>NC_064602.1:44097068-44697068 GCF_943734735.2 Anopheles gambiae | reverse complement strand
GAGAGGTAGGTGAGTGGGAGGAGGCAAGGGAAGAGAAGGAGGAACGTAGTCGGGAACGGAAAGCATTTAAGGAGAAATGGAAATCAAACACACCAGAAGAGGCATTAAGGCACCGAATGGCACGAATAAGAGGATCGTCTGCACCAAGAGCTAATCGTCGGCGGGGAATGGACTTAAGAGCGCGAGGACGTACTTTTGGGAGAATTAATATAGATAGACGAGAAAAGGAAGGCCGAGTCTAAGAAGTTTAGCAGAAGGGATGCAATGAATGACACCCGAGCGTACGTGCGGCGTGTGTCCAATGTTTCGAGGCCTAATATCTGACAACGCTCCAGGTATGAGGACATATTTGAGGTTTGAGTATCGAGCACTGTCCACATAGCAAAGCGTTTGAAAACTTGCTGAACTCGTTCGATGTGGGATATTAAGACCCTACTAGTAGGAGACTAGAATGGTAAGGCATAATCAAAAAAGGATCGAACTAGCGTGCAACAAATGACTAACAAACAATGTGGAGCAGGAAACTCCGAAGCTACAAAGCGGAGTAAACCAAGGGTCCTGTTAGCCGCTGTAACTATTTTGTCGTTATGATCGTGAAACGTTAATTTTGAGTTGATTATTACTCCAACATCCTTTAGACAGGTGGTTCGGTTCAGTGAAATTTAACAATTTTGGGCCGGTCTGGTGCTACAGTCGTCAACTCGAACGACTCAACAACATGCCCGTCATGGGTTCAAGCCCCGAATAGACCGTGCCCCCATATGTAGGACTGACTATCCTGCTATGGTAACCATAAGTCACTGAAAGCCAAGCTCACTTCACTAAGTGGGTACAGGCAGACCGGCAGCGGTTGTTGTACCAAAAAGAAAAGAAAAAGAAATAACAATGAATGAGGGGTGATAGAGAGCAGCTGAAGGAAATAACTTGAGATTTATCAGGATAGAAGTCTTGAGCGTTAGAAAAAAATGAACTAAAAGCATTAGGTGCATTCCTTAATTTCAACTATCTCATGGGTTTCAAAAACTTCGGTCTCACAGATCCGTGATTCTATCTAGAAGATCAACAGATTAATGGGATCGATTCTCTTATGGACTGTTTCCCTGTTTCTGGTACAGTGGCGGACACGTAAAATCAAAACATTGCGGCCTTCTGGTCAGTTCCTTAGTTCCACTTTTCAGAACACTTCACATGTCGTTGAGGATCCTCTTTAGTTGTGGTCTCTCAAATATCAGACCGTTAGCTTTGAAAATCTCAGAAAACCATGCATAAATGTAACAAAGGCGTGAATCTTGTTAGGTACACTGCAAATCGGACTGTCTCCATTTCTTAGCAAAATGACCACGTAGCTGCCTTATATTGGACAATGTAGTGCTGAAATTGAAAGGTTGTAGTTACTTATTGCTAGTCAGTAGATTGCTTTGGCACTTCATGTGCATTTTGAAACATTTGCAAGCATTTTGAAGCTTTCGAATATCAGTACTGAAAATTGTTATGCTTGTTTTTTCACTAATCGATGAAGAATTAAGAGCTTTTCAATCGATATTTGAAGACGGGATTTAAAGAACTGTTCCTCAAATGCTCAAAGTGAGTGAACCTATATGGTGCAATGTTTAAATTAAATAGGGTATCCGATTAAGCTACATTTTTTGTAGTCGCATATGCATGACTTCTTCTTCTATTTGTCCTAACGTCCTACGCGGACATGCCGGCCTATACAGGCTTTCCAGACTCATTTCATTACCACGCGGTCAGATAGTCAATCCTTGCTAAGGGGGACAGTCCATTCTCGGCTTGAATCTATGGACGGGCATGGTATCTTAGTCGTTCGAGCTGATGACTGTACCACGGGATTGCCCCTGGATCGCATAAGCATGACATGGAGCGTAATTTATGTTCCTAATAAAAATAAAAATAAATGATTCAGCTCATACACTTTATACATTTACACTTTTAAACTTTTATTTTAATCTTAGAGTTATGAATTTACAAAAATAATACTAAAAAATGTACAAAGTAGTAGCCCAAACCATGTCCGCAATGTTGTTAATAAGAAGAGAATGTCTCGCCCATAGCCGACTGGCGGTGCCGACCACTTTACCCACATGCATGCATATGATCGTACGCGTATCTGCACCATTCCCACGACAAACGGCTCGGTGACAAAACCGCGATAGTGATCGCGTCGTGCCGAAGGGATCGGACGAACGGTCACCGACTGCATTCGCATTGTGGGTGCAAGAGCCTGCGCGGCCGTCGCGCAGGCGTTTGCCGCGAACGAAGGATGCACGCGGGACGCAAAAAGCATGGCGCGAATAAATCGTGTCGATGCTATTAATGGATGATGTGCAATGTGTCCGTTTGTTTGTTGTCGAGGCTGCACTGACACCTTCACACCGCGGCCGGCGGGCACGGGTTTCGAGTGTGCATCTCGTGCGCCCGTTCTCCCGCGGTCCGGTTTGCGTGTAGCGCAATTCGTCACCATCAGTTGGCATTCGCCACCCTTCTTTTGGGTGGTTTTTGCCCCGCGGCTCGTGTATTGTTGCACGGCAATGATGGTCGTTTTGCTATCGTTTTCTTCTGCCCCGTGTGTGTGCGCCACCCACCGGTCCCGCCGCTCTTCCCTACCATGCTTCGCTGTCACTGTCAGACGATCAAGCGCGACCGAGATCGGGCAGGCGTGTGTGTGTGTGTGTGTGTATGTGCAGGCGGTTTCATAAAGCATGGATGTGGACGTTATGCTTACCGGCTTTACGGTTGGCACCTGCAAATGCATTGCTCATTCGCGAGCCGCGCCACCGCATCTCCTAGCCTCCACCTCCCTGATGCCGGGTTGCTGCACCTGTTGGTGGCGGGTTGATTTATGTTTATGGCATTTTAAGTGCTTATTTTTGTTACGACGCTCGTCTGAGGCGAAAGAAAGAAACGGAGACACAAAAACAAAACTCCAAAACACCATCACGCTCCAAAAGGGGGGAGGGGGGGAAGCGACCGATTTGAGGATCATGGTCAGGAGGTTCGCGGCTGGACGGGCTGGATTTTGTCTTCATTTGGCATGAATAGGTATCCTTTTTGTTTTACGTTGGGCGAGCTCTGGCCATGATTGTGGGGGCGAGAACGCTACATTTGTCACCATTATTGGATGTTGTCGGATGAGTTTTATTGGCTAAGGTGACATTGTGCTGTTGCGAAAAAAAACCAACACCCAGAGAGGCTTTTGTACACAAATGCAAGATAACGCGTTTGAGTTTTGGCTCTGGATCGGTTAGATGTGTCTTTTTGTCTAATATTAGTATTAGCTCTGGTTTAGTTGAATTTGTTAACCTGATACAAATTTTGCCTTTTTACATAGTCTATTGTTTGAAATATCAAAAATAAATACGTTTATGTCTAACCTCCAACAATCTTCCAACACTACTTACAGGAATATGTGTTTCGGTAGGATCTTTTGAATTGAATCATTTCTTGTTATGCTATAAGAATATGCTTTCCCTTAAAAAAAAATACCAGACGCCTCCATCATGAACGACCGTAAAAGGCAAGCGATGATTCGATCGGCCACGCAAAACGCAGCGGGCAATCCCAAGGGAACTCCTACGACTCTCCACGATTAGTCATCGCGAAAATCGAAGGGAGGAAAAAAACACTTACTTTAGAATCCCGTGGTGGGCTCGAGTCAAAGTCACAAGCTCCATCGAAAGGGTGCTTTCTGTGCGTTTGTCAAGGTTCATTTGTACATTGGGTGACCACCCTACGGTGGTACGATACCGCCGTCCCGACGTCTTCGCAATACATCCAGCAAGCCAGACTGGTGGGCATAGTTTTGCGTCTCCAAAAAGAGGACTTTCAACACCTCCTCAAAGTGGTGGGTGAGTTGTCCATAAACACACACAGACACGGGCGTCACGAGCTAAGGGCGAAGAACTTCACCCAAGACCCAAACTCCCAAGAACGTTTCCGCTGGCAGTTTCGCTCCTCGCTCGATCGCGAAGTCTTGAATGTAATGCACATTCGAAGTAGAAGGAAAAAACTGCATCAAAATGTGCATCCAATGATTGGGCGGGAGAGAACAAAAAATGCGCCGGGATAAACGAAGTAATAAACCTCCGTCGAGAGTTAAGGCGACCCCCAACTGTCGTCATAGCGGGATGACAAAAAAAAATGCATTTGCTCAAACATATCCACACACATGCACTTAACCACACAAGCAAGGGCAGTCCCCGTCGACGCAGGCGATACATTATTTATGTGCATTTTTCGTGCCGTTGATAAGAGTGTGGGAGCGCGAAACGAATGTACACCACACCGTCGCACGGTCTCGATTCCGGTGGGATTTAGTGTGGGTCTCTTAGATTTGAGATTCGTCGAGCTGTTGTTGATGCTGTAGTTGCTTTTTTTTCTCTCCCGCATTCGTCCCTTTCCTGTGCTATGCGCCGGTTTTTTTTTGCACCCCGTCCACTCGTTTGTACTGAGAAGAGAGCATTACATTACTGACACTTTTTGCAGGAGTAAATTAAAAAATTGCACTCGACACAAAAAGCAACATAACTCTAGAGTAAATCTTCCTGAGCGATGACTGAAGGCAAAGCCACGATGGGGGACAGGATACCGATGCCGCGCCGATGGGTTTTGATGTGATCGCACCAGACAACTCTGCTGGTGAACAACAAGGAATTTGTGCGAGTTGGTGGGAATGTTTTTTTTTTACCAATGTTAAGGTGAATGTTGTTTGAGGACGCAGCCGTTTGGCGAAGAGCAGTCTTTCCTTTAGCTATTATTGCAAGAATAAAGTGAGTCTAATCTATATTAGCTGATATCGGGAAATTTCGATAGAAAGCACGAAGGAGTAAGAGAGAATGATAAGTAACGGTCAGTAATACAGAGTAATGCTTCTGCACAAAAAATGCTTCTTACAATACAAAATGTTAAATAGGACAATAGAAAATGTTATAAATGATAAAACCTTAAAATACTCCGTAATGTAGGGCTGTTCTAGCTACCATAGAATAAACTTATCATTTTACGCAGATTTATTAATATTAAACCGGTAATGTTTTTTTGTAACATACTTACTACACGTGAACAGTATTTTAAATATGACTCAGTAGACGGAAAATTGGTCTGAAAAAGGATTATATTTGTTAAAAATAAGCAGTCAGAAAGGAAGAAAAGTCACAGCGCAAATTGTGATCCATATTAATGGATCTGCTGGAGAGTAACATGCCACTATATAAAAATAAGACTTAATTAATTGAGAATCAGGTTTTATAAGATTTTTGTTTTTCTAGGAAACATTATTTTTTCTAGCAAAGTGTACGTAGTATAAAAAATACTTTTGTCGAAAATTTATTATTCTCATCTGTCAATTTTTTCCACTATTCCTTTTATCTCAAAGTATGTAGGGGTTTTATAATCTTGCACCACTCATACATTCAACAAAATGTACCGATTTTATTTAGTTTTGATTAAATGGCTGCCGAATCATAAACGGAACATGTAGTAAATGATAATCATGCTTATGTACTGATCGATGATTGGTAGATCGCTATGCAAGTAATTTATTGGGATTTTCATTAGTCAAAATGGCTCAATGTTTAATTCTTCTGATAGGGGATTTCTTGTGATAGGAGAAGGTAGGTAAAGACGGCCCTGCGGGTATGGTGGACACTTCTCATAAATGCTTGAAAAAGGTAATTTTCGAATAATCCACCAATGCACCATCCAAACCGAAAGTAAATCAACACATTTGAGAATATTTTTGGTGTATGCAAAATTGGTTAAACTCACGAACAAAACAAATTATCAATCGTGCGCACCCTTGTGGATCTAATTTGACTACTGCGGATCTTAAGCTCTGTATCTTGCATTGTTTGAGTGATTATGAGTTGTCGTGATTATTAAGCAAAAATAGGTACATACCTTGTCTTGTCTAGGACAATTTTAATCAACAAAAAGAAGAGGCATTGATATGACATCGTTCAGAAATATATGGTAGAGAATCTATCGGTTTACAAAGCTCAAAAAGTTTAATTTTGAGATGATGGAAATAAATTAACAAGTCCTCAAACAAGCTGGGGTCGTGGATTTTCTGTGGAGTAATTTCCTGAAGAGAAGTTCTAGAAGTTCTAGACTGTTATTCTGTAAGTTGGAGCAACTTCCGCTGTTAGTGCCCAATATTTTAAAAAAGTGATAGATTCTGCATTCAACGATATATTAGGAGTGGAGCTTACAATTCCTAAATTCACGGCTGAATGGAGCGTCGTAGAAATTGGCCAAGAATTGATTTATGTATGTATGTGTACATAAAAATCATTGGGATATGTTAAAACATTATAAACCTCTTCAATTTCCAACGTTTTTTGCATGTGTCCATCATATCAGGCGTCCGTCTTATGAAATGTCATTTTTGAAATGTACGATCAAAACTACATCGAAAAACATGCTTTTATTACATGAAAAAAAACGATAGAAACTTAAAAGTAACAACTCATTTTCTGATAAAACATGAGCGTAAGATAAAGACATTTTCATGGTTGTGGTATTTATATGTTCGTATTTTTTTAAACATTTTCCTTAACGTGTATGTCTTTACCTACCTTTCTCTACTTTATGAAAAAATGTTCTAAAAACATAAAAGAAAATATTTTATGTCATTTTTCATAACCGCTTCGATTGCTCCCGCTTTGATCGAGTTTGGGAAACCAAAATTATTAGCCCAAATCCAATTCACTTCCTTCCTTTGAATAGGCATACAAAATATATCAATTTTGCAAGTAATGCAATGTTGTTACATTTTAGATAACTTATATTTTAAAAGAAGTATTGGTTAACTTACATTTTTTAAATTCAAATTGTCTCTTCAATTTAAATTATTATTCATGGTAAATGTAAGATGAGCACGAAAAATGACGATTCGCAAAGCTTTGGTAATGCCTGACAACTCACGACAAAACACATTGTTACTGTTACAGCAGGAAAACTCCCATCTTAACCATGGTACGATCCAGGCCAACATCATTTAAACCCCTCAGTAACAGATATGATAGGGTTTCATATCATAATTTTCCAGCATCTGATGAATTGATGAAACCAGCTTAGCATTTCTACCCAACATGGCACGCATTTTATGGTAGCTCAATATCAAAGTATGACACATTGGGCGCATTAATCGACCGTTTTCCATTTTTCCATTGCACACACACACACATTTTATGTATCAATACGGTGTGCCTCATATGGATGCAGTCGATACCGGTTACAGTCGCCCGCGTCGCGCCATTCGGAAACGGTCGACGGTGGACGGGCGGTGATGGCGCAATGAGACGACACCGGAAAGTGAGTCGCGGGTGTCGTCGGCCGTCCGAGCATTGATGCTGTCGATGTAGCACACATCTGACATCTGGAGACAAGCCACAAGTGGCACCAGCGGCAGCCGTCTCGATTCGCCAGTCGCCTGTCGGCCCGTCTGCCTCCACCGAGCGTTGGCGGTGGTTGTGAGGCTGTGTTTTTATTTTATTTCTTGCAATGTTGCCCCTTTTGCGAATGAGATACGAACCACGACGACGAAGACGACGACCGGAGACGATGAACATGATGTTTGAATTACATATAAATAAATTTGCAATCAATGTTGTTTAATGATTGTGGAAACGGAGCGGCCATTTGCCGTCCCTTGCCGACTGGCGCTATCGTCCTGCCGGTCTGCTGCAGTGCGTACCGTGTGGCAGTGGGATGTACTGTGGGGTGATCGGCACTGGAGCACGCGCGACGCAAGACGCACAGGAAATGGAACACAAACCTGTCGTGCCAGTGCCGTTGGGATTCATTCTGAAAACTTAAGAACGCATCAAATGTACCATTGCGAGGGGCAGCACTGAGATCCCTTGCAGAGAATGGTGCCGGGAATGAAAATAAAAAGCGGAGCAGAAAAAGAAAAACTTCTGAAACTGGGCTGCGTGAAGCGTACGTGATCGTACTCAATTTCCAGTCCTGCATCCTCGCATGCTTACAGTGTCCCGGATGCACCGATACACACTGTTGCTGTTGCACGTCCATTCAGATAAGCGTTACGGGATGCACTTGCGGAGGGAAACGCCCGCAAGGATGCTGCCCTGGGAGAGGGGGGAATGCACGTATGTTGGGGCGGTTATTGGAAGGTCGAAAGCATGTGTCGGTCGTGAAATGTCGCTGACATCGTATGCCAACGGCTGCTGGACCGAGCGATGGCGAGGTTCAATAAATACACACCGTGAAGCAAGCACCCTCACTGTCCTTCAAGGTGAATCTTATTACAGGTGATCGGTTTGTTTTAGCACATTTGTATTTGTATAAAAATATAAGAATTATTAAGTTTTTTGTTATCCAAATTATTTGTTTTGGGGTCTTTTCAGATCAATTAAAAATGATATTTAAGTAATGTTTTGATTAAAGATTTTCATGGCTTTTCCCTGCAATCACAAAAGCAAACCTGTTTAACCCATGAACCATCTGATATGATATGCGTAACAACCTGCCGCAAATACCTTGTGGCGTGTTCTGAACATGACGGATTAAATGCAGCTGTGCATCAGCAATAGAGCACACCCGGCAGCAAGGGACGGAAAACAGAAGAAGGCTTCCGGCTGCTCTTTGGCAGCCTGTTAAACCGGCATCAATGTCGAGCGATCAGGGCGAAAGGCGATCGCGTGTTTTTTTCTTCTTGCGCGTGCATTCGTACCGAAAGCTCGATGGACGATGTCAATATATAGTAATAAATTAATTCAGCAGAAAAGAAAAGAAGTTGATTAATAATTATTTTGATTACCCGGTTGCTGTATCCTCCCGCTTCGTACGCACGCGCAGCGTCAGTGCGTCCGCAGCCGGTGCGCGCATTGCACAAAGGTCGTAGTGATAGTGCAGCGAAGGAGTGGTGACGCGCTCGTAAGCTCAACGCCCTGGTGCCACACCAGCTGCACAGCAACGCTACAACACCCAGCCTGTGGCAGGGTATGGAGAAGGTCGTGCACGCTCGACCGGGGCATTGGAAAGCATCGATCGATGGCGAATCGATGTCCAAGGGGGAAAGGGTGTGGCCATGTGAAAGACGACACGATGCGGAACATGTAGCATGTCTACATCAATGCACGCAGCATTACAACTTGATAAGCTCGCGAAGAAAGCTACGCCTGCTCACAGTGAGCAGTCCCGTGTGTGCGTGTGTGTGTGCAGCGGAAGTTGCCGTCGGGTGGTTTCGGGGGCCCGGTGCAAGTGTCGCAAGTTCGCGATGCAATTGCAGTTTGCCAGCGCGCCCCAAGTCGTTGCTCTTTCGTAAGGCAGCTTACTGGTGGCACCACGCAATGGTGCCCGGTTGTTTTGGTGTTATGGTAAGCGATGTGTCGCACATTTCTCGGTTTGGCGCTGTTGGCGGTTGGACGGGCGTCCCCAGGGACGTGCAATTTTACCTGTTCGCCTTATGTCGCGTTTGTCGCCCATTGGTGCGTCACTCGCCCTGCCCCACCATGCGGCAGTTGACGTGCGATCCCACGGACACGTAGGTCTGCGAAAAGCCGACGATTCTCCCACGAGGCTCGGTGTTATGTCTAGGCTGGGTAGGCGCGTTGCGCTGAACGAAAAGAAAAAGGGCCAAACAACAACAGTCTTGAAGGCAGGTGGAAAAACCTTGGATCAGCGAGAATGAGATTACCGACCTGTCCTGCTGCCTGCGTCGGGTGACCCGGCGCTGGCGACGTACTTGTCCACGCAAAGGCAAGTGAAATAGGAAAAAAACAAGCAATAACAACAATTGAGCGGAAAAACATGAGGCTGCTTTCGATCCAGACGAAGCCCCACTTACACAGCGGAGGTTACTTGAAAGTTTCAATTGCACGAACGTGCACACGCACGTTTGTTGGCTAGGTGAATTTAACCCCTTTTTCTATCGACAATAAAGTACGGGATCTTCCAGGAGAGTAGAAATTGTGGCTAGGTGCTCTAGATTTCTCTAGATGCTCGTTTAGCACGTTTGAAAGACAATCCCAATCATATAAAGGTATGCAGCCAGGGCAATGCAGCTATAATTTCCGGGAATGGAGCTCTGGGGAAGACTGGTATTAGAGCTCAGTCATAAATTCGATATCAGTTTGATTTGAAGCATATAGTATGCAATTCTATTGGGCTTATACAAGCCTCTTTGAGTCAAAGAGTCGTTGTGGTAGATCAACGAAGAATTCCAAAGCTAATAGTAAGTTGAAGTGAGTGACGTTTATGGCACTATTGCCAAATTCGTTTTAAGCTTTAAAGAACGAACATACGGGTGATTAAATATAAACAATATAAACCAACATAAAATAGTTATTTTGAAAAAGTAATTATTTTTTAAAAGTTATATTACATCAGGCGTAGTCGTCGAAACGTCTCGACGTCGAGTTAATGAATTTTGTGTGTTCATTTGTATGGAAAAGTTCACTCTGGAGTTCATTTTTTCGACTCGAATCGAATCGAGCACAGAATAGAATAAGCCTGCATGTATTAGTATTATACGCCTCTTTCTTAACGGATACCCTTCAGAGTGGTAATAAGATTGGGGCAAGTCTGGTGGTACAGTAATCAACTCGTACGACTTAAAAACATGCTCGTCAAGGGTTCAAGCCCCAAATTTACCGTGCCCTCATACGTAGGATTGAGTGTCCTGCTTTGTGTAATCAGTAAGGCACACTAAAAGCCTAGCCCACAAATGGTAAGGGAAAAAGAAGTCAAAAAAGAAGAAGAAGGTAATAAGAACTTTAGCGATTTTTCTGAGCAGGAGATATTAATATATTAAAGAAATTTTGTGGTACAGTCTTCAAAACGTACTACCCAACAACATGTGACTTTAAGCCAATTTACCAAACTAGATCGAAGAGGAACGGTAACTCCAGCTACCCAGATAAAACGATTGCTTTATATGTGTCAGGCGTTTCCTGTTCAGTACAATGCATAAAATGTGACAAAATGCATACAATGTGACAAATCAAAGCAAATCACTATTTGATGCTATTTTTGACTATTGCTGTGATCGTTCGCTAGTCTTCTTATTGATGCAATGAACGGCATGGTCATGATTACTAGAGTATTGTATGTAACAAAAATCGAATAATCAATCTCTTTTAGGGATCTGAATTGGACTCGAACCTCGTTCATAACTTTCATTGTGTGCAACTAGACCCACAATTACAACTACACAATTAAATGTTTCAACCCTATACACAATTCACACATCAGTCCTAATGCACAGCTCTCAGACAATTCGTGGTGCGAAAATCCGTGGGCTCAAATGCTCCAACCCCAGTTGAGTCAATCGACTAACGCCTATTCCCTCCCTCCCTCCCCCCTCCCCCCGCAACACATCGACTAATGCCGCCCTCATACAAACACGCGGTGATCGGGGCGAAAGTCTGAAAACTTGATTTAAATTATGTTGTCTCTCATGTTGGTTCCCTCTTCCATCCGTGGCAGTCCCGTATGATTATGTAGATTAACGCCTCGCCCATCCTCTTGCCGACCCGTCCGGTACGTATCGTGAGATCGTCATTTTTACTTAACAACCGGCTCGGCGGGCGCGCGAAGGCGAGGTCCGTCCGTTCTTTTGCGGGCGCCAAGCGAAACCCATCGCCGGATAATCATTCCCGCGGTGCGGTTCGCTGCAGTGTGTGCATAGATGCACCACCGGTCGGCGGTGGCATTAATTTACTCCTTCCACAGGGCACGGGGCGCACCAAACGTTGGGATAAACGCATGGGAGGGACGAAATTTGACGGACGATTGAAGCTGAAATAAATGTATAATTTTCCGCGTCGACTTCTGTACAGGCGTACAGGCCGGTACAGGCAGTAGACGTAGATGGATGGGGAGGAAATCGGAGTTTGATATGGTCATAAACCGGATGAGCCAACAGGTGGCACGTTTTGTGGCCGAATCAAAATTACAGTACGCCCAGTACGCCGGTCTGGGTCGTGGGCTCTTTTGCGTGGATGAGTTTATTAGTGCCGGCGTAAAGAGAGACATTAGGAGATAGTGGTACGCATAAACTAAACGAGCGGACACTAAACTGCCATTGCGAGCGAGTTGACGATAGGGTAAGGCAAGCGAGACAGGTTCCACAAGAACGGATGGTAAAGGAAGTAGTGCGTTGAGTGACCATTATTTATCTACCAGCAAGGAATAAACGGTGAAGACTGTGTTGAAGAGACACTAAGTGCTTGCATTGTTTGTTTAACAACGTGATTGTGATCAAATAGACCTGCGGAGGTTTGGTAAGGTGAATGCAATCAATCAATTTTAAAATCCTTGAGACTTTCAAAAATCGTGAAACATAGAAACTAAAAATTTAATGTTGGAGTTTTATTTTAAAATTTCTTAAATCAATAATTGATATAACTGCTTTGATTTTAATGATTAGTGCACTGTTGTTTTTAGCATGTTAACAAGTAAATAAGGTTAACTTATTCATCACCGATCTATTATGTGGTCATTACCCAAAAACGTGTAATTGCTTTTCTACATTTTTGTATAATTTTTGCATAAAAAGCAATTAATTTCAAATTTCTATTGTCACAACTTCTATCAACTCAAACAATTTAGTTAAAAAACCTACCAATGATAATCGTTTATTCAATAAGCACATGGATTTGATATTGCATACTGTATTGTTTGATTAAGACAATGTTAAAAATGTGGAATGAAATCGTTCGATCGTTGATCTTTTGATTTTTGTAATAATTTACAAAAAGTTTTTGTAAACCAACATAAACAAAGAACTATATCTCAAAAATGACATAAAGATTGTTTTACCCTGACAAGCCGAACGAAATGATCATCAGAACAGCTCCAATTACTCGCGCCAATGTAGACAATGTACACAACGACAAATGAGTATCGAAATGCAGCAGATGAGATATGGAAAAATGTGTATAATTTTGTGTAATATTTTACAAGGACCACCCGGTGCTTAATCGCAGCCCCACAGTTTGTCGGCACACTGGCAGGCGTTCTGTGTTGAGCATACTGCTCGCTTTTGCCGATTTATGGTGCGTATGCAAATAGCGCGCTACAACCCCACATACACTCATACACACACACACACACACCGTCGAACAAACATCGAACGCAGTCGAAGGCCCTCAATTAATCCGCTTCGGTTTGCGCGATGCACCCGGAGGACGATCCATCACGTCTTCGGCCGGATGGACTAGTGGGTCTCGCCCGATCACCGCCCGTTCGCACCCACCTTGCGGATGTCCTCGAATGTGCCGTTGCCGTTGAGGATGGGAGCGGTGGCAAGAACGTCCCTGTCGGTGCCCCCTCCCAATCCAGAGCACAGCCACGAAAGGCTCAAGGTGGTTGCGAACGTTAATGTGCCATTGGAAAATAATTACCCCCACAAACGCCTGCCAGCGACAGCGATATGGATGCGTGTGCTGCGCTCCAGACCGGCTTCCGCTCGTCGCACCGGGGGGAAAAAATGCTTCGATCCATCCTGGGACCGATGCAAGGTGGGTGCGGGAGGACGCCGATAAGTGTGTGTGTGTGTGTGTGTATGTGTGTGTGTGTGTGTGTGTTGTGAAACCGGCACGAACCACGCAGCATCGCAGGTTGTTCGATTTCAGGTTCAGGTGGTGAGCCTATCTAGCCCGTATCGTGGTGAACTCGTGGTACAAATTGCAGATGGCTGCGCGGTTGCAGACGCGCGCGGGTCCTCCAGCACGTCCGGCGGACTTTAATCAGTCGTGTCAGGGCTGCCGAAGCACCGGCGGCTGGATGCAGACGGAGGCAGATGCTTTCGTCTCGTGCAGCAAGAAAGAGAGAGAGAGAGAGAAATAAAGCAACGCAGAAGTCACCAATCGTCACACCGTTTCTTCCTGGGGCTGTGTATCCTTTTCGGCTGGATCGTGTGTCATGTATTTACGGGTTCGCGAAGGCTCGTCGCTCAGCCACCGGACAAAGTCACCGAAAGCCACCGAATGGCATGATGCCGGTGACTGGAACGTACGGAACAACACGAACCCCCTGTGCCTCTGCAGGAGGAGTGATGATTACTTTTCCCCAAACTAGCCGCTTACTTATCGCTGGCGGCAGATGTCGGTACGGCGAAGGCAAACAAGTACCGGTACGGATGAAGGTGGACCGATGAAGTGACAGTTGAAAATGGGCACAAATTTGCATATCACCTGCCCTTTTGGTTTGGGATGCGTTGTTTGCAGAAAATTACCTTCGAATGACGACAAGAGTTTGTAACGCGTTTGTAACGCAGTCTATGCTGCCTTTTTGTGGAAACACAAACTTATTTGAATGTGCCCATATTGATTATAGTTATGTAAGGTGTGTTGTCTGCAGTGCGTTTATAATTTTGAGAAGTAAAATAAATTACAAGATTGAATATGTATATCAATTTTATTTTTGACTCATATCACTTTAGTAAAATAGGAAGTTAATTAAAAGGACATTCTAAGAGATAACAATCATAGATGAAAAAGGTTCACAAAATAAGCTTGCAAAATTAACAATTTTTTAAACTACGATCTGTTTGATTTTAAGAGAATGAAATATCCAATATTATACTTCTTATTTTTATAATTCATTTCGATCTCTACTTTAGATGTATTATTTATTCCATGTACTGACGTGCTTAATTAGATATGGCCTTATTAACCGGTTAGGTCCAATCTCAGGTCATGATGAAAATTTCATTTATTGACTTTAGCATAGATTATTATTGTTTTAGCTGGGATTGTTGGGTTGTTGAGATTGTTTTTTGTTATTAAACTGGGAGACTAAAGCTATTAATCAATAATCACGAAAGGCGTCATTTTAGAGGTCTGGAAACGTTCTGAATAGAAACGACTGGTTAGAGACAGGTTGGGAGAGGCTCTTTGGTAGTTCTTTTATAGATTTGAAACCAATAAAGAGTTACTTTAGATCAGCGCGGTCATAAGCAAATTAATAAGCAATGGATTTTTTTTAATAGAATTCATCATTTGAAGATTTAAGGCATTGACGGACGGAGATAAGGAATGCAAGAAAAATCTCTTTTATTGAACATTCATTTGAATTATAATTCGAATAAATCATGCAAAAAACTAATTTTGGATTTGCAAAAATTTTGACTTTAATGTAAATATTGCAGTTAAACCGAATACTAAAAAATTTAATTGAAATTATTTTCATTCTTGCTTGTTATGATGCTTATAATTTTTTCCCCAGCGCCTTGAAGCTGTAAGCACTGAAATTGAGAAAAACTCTTCATTAGATTTAATATTAATCTCACTTGGGCTGCAGCCACTCCAAATGCACGAGCGCCTTAGCTATCGTTATACGCCGATAGTAATAATAATAAAATGATAAAATTTATAACTGTCAAATGGTTATTAATCGATTGAGCTTTTTATTTCTGTTTTGCTTATGAATCTGCTTGACTTTGCTGCAAAGTACCGAGACGCTGCTATAGCACACCTTGCACATTTAGTTAGCTAAAAAAAAGAGAGCAGAAAAAAGGATTCCAAGCTGATACACCCGTCGGGCTAATGCTGTGTCGTTATGTTGCGGAAACACTCGCACGCCCTCGTAGCGCTCCGGTTACCTGTTTGACGTTCGAGAGTGCAACAAGTAGAGTGCGCGCTAAGCAGCGACAAAGGTGGGGCCCAGAGTGCGACCCACTACATACACAAAACAAAAAATTACAACAAGAGAAAACGCTAACGCGAAAGAGAAGGATTACGAGCATGCGAAGCGGTTTTCCCCGGTGACTCCCAACCCGATGGCGGTAATGTCGATGATGATGATGATGATGATCATGGTGGGAATCTCACATCGACCGCAGCACAACGAAAGCTACTGCAGCGGGGGAAGGAGAAGGAAATGCACAACTTCCGTTGCGAGCGAGCGGAATCCCACTCACGCAGGCCGTCGCCGTTGTCGTGGTCGTCGCGAGATATATTTTCCACGCTATCGGCACTGGAAGCCGGTTCACAAGTGTAGCCGATCCCCAGTGGGCCGGTTTTCCACACGCTCACACACACACACACACACACACACACACACACACACACACACACACACACACACACACACACACACACACACACATACCCGATCCACGAGGCACGCGGTTGCTCCGGTTGCTTCATTCAAGATTCCGCTCGCTGCATCTGGCGGGTACGGTCGGTGTAGGCTCGTTGCAGTTTGCCTTCGCCAAAGGCGACAGGAAGATGCAATTACGTTATTAGATGGATCTTTAAACACTTAAGGGCAGCCGAGGTCCAGCACCGGCTGCTGTTGATATTTGTAGCAGTAATGCTGCCCCCCACCCCTTTCGTCCATCGCTGTTTGTCCTCGCGCACGGTCTATGAGGGTGGTGCTTATTGGGCCGGGTGGTGGATGATGCTGCTGTTTCTGCCGCCTGGCCAATCTGTACTTCGGATCGAAAGCAGTAGAAATGGCAGAGCATGTACGAGACAGCGATACCTTTCTTCTCGTATGGCGCACTAGCGAGGATGCAGTGAAGAAAGCGAGCAGCCTACAAAAACAAATAGAATAATTATTAAAATATTTTAACATACCTCCTATCTGATGGCGATAAAAAATGACGAATGTGCCACATCCGATCGGCGTCGGTGGTGGCTGCAGTTGTGCAACGGTGCAACAAGCCGCCCTGCTTGCTGCATCCACGCCGGCTGCAGCCAATTGCGTGCTGGTTGGTTGTGGCGTGCTGGGATCTGCAAGCGGGCGGCAGGTATACGGGGCGGCTGAAACGCATCAACATCGCATCAAGCGTGGCTGCAGCGTTGTTGCAGCGTTGTTCGTGACATGGCCACTGACGCAGCAGCAGCCGGCTGTTTTGGGCGATGTGCGCCTAGGAGCATTACCACTGCTGCGGAACCTGTTTCGCAAAAGTGCACCTCGTAAGAAAGGGCAGACACGGGAGCGATAAGACGGTGTTTGTGTGTGTGTGTCTTTGCGTAAAGACAAATGGTGCGCAAGGGCGGCCATGCACAAGTGTACAGCAAGCGTGTGCGGGAGTGACGGAAGTGGACAGGTTGGAAGAGAATAAGAAAAAAAAAACATGACCAACGGAGTGAAAAAAAAATTGACTGTGAGCAGCAAGGACAGCAGCGTGCCAATAAATGCGCGTGGAAAACTCTACCACCACCTCCCATTGGCGGCCAGGAAAGGGGAACAGAGGAAGGAATGTGTGTAAAGCAAAACGCTAAACATGAACCTATCGCCTCAATGGCAGGGCACACAAAAAAAGAGCGTCGCATTGCGAAGGACAATGACTTTTCCATAATTTTTATCACCGAGACGACGTTCTCTAACCAACACTCTTGTCGCTCTTTTCTTTTCTTACGCTGTGTCGCTTTTGGTTTTTTTTAATGCTGTTTGTTTGGGTTGGACCGGGCTGCGTTTTTGTCCTTTGCTTTGCTCGTTCCGTGCATCACTCGTGCGCGGTAGTTTGGTGCTTGATGAGACTAATTTTCGCTACCGGCCATTATCGTGTTAGTGTTGAAGGATGCATTTTTCTTCAAGATGTTAATGTCATTCCTGTTGGAGACGGATTGTCTAGTATCTTATGTGTATGCTGCTTGCACTATTCTGTAATTGCATAACTGAAAAGATCAACAATCCTTGTGTGTCTTTAGTTTTGAATCTCGCATCCAAAATGCTTTTCCATTCACGTTTGATTTTTATCACATCATAATGAAATTTGTGCCCAACCCACGAATCACACGAATTGCACAAAGAGAGCAGACAAAGCATATCATCATGGGCAATCTCATTCTCGTGCTAAGAGCCGTACGTGGCAGAACAGACACGCCGAGAGTGCGTATCATTAGAAAGTTAATTAAAATTTGAAATTCTCCGACGGGCGGGAATGGTTGGTCGAGTTTACCCACACATGCTGGGCTTCCTTTGCGTCCCAACTGCTTGGTTTACCATTGCGGCAGGTTTAAATCGTCAGTTAATTAGTAGCTAATGTTAGCAACATTGTTGCAACGTTGTGGGAAGATGCTGTGGATACAGGAGTGGCATTGTACAGCCTGACGACACGAGTGAAACACGATTTCTAAATATTTATGTGCGCTGAGTTTGAGATTGAGTCAAGTAGCATGTTCACAGTTTGGGCTAATAAATCTTTTGTTAACGATAACGAGTGAGTATGATTGGTGGTTTTATTTTTTTTGTTTTTAAACTATTATTTGAATATTATTAACTCACTAGAGATATTATTGTTTCATGACCTTTGACCTTTGATATCGAATCAATCGTTTGGCATACGAATAATATGATATCGAAACAAAAGCATACATATGTATATATGTTTCATAATAACTGCATGATTAACTTTCAACTAGTTACAATTTTATCATATTTTGTTATGTGTACGTGGATTGTTCTTTGTCCATTTACAATTCGTACATGCGATTAGCTACACATGCACTATTTTATTCTGTTCTTCCGAAAACAAGTATGCTATCAACTCATTTTATGGGCACGCGAATTGCCGTAATTGCAAACAATTGCACATTTCACGTTCCCGCTAATGCCCGAAAAGACTCGTAAAACCGGCCTGCCTGTCTGGGAAAGAGAGAGAGAGAGAAAGACCAACAATCACTTAAAGAGAAAGATTTAAATCCGAATAAAATGTCATCATCACCTCAATTGACGCGTGGTTTATAAGCGCCCATTCTTAGTGTGTTAGTGCAGCCAAACCACCAATTAAATCGGAGTGCGCTACGAGGACGGTAATGCCTAATCCCATTCGACGCCACACACACACGCGCTCAGACACAATACGGTTGTGTTTGCGCGATTTATGCGCCGATGGCCTCATTTGCGTAATGGGTCATAAAAAAGCAACATTTCTCCGCAGTACACTGTGATGGTGCTGCTGAAAGAGGCGTTGTTCCTTCTGTTTGTGGTGCAATGGTGGAAACAGTGGGCTCGGTACATCTGCCCAAAGGATGGACTTAAAATTCACCCTTGCTTTGGCGTTGCTCGTCAAGTCCGCAAGGCCTTGGGGGCTTTTCGTGTCTGGGCTGGGTTTTGGGCGTATCTGCAACCCAGGACGACCTGTGACATTTGAGACGCGATGTACGTAACTGTAATTGTTCCGAAAGGTTGCGGGTGGAGTACGCCGAATGTCGAATGGCGGATTGATGTACGGCCGAATTTCACACGCCTCCGGCACAGGTTGTTTCTGCGGCGGTCAAAGAGTTTTTTTACTTTATTTCTTTTCCGAGTGCGGCATGAGTGACACACGGACAGTTTCTGTAATTGTGCGACTTTTTGGCTTTGTGTCTCCACCACCACCGTGCGTGGTCGGCATGTTGTTGTTTCCGTCTACTCTTCCTAACCGCCCCCCCATTCCGCTGCCCTGTCGCTGCCCGGTGGAGGTGGAGGGTTTTCGTGTGCCTGTTCCTTCGCCGTGTGTTATATTTATACGTATGGGAAAATATGTTTTATGGTTCGGAGTTCGTCCGCAAAACAAATTCGTAGGAAAAGCCCCCGATCTGTGTGAATGTTCCGCGGGCACACACACACACACGGGATTTAGATCGAAATGGCTGGCAGACGATGGCATCTCTGCCCTCGTCCCGCGAATCCTACCCCCACCCCCTCGCCCCATACCACACCTGGTGGACAGTTTTGTATGGCCCACTGCAAGCGTTGTGAGAGTTTGTTTGACAAGCGCAACTGCACCAACTCGGTAGCGAGGATGGCGACCGCTACCGACTGGTGCGATCTTATGCGACGATGCACTTTTCTCATGTGCACCCGGCAAGACGGCTGGAGTGCAAGTGGACGGGGTAGCGAAGGAGATAGACAAGAAGCGTATGTGTATGTGTTTGAGTGTGTAAAGCGCTGTCCACCCCGTCGCACAGTACGTGAAGTGACGCGTAGAGTGCGGTAATTAGACGATGATCGGTCGGTGATTGCACTTTGTTTGGCCCGCCGCAAATACCGCGGCTATTAAGCCGGTTATCCCTTGCTGCGCCGCGCGCCACAACCTTCGCGCACAGTTTGCGTGGTTTATAATAAGCTGTAAAAAAGAGTATGCGAATAGATCATAAAACCGGCAGGCAGCAGAAGCACGACGCAGACTTTGGCCGATCGGAGTGTTTGGAGGGCACGCGCGTCCCGCACCGATTGTAGGTCCCCTCTGGTGCACTGGTCGCATTGCACTGTAGCCGTCGGGCGGACCAACCGACGGGCTGACTGGCTGGATGCAGTCGCTGATTGGGGGTGTGGAATCTTACCTTCTACCTTTCAGCTTTCCATTTCCCCACATGGTAGACGGCATTTTCCCAACCCCTTGGCTCCCGCTGCGATCAGGACGCGCGTCCCTGCGTCTGGCGGATGACGATTTTATATCGGGAGAGAGTTTTATCTCTTTACTACCATTCCACCAAGACCAGGCACAAGTCCACCTCTACCTTCCCTGGCTGCATCATTGCCGTCCGGCTTCCGGCAGTTGGTGGAAAAGTGCTCGATCCTACCAGACACACACACACACACACACACACACACACATATGTGCGATGGAACTTTTACGACCGTAACCGAGCCGCAGCCCAGACGATAGATATTACGTGCCGGGTGTGTCTGCAGTTTCTGTTGTTGTTTTGCATTTATTGCGGGGCCTCTTCATACCGTTGCACTTAATTTTCCTGTCCCATTTCTGCCCTCCCACCGGTGCGCAACCCTCCTATCCGATAACCGTTGCAGTGGTATCGAGTGCGAAAATTAGCTATTAGTGGGTGCAGGATGTGGTCGACTGGAAAGGAGGGAGAAATAATCACATACGCACTATACTTAGCACGTTAGGAGATCCGGCAAGCTCGCGTACTTATGTAAATTTGGGGAACCTTTAACGATCAATCGATCTGTTTCAGCGAGCCGACATTATGGTGGTGCGATCTATTGGTTATTTGGAAAGGGTTAGTGTGTGAATGCTGGAATGAAGAAATCAATAAAAAGTGCATTCTTTGTCGATGAGTGTAGCTTGATGGATTTATGGAGAAGGATTATAAAGAGTAGAAGTGATTAGAGTGATTTTACTAAAAAATCTGAGATGTGACATCTACGGAAAGTGTCAACAAGCCTTAATAACATTTCATGTATTTGTGATGAATATTTAGATTAACAGTGAATATTTTTATTCAAACATAATACTAATTGCTTTTAAATGTTTCCAGTATGGTTTAAGTGTTCCTAGAATTTCGCAGTATGGTATAACTATAGGCTCACGTAAAATTAAGTAATCATGTAATTTAACTAAAAAAACTCGTTTTCCACATGCAATTTATATAAATATGGCATCAGTAGGTTCATTTACAAGTTAAAAAGTATGTGATTATCTTAAAGTTGACTAAAATCATTGTTCTAAATATACTATTTTTATCATTCATCAGTAACTTAAGTAACTATGAAACAGTTATCGCTCAAGTTATACTTTCCTTCTAGAATTTCTATTTCATATTGTGCTTACAACACATTTCAGAAACATATGTTTTGAATATGTTTTGCCACCTGCAACACCAGCAAACAGTTTGTAAGCAACCAGTTTGGTGTGATGCTCATAAGAACGTAGATTAGGATAATTTATTTGTTGTATACTTTGTTTTTGTTTATAATTGCCTCTTAAAAAACAGGGACAAACACGAATTGCGGAAACTTGCGGACATATTTGATGTACTAATTATTGAATAAAGTGCAGACGCTCCCTAAAGACATTGATATTATTAGGAAATTCGAAGTGTTCGAGCAGGCTCTTCAGAACGCTGGACATTACCGTATTTAAGATATGTAATAGGGTAGAATGCCTATTACAAAACATTGGTAGCAACATACTTTTCGTGGGTTCAAGCCTCATATTCTCAAAGATTGACTATCTGCATGCAAGATACTTATAAATATCGGAAGTCTGTATAGGTCGGCATGAACGCGTAGGTTGTTACGCCGAATAGACGAAGAAGAAGGATATATGGAGCCATTGTTCGTAGAACCTGTAGAACGGCAGACAATCTGGCCGAAAGTGCTCAACTAAAAGCGATCGAAGAAACACAAGAGTCTTCTTGACAATCGCATCATCCGAACAATGCTTAGTTGATGGTTCCTTTCCAATGGGATCAATCAAAATTAACATTGGCTCGTTGCAATATGTAGAAGCTTGATGTTTAGTTGTAATTATTATGTTCATGTGGAAACAAATCATTGTATTTCACTGGTGAGTATGTCGTGGATGTGATTTCGTTAAATAACTAACATTATTGTTATTTTCCTAAAACCAGTATTGCATTTTTCTTTTAGAAAACTTGTTAATTCTGTGAAAGCGAAAATTGTGTACGATTGTGATATCGTTGTCGCCATATCGATAAGTGATAAAGCAACACTACTTAAAATCTCTTTTCTTGCATTGAATGAATCCTATAATTCTATAATCATCTACCATGTAGAAAATGTTCACACTGCGTTTGCTTTACATGCTAAACATCTAAATTATTTAACGAAACTCAAACGAAGAAAAAATCTAACGTTCAACCTTACCGTGCGCGAAGATGCAGCGAAACATAACGCTAGACCTGTAAACGGGCGCAAAAATTAGAGCAACACATGCAGTTTCGGCGAACGATCGTGTGAAATCTTGATCGCACGATCAGAACCGCCCCTTGACATGAGTTATGCCGACTTTATGTGTCCCTGATGTAACTGCAAAACCGGGAGACAGCTTCGAGACGCTGCGAAGCAGCAGCTCTCCAGACTAGACGGACTACCCCGTGCCGTGGTGGCATTACCCTAAGCGGTCCACAACACCGCAACACACGCTTTGTCTATCCTCAACCTACCCCGGGAAGGTCCCTATTTTGCTTCCTCGCACCGTGTCGCAGTTAATGTTGCATGCGAAATTAGATTTATTACGCATTCGGATTAGGATTAATGACGGCTAGATAGTGGACAACGCGCGCGCTCGTGAATACGGTTGTCCCGGTTCGGTATCGAAGCATTCTCGTACAGCTGACCCAGAGACCAGACCAGACCAGTTTAGAGAGGATGGTACATCGCTTGTCTCTATGGTGGACGCGTCGAGTGAATGAGATTTTCCTCCTCCGATTATTTGGCGGATAAGTTGCACTGACGGGGACGACAATCGTTTGGAGGTTTTTGAAGGTTCAGTTTCCAGTTTCCGAGAATAAGGTTACCATCCTTCCAAAGAAGCCTTTTTTCAGTGCGTGGGCTGCCTTTTTGGAGGTAGAGTTGACCACGTCGTCGCCTACATCGAGATAGCTTAGATAATCGGTTCCATCAGATCTGTCCGGCACAAAAGAAGGAAGGACGAAACCGAACCGATCATAGCGGACGGATAATGCAGGTCTCTAGTGTCTTGACTGGGAAGGGGGGCACAGGGGATGACTTTTTACGAACCCCGGGAAGGCCCCCCGGCACATGACACATGTGGACCACCTGCTGAGAATGGCGAAACGAGGGTGGAGACGGTGTGGAGCGAAAATTCCCCAAAAGTTGGATGCAAAGACGTAGCAAAAACAACAACAACAACAACAACAACAATGGCAATAAAAGCGCTTCGAAACGTAGCGCAGCACTGGTGGGGCATTGTGGCGCATAATACAGGTTTGATTTTAGGGTTGTTGTTCGCTCAGTGGTCCCGCTCCCCTCTCCAGCGGGGGTGTAGGGGAGGGAAGGGGGCTCGTGACAACCAGAGTCGAGTTTGAATTTCTCGTACATACACTCGTTATTGGACACCTGACCACCCGCAATTTTCGCTTTTCGGGGCCGTATCGTCCGCTTGCGTTTGGGCCTGGGGACGGGGGTCTGCTGTAGTCGGTGTTCCGTGCAAGGCAGAAGGGCAAAAACGACCCGACCAAAACAAGTCAGCAAGGACGATGAGTAAAACCTGGCACTGGTGACGATGACGATGACGCTCTCACTCCACCCCACTCTTTCAGCCTCCGCGCTTGATCGCCACCGGTGGGGCAGGAGCAAGAGGGGCGACGGCGAGGACGATGGCGTATATAATTTCACTTGCATTAATTTGGCTTTTTGATTTATTGCAACATCAAGCCGTCATACCGTCGGGCTGGCCGGCTTCCCAGGCCAGCGTTCGTGGGTCATGTAGCGATACTTGTCCTGCGTTTTTTTGTGTTGCCTCTGCTAAAGGTTGGTGGGCTTAGGTTTTGCTCTGCTCCACACATAATGACTTACGCCCTCGAAGAAATGGGTGGATGGAAAAAGCAGAACGGGGGAGGGAAACAGTCGCCGGAGTGCTGCCCTGTTTGCAAAACAAGCGGGTCTTAGCGTCTAGACGCTTGTTTGAAATGCAGCCTGTCGTAGTTGGTACTAAGACCGCGCGTGATGATAATTCGCGCTAAAGAACTTATTTTACACAAACAATTAAAAGCTCGTTCAGTTAAGCAGCACTTTGGAAGTGAGGTGCGCTCGCCATTCGCCATGGAGTAGGATGGGAAGAGGATAGAAATGTTGTTTCTGTTTTGCCCTCCACGCAATCGCGTCTGTCCGCAAGATGCTGACCGTAGCATTGGCACACAGGTTACGAGGCTAAACTGTACGGGATTGGCAAGCAGTGCTTGAACCCCCCCCTTCGGTGGTAAGTGAGGACGCTCGAGAGGATGAGCGAAGACCACCAAACCTGGTGCCGACGCCGCCGCCGCCGTCGCAGTGGAGTGGACACAAAACAAAGCGAACAGCACAATCACACACAGACGCACATGCTCCCAAACACTTTACTCCTGCTGGTGCGGAAATTATGCCAAGTGTTATGCAATGCTGAAACACACCGTCAGACCAAACGGTGTGAAGGAAAGCATGGCGAAGGAAGAGACAAAAAGAGAGAGGCACCCGTAGTAGAAAGAGAGAAAAAAAAACACATCCCTGTTAACCTGTTCCCGGGCGATGCAATGGGGCGCGTAACATAAAATGCCCGACCATCCCCGTCGTGTTGGGCGTTTGTGGTTATGCTTTGTACGTTCGCTTTCCCCACGTCGGTTCAGGTCCCCGTACTGTCGTACGGAGTGAGTTTGGCAACCTGTACACCACGCACTTGTGACTCAACGCTCAAGCATTGCTGGCGATTGTGGGAAACAGTGCCGTACGGTTCACGGCAAAACACCACTCACGAGGGGCTATTTTCTGTCAGGAAAGTGGCCACATTTCTCCAGCGCGAGCAAATTTCGAGACAGGCATGCAAACAATGTACGGATATCTGGAGGACACAAGCACCTAGCGGTACCATCGGGCAGCTAGCTTAAGAACGTTAGTTCATTTTCAACAGCACTTTACACGGGGTCCGGACTTTCCGAGAATAAGGTTACCATCCTTCCAAAGAAGCCTTTTTTCAGTGTGTGGGCTGCCTTTTTGGAGGTAGAGTTGACCACGTCGTCGCCTACATCGAGATAGCTTAGATAATCGGTTCCATCAGATCTGTCCGGCACAAAAGAAGGAAGGACGAAACCGAACCGATCATAGCGGACGGATAATGCAGGTCTCTAGTGTCTTGACTGGGAAGGGGGGCACAGGGGATGACTTTTTATGAACCCCGGGAAGGCCCCCCGGCACATGACACATGTGGACCACCTGCTGAGAATGGCGAAACGAGGGTGGAGACGGTGTGGAGCGAAAATTCCCCAAAAGTTGGATGCAAAGACGTAGCAAAAACAACAACAACAACAACAACGACAATGGCAATAAAAGCGCTTCGAAACGTAGCGCAGCACTGGTGGCATTGCTGGCGATTGTGGGAAACAGTGCCGTACGGTTCACGGCAAAACACCACTCACGAGGGGCTATTTTCTGTCAGGAAAGTGGCCACATTTCTCCAGCGCGAGCAAATTTCGAGACAGGCATGCAAACAATGTACGGATATCTGGAGGACACAAGCACCTAGCGGTACCATCGGGCAGCTAGCTTAAGAACGTTAGTTCATTTTCAACAGCACTTTACACGGGGTCCGGACTCCTTGGATGGTCCGATGGTTCAGGAAGGGCAGCGATTACGGTACGGTACACTCACTTACCACCTTACTTACTGATATATTTTAGCACCTTGATCTTGAATTGACAAATGATGACAGGGGATTACTGTACTTAAAAGAGGAAATGAGAAAGCGTAATTGATTATGAACGTGTCTATTAATGTTAGGGCAAAAAGAGGAAGTGTGGTTTGTTTTAAATTATTCGCTTCGTAATAAAATCGCTCTTGGCTAGTAATAATAACACGACATTATTTTCTTTTGCATGTAGGATTTTAAATTAAGTTGAATTGTAAGGAAATACAAATAATACTATTTATCTGATAATACTATTTGATCACTGATAGTAGAAGGGAATTCTTACAATTGCCTGTAATTACTGTATTACTGTTCTGGCTAGGAGATTTGGATGAATTATTACAATTGCAACACTGATGAAATTACTTCAAACAGATATTATTATATTTATTCAAAATTGTATATGAACACATGTTCCATGATCCGTTGTGTAAAATCACCAAAAAATAAAAAAAAGTAATAAATTATAATTCTTTTTTTTTAAAGAAGTTGTTGTGTTCTTCAAATTGTCCAAGCTCTAAGTTTATAACCACAGTCTGCCATCTGCTAAATGCATCTAGATGAGTGCTTTATTGGATTCACAAAACAATACGACGAAAATAGAGAGTAATGTAATGAGTTTATGTTTACGATACTATAGATTTAAGCAAGGTTTCGTAAGATAGCTGGATTAATCCTCGCATAGGGAAAATTTTAAATTGTTTCTAATAAACTTCTCGTTCATTGTTTAGGTGCTTAAATGTTTAGAGCTGACACCAACGTTGTGCAAGACATACCGAAACCTGCTATACAAAGGTGCTTAAAAATAAAAGTATTTTAACAAAAACACCGATTCATTCATTTATTTTTTCTTTGGCACAACAACCGTTGTTGATCAAGGCTTGCCTGTACCCACTAGTGAAGTGAGCTTGGCTTTCAGTGACATTTTTTACCATAGCAGGATAGTCAGTCCTACACAGAAATTTTTTTTTACTGAACTTCAGTAATATTTTACTGAAATTTTTTTAACTGAAGTTTCAGGAATCTTTTCAGTAAAAAGAATGTTTACTGAATTATTCAGTAATGTCCGGTGCTCACCAAAATGACAGCTCGTTTACTGAAATCCCAGTAAAGCCATTCTCATATTACTGATTTTTCAGTAGTTGGTACCGATTAAAAAATGACGACATATTTACTTTAAATTGAGTTTTTATTGATGCGCAGATATTGCCAGTCCCTCAGTTCATATTCATACATGTTTTGTGTTGCTTTATACAGTTTTTATACTGTATTTTGCCGCCGCAAGTGTAGATGGTTCAGTAGGCGCTCACAGACACCACGCAATTTCAGCAAGCACAGTGGATTGTAGCAAACATTTTACACACCAACACGGCTGCCAATTCTTTTAAATTAATCCCGTAAGCCGAAATATCACCTGAAATTTCACCAGGGTGCCTGTAAGCGCCTACAAAATCAACTTTTTGCACATCACGAGCAAGTAGGTACCGCATTGTTTTGTTTTGATGTTCTGACTGACAGGTCGATTTGACAGTATGAGTTGCTGCATTTTCAGTAATTTGTTTTACTGATATCCAGTGAAACGACTAATTTTACACTTATTTTACTGATTTGCAGTAAAATGCGTATTACTGAAATGAATTCAGAAAATTATTTTGCTGAAAGTCAGTAAAAACATGACATTCATGCTGAAAATCAGTAAAATATTTTAATACTGAACCGTTTCAGTAAAAAACTTTACTGAAGCAGGACGAGAAAATTTGCTGTGTACGTATGGGGGCACGGTCCATTCGGGGCTTGAACCAATGACGGACATTTTGTTAAGTCGTACGAGTTGACGACAGTCATACCAGACCGGCTCAAACCGATGTATTAGTGCGAAATAATAAAATTCTGGACATTAAAAGTGGGTCAACTAGATCTACTACCAACTTTTGCCACAAATGGTTACATTTCATCATAAACCAGTTAGGTAAACTGATTCGTATTCATTATAAAACTTTTAGTAAGTTTCCAGATAAAAAAAACGCTAGTTTTTACAATTAGTTTTAGGCCGGCCTTGTAGTACAGTCGTCAACTCGTCCGACTTAACAACATGCCCGTCACGGGTTCAATCCCCAAAAATAGACCGTGCCGCCATACGTAGGATTGATTATCCTGCCATGGTGGGAAATCAATTAGTCACTGAAAGCCAAGCCCAAAAGTGGTACAGGCAGGCCTTGACCGACAACGGTTGTTGAGCCAAAGAAGAAGAAGAAGAAGAAGAAGTTTTTACAATATGTTTTTGAGACATTTATATAAAAACGCTTCCAAACACAAAGTTTTGAATGCACAGCCGGCAAATAAACGTGTGTTTGAAAACACCTCTATATTAAATATGATCTTCCTTTGATTGGTTGAACGTTTTTATATCTTTTTAGCAACATGCAACTATCAAAAACAAGCTGTATTTTTATTTATTTTTATTTCAAAATCATTCAACGGAACACGACCATAACAAGGTAAAATCTTGTCTCTGTAAACAATTGCCTATGGAATGTATGCTTTGTTTGGGTTTTTATAGAATTAATGGTTTTAAATTTGTCTTATTGTTTTTATCCAAAACAAAGCCTTGTTTAAGGCACATGTGATTTTAACTATCTGCGTTAACGATTAAATTACCATGAGTATAGCATGATAGGTCTTTACAACATATGAACTCATTCTAACCATGCTTTTAACTTCGTACATTTAACGACTGTACCAACTTTTGCTACATAATTATTATATAAAAAAATAATCGTTTTATACTAGTTTATTTTGATATTGAATAAACAAAAAAAGCAAGATACAAATACTTTTCTAATGTAGTTTTTAATTCATTGAGTGTTATATCACTCCTCCCACGTCCTTATTTATCGAAAAAAGAAGCATAAACTTCAACAACAAACAACAAATATCAGCAAGTCCGTCTCAAACGACGGTCAATAAAGAATGAATTATCTTCCATCCTGCATGTTCTGTTTCTGTTTTTAGCACGTAAAATTATTCACCTACCACGTGTTGATCGAAAGCAATAAAAGTTGTTGAACAACGTGCACGAAAGCTATCCTTTCATCATTTGAGTTTGCGCAACCACCGCCACAGCCGACAGTTCGTTTTTTGTTTTCGCACCAACCATAACGGGCAAAGCGTTCCTGTGATCCTGTGGCCACTTTCTTCACCCAGTGCCGATGATCGCTACACACGGACGGCTCTACCCTTCCCATCCTTCCGCCGAACAGTGCACAGTACGCGTGATAGAAACTACCTGTGCTACATGATCGAATCTATGCGCTCGTCTCCCACACGGTACCTTTTCACCACCAACAGGACACCTGTTTCGGTGCAATAAAATTCACTTTTACGCCGGTGTGCAACCTCGCGAACGTGCGGTTCGGGTGCAGTTCCTCGGCTGGAGGCTCTCGCGCACCATGCCACTGGCGGCGTTGCTTGTTCGCGGGTAATTTACTACACCTATCAAGAATTCCACGCCGATAAATCTCGCGGTCGCAGCCTTTTTTCCTGTCCACGGTTGCCAGGCCGTAGCCCGACGGGAAGGGGCCGTCTGTCCCGAAGTGCGGGAGCGCGTGTCGAACAGATTCGTCTAGGGGCGGATGTTAGAGAAGGTTAGGGGTGTGCTAGCTGAGAGTGAATTGTTACGGATGCAAAATCGGAAGATCATCTATTCGTAAAGCATTTTTTATGGTTAATGTGAAGGCTGGGCGGTGTCTTGGAAACAGAGAATGTAAATAAAAGCTTTCAATTGTTATTTTTATTCCATGTCTAAAGATATTGAATTTGAGGAGTTCAAATAATAGATACGTTTGCCTCCAGGGCGGTGTATTAAATAAGCTAGCTGCTCTAGTTTGTTTCCCTTTCGATAGCAAAATATGCAACAACATGCAATAAATCAATTTTATGTACAATTTTCTCCAACCAATCGAGCGTAGCCAATGGTTCGCTTAAGAGGTCCATTAGAAGTGTTGCTTTGCACACCCAAGCCTAGCGCAACGAGCTGCACTCACAACGATGGAAGGATACTGCGAAGACGGCATGCCTGGATCCGTCTTTCGGGCTTTGAAGGCATTAGAAGCTTCGATGATGCTCATCGAAACGGAACCTGTTGCGTGGTCTTGCCCGCCAAGGGTGGGCGGTATCGGGATGGTTGTGATTTGTGTATGGGGTCTGGTTGTCTTCGGTTTTCGGTCTTTCCCACTCCCTACTTCCCAGTTTACGATCACGATAGCAAGAGTTATGTGAAGTACCCTTAGTTGGCGTTGTACGGTTCGGTTGCTGTGGTACGGTTCAGAGTGCGCTTCCACCTGAAGAAGCCGTAGTGGCGAGTGAATGCATCTTTGGCATGAGTTTCGGCAACGTTTCATCCCGATGCGTTTCGATACTGTAAGTGTGGAGACTGCTTAGGTACGGTGGAAGATATTTTATTCGTTTGGTATGCATGTTGAAGACGGTCTGTTATTTCACTTACCAAATACCTGATCGTACCACCTGATGTAGCGAACGGCACGACTCATCGATAGCCGTGAAGCGTTTGCCGTGCACTGTGACACTGCCATGCCGCCTGATGTTGGTGTTGGCCCTTCACCGCAAGGCAGGCAGCGGACAGGTTAACGGGAGTTAGAAATTTGTACACACCTTCGCAACAATTCACTACCGCTCCGATCCGATGTAGTGAAGTTGTTGGCACTGATTGTACTTGCCTCTTGCACCGTGGCCTGCCGCCCATGAGGTTAGACCATAACAGGGTGCCTGCTGTGTTGGTGCTGCGGTGTTTATCGTACCATCCCGTTCCGCTGGTGGGGAGAGTGCTTGTTGTCACGTTTTTCTACGCGAGGTTGAGGGGTCTCGTTGAACTTGGCCTTATTGGGCAAACACAGTGCCTGTTGATGTTGTCAGGATTTTGGGGGCGTTAAAGACGGGGTCGTTAGACACTATCTGCAGTTATTTATCGTGCAGGTGAGGCGGGTTCGCAAGAAGACTGGCACCTGGTTGCGAACATTAGACGATGTACAAATTAGCTGCGAAACTTCTGAGCATTTGGTGTGCAGGCAGCGTTGGTTACAAGAATATGGAAATTGCAATGCGACTACATGATGTGTCAATTATGGGGTGGCATACAGGTGGCGAAGATTGCAAAACGAGACTTGGATGGATGACATGTAAGGAGGAGTGGATTACCAAGAACTCTAAACAATGGTATGCAGATTTATAGAACACAAATGTGTTTGTAGTAGGTGGATGATGGATCGCAATTTAGAATAAAGTAAAATCTTATATGAACTGAAATTTGCATTCCTAATGACTCACACAACGAGCGCATATTTTACGTTAATAAGCACTCAATTTGCTACATTGCATCCCAATCATTGCAGCTTTGTTAGCGTCGACCGACTTCCAACGAAAGGAAATTACGAAAAAAAAACACACACACACACACACACACACAAAACCTCTGCACCATTTCACTAAGGGAGACGTCGGTGCTTTTCTGAAATGCGATTATACTAAAAGTGCATGAAACATTCAGTGAACTTCAGACATTCGCCTGGTCGGCCTGGTCAGTAGGCAATTCCATCGTACCGATGTCGGCGGCACCTAGCACAACGGCACCGGACGCGGTGAATGGGGCGGGCCTGCCGGTGCTCAAAAGCGAAGCCCGCTGGTGTGAATGGTAATATTTTATACCCGACATGCACATGAATAATATTATAAATGCACCCGATGAACACAAGTGCACCGCGCGCGATGGGCGATGAAACTTTTGTTTTTTCATACCCTGTTTGGAATACGCCAGCTTTTGCGCCAGCGGTTGCCGTTTCTCCGGGCGTACCGTGCCTTTCGATGGGGTCCTTAGCAAAACGGTAACAGTTCGGCACTGCCGGACGCCCTTTCTGAGCTTGTGTGTGTGTGTGTGTGGTTTTTGGTTTAGCTGAAGTAAACATGTTGCTGGCTCAGAATGGTAGATGAGCGAGACTTTGCGACGACATTGAGTGTGTGGCGAAGTGCAGTCGGTTGAGCGTAACAAATCCCGTCAGGTTCAGCAAATGTCTTGTCGTCAGAGGCACCTTCCTTTCGCAGCTTCGGTTCGGTCGGATGTAGGTGCTGCTGGCGTGTTCTTTGATTGGGTGGAAAAATGTAGCAAAAAATGATTACCATGGCTAAGAGAGAAAATAGCGCCGGTGCACTTTTGCTTGTCTAGTTTGAATGGAACTAGGGAAGCCGGTGGGGATAATATACGTACAAATGAATATTGCAGATCAGACAGTTGGTTTCTAGGATTGTTTATGAAGTAGCCTACAACTAAATGTAGAAATATTGGAAAATAAAGGTATAGAATTGAGTATTTGTTCGATGTTAATAAATATAAAACAAAAAACCACGTGATACTACAACATAAATGTGCTTGGATTATAATTTTTGGAAAGTTTTAAGTTGTATATAAGCTTCAGTTTGCTTATATGAATTATTTCTATTTGTTACAAACAATGTTCTATAAACTTTTGCAGAAAGCATTTTTCGCCACGAAATTAGTGATCCAAAAAAATGTTCCGACCAAAAGGTTTGCGCTCCCAAAAAGCTGCCCACGAGAGCGACAGGAAGGTCGACAAACTGTGCCATTCCGACGCCAGTCTTGTAGCCGCCAAAGCGTTCGCGAAGAAAGCCTTGAGAGCTGACACAACCCTGGACTGCTCCTTGGGCCGTACCGCCACCGTCGTTGCGCAGGTCGACCCGATATGAGTTGGCAAGCTGTACGAGATACAATCACAGTGTGTTACGACCGTTTCGAGGACACCACCCAGGACCCAGGCACAACACAAAAGCTGAAACCTGTACTCCCAACCAACCAACCAACCTTTGCCAACGGTATCTGCTGCTGCTGCTGGTCCCAAAAGCAGCTGGAGCCAGGGTTTCCCTCCGCGAGCCGTTCGAGCAATTGCCTGCCACCGACGCCACCACACCAGCAAATGCGAGGATTGTGGGACCGCCGCCTAGTCTTCTGCCAATGTCCGAAGATAAACGATGGAGCCTGCCGGACTCACTCTGCTTAGAGTGCAGTTTTCGCTTGCTGCACTTGCAGCAAACCGAAACGTTTCGGCTAGAATCGAGGTACACCCGCGGGCAAATCGCACATGTGACGGCCATCGGTGTCGGGAAGGCACCGAGTGCCATGAAAAAGGGGAAAGAACCCTTCCGGGCCCGGGTATCCGTTTGATGCCGTACCGCTGGGGCCCGGGCATTGCCTTTGAGCGGAACGAAAAAATGAAATATAAATTTAGCGAAAACAATACGCAAATAAATTCGATCGAGGATTTATTTCTCGACGCGACGGGATTCCCGTTTGGGCGGTTTTGCGTGGTGCGCTGTCCACAGGGATTATAGGAATGTCCTCCGCTGTGGCGGTTCTGCTCGCTCGCCGGACGCGGAAGTAACCACCCCGGGTGGTGCGATAAGATATGATCGCTAAGCGAAATAGTTTTTCCTGCAGATGAAAACTGTCGAGCGGCGGTTGATTGAGTTGTATCGCTTTGCGTGGTTTGAGGTTCTGCTCCGGTTCGTGGTTTGGAATATTTATGTGTTTGCAGTGGATTTAAAGCATGTGGTTTGATTGGATGGCGAAGAATTTACGCACAATTGAAATGGTGTGATAAATGTGTGTTTGTGAAATGTTGCTCATAACTCTTGAAGCCAACGGTGTTATAAAACATTATTCACACGGTTTGGTAAAAGCTTTTCATATCCATATTGTACTAGGCGGCATATGGTGGTTAAAGATACGTATAAAGACACGTTTTCTGTTATAATTATTTTCTTTTTAGTCATTATTATTTGTAATAATTTATTTATCTGTAGGTTTTAAAGTTATCACAACAAGCGCAATAAAAAGATCTTAATATCTTGGTTTGAAGCAATAGTAATACAGGAAGTGAGGTGAAAATTGATAATGATAATCTAGAACGCGGAACGAAGAATTAAAAATCAAATTAGTCTAATCAATGGAACATTGTTAGCTTACGACACTATCGTTTTAGTGTCTGGATCAGGACTTTATCTGGATCACTTTGAACAATTTCACAAACATGCATTTATCGCACCTTTTAATTGTGCGTAAAGAAGTGGGAGATGATAGCAGTAAATTGAACGGCATATATAAGTCGAGAGCTGAGAGGCTGTTAGTAGAGTCGATTGAACTCAGAAGTTTGATACAAGAAAATTTGAGGAACTCTGGGTAGATTACTCATGGGTCAAGTCAAATGTAGACTAATCAAAGGTCATAGAGATGGACCTATTTGCGGGGTAGATACTTAGATATTGAGTTTTGGGCACTTTTGACTTACTTGTTCGCTTTGTTGGAATCGTCAAGGACACGGAATCGTCTTTAATCTGTCTGTTTTATGGTCCGGACTTACTCAAAGTACAAACAAAGTACTTACTCATTTATCCGGCACTACAATCACTCTGCTTGGGTCTTGGCCTTCGGTATAAGTGTTCAAAAACACTCACGGTATCATACCTTCGTCTGCCAATCCGTTATCACGGATGATTCCTCGATGATGGATGCTTCCACGCCATCCGGCATCTTAACGGGGGTCTTCCATGTTCCTTCTGTCCTTGTGGATAGCCTATAAGGACTTAACGGGCTGGGTTGTCCGGTTCCATGAGTATAACTTGGCCAGTCAACCGGAGTCTGGTGAATTTTGATACATAGAACGACAGTGAGATTATCGTACATCTCGTAAAACACCCTTCTATCGGTTCTTCCATTATCATTCCACACTTACGGGGTCAAAAAAATTTCCGATCATCTGCTCAGCAATGGAATAGGATCCAAAGTTTCTCTGAAAGATAACATAGGTTATCCGATCCAACTCCTATCCAAACAAGTGCCAGTTCGTTACATGTGTCATCACATATCCAAGCTTAGGTATACAAACCTGTTGCAATAGTTCGGGCAGATTGTTGCAGTCATTTGATTGCATGTCGAGAAACCGGATGTCTTCGTGGGGTAGGCAACCGAACGCTACAAACAAAACTACCTCGAAGCCCTCCAGAGACACTGAGGGCGTGGGGCCAATCCTCCTGCCTCATGTATCAAATGACTGCATAATGCCAAAGGAATGTTCGAAATTACCTTCATGATATTGACCAAGACGGATTGCCGCGGGAGACAGCGGGGCATATATTAGCCATCTTTCACAGTATTGGAAACTAATGAATTTATTGTAGCTTTTTATGAAACTAATTAAATAAATGTAACAGACTATACTAAAAGACTAATTAAATAAATGTAAAATATGCTAACAAAAGAACTGATGGTTATCCTTATTTTCATACCTGAAATAATTTAACTACATTTACAAATTCGTATCTCGTCAGTGATAAATAAAGTAAATTGATAGAAGTGATAGATAATATAACCACACTTGGTCTTCTAATAATGAACCGATGCTCTCCCATGAGTTATGCACTACGTGGGGTGGGAAACGAAGGCTAATTGGAATAGATCAAACCTACACTTTCCTAAACTATTCATCTTAACACAGGAGGTACTTATTGAGGAAAACAACGTCAAATCTATTTTACCAAGCATGAGCAACCCGAGGCCCGTGTGCTGCGTGTTTTTATGTGGTCGTTAGACAATTATGAAATATTTTTATTGGTGAAATTAAAATTGACATACAGAAAGATTGAAAGCCACTAAAGGATAAATCAAACGAACCAAACTTATAAACACTATGATTGAATATTTAACAGCTTATCTTAGGAGCTCTAAAAAAGAAAAATGATGCATCCTTTTCGTATACAGGAGGAAGAATAAATAGCAAACACTTAAAAATGTATCAAAATAAAAATGATTGAATTGAACATTTCGAAAGATTTTTAGAAAGGATTGATTTTTATTAGATTAGGATCTGTACTACTGAGCTGAATAGGGTTTATTGGCATAATAGAATAAAATATTTAAAAAATATAATGTTGGTTAACATAAAAATATAAAAAAATATACAAAGAAGAAAAAGGCAAAAACAAAGTAATATTATTTTCAAGATTATTAATTGGTGCCACAGCTAAAGTCATTTGTATGTGATGAGTATCCATGGTATGACTACAATGGGACCCTATCCAAAAGAAAAAATGAACTTAAGGTAGACATGTTATCATATATGGTGGCACTACTTTTAAATGATCCCAGTAAATGAAATCTTAAATGTAAAATATCGAAAACATCAGTATGTATGAGCATTGACTATGAGCATGAATCAAATAACTTAAAAAAGATCAATCATTCCGGTTGGAAATCGAATTTGATTGGGGCATTCATGGTCAGTCTAACTTTTGAGTACATTTTGCAGCCCTATCGTGGCTATGGTATTGCGAATGCTGTTTTCTACAGCATCCATTGTGTCTGGTTTGTTTTCGTACACTTATCTTTGACGGTTCTCCACAAATAATAGTTCAACGGTATCAAAGCTAAGCTTCTTGATGGCTGAACATCATCCGAATTTCGAATAATAATTCGATCTTCAAAACCTGTGCGTAAAAGATCGATTGCTAGATAAGCTGTGTGGCATGCTCCTCATCTTCAATTACTGCAAAAAAAATCACCTAATATGGCTCTATACCGCTCCCAATTGACTACAACTGTCTCACTGTAATGATTTTCAAAGAAAAATTATCCAATAATGCTTTTTTGACCAAAATCCATATCGAACAGACAATGATAATGAATGCATCAGCAATTAATCAGTTAAGTGTCATGGCCTAAAAAAAAACAATAAAGCTTGTTGACACAGCAACCAAGAATAAAATAAGCTTTAACAGATATGATAATATGATATTCACTCACATTCTGCAACATTACCATTGCTATATTCGTTCCGCGGAATAATGATACTAATTTTCTGTCATATTTTCAAAGTTTATCATGCTGAGAGTAATTATCATTTGGTCGGCAAAGATGATTTTGTTACAATTGTGCGACGTATCGAAAAGGTTGTTTATCTCTTAATTAAACCATTATAGGTTGTCGTGCTTTTATTGTTTAAAGAGCTTGAATTGACCGAAAAAAAAGATATACACTGAACATTTTAATGATCACATCACTTGTCGTGTTGAATAGCATACAAAACTACACACGTTTCAGTGCATATTTCAAATTACTGTTTTTAATTTATGCAGCTTTTTAGAATTCATATTTAAAGTGTTAACTAAACCAATTGTTTGCAACTGTTTGCAAGTAACAAAACAAAGCATCGTTACCGAGAGCGAATGGGATTGCACCGAGAAAGGATGGATGCAGCATCAGCGGTGCATTTGGTGTGCGTGGCACGGGACGTACGGGTGTGTCTCGTAGATCGTACAGTGTTTTCGCGCCCCCTCGAGAGGTGGAAGTACGATAATAAACGGCTCTTAAATCACGGCTAACATATAATCTCGCCCGAGTACGACTGCCCGCCGCTGACTCAGGTTGATTTGTCGATGTTGTCCACGTCGCTCGTTCTGCTGTGCTGGTTGCTGGGTCGGCGCGATTGGGCGCGAGTTCGTAGGCTTATCTTGAACGTCCCGGTGGTCAGGACTGTATGTGTCCGGTTCACTTTCGGATAGTGTCGTAGGCTGACCGGGGGTGGACTTTGGGCGAAACAGTTCGCTGTTTGGGACCGCGACAACCGCGCTGGCAACCGCAAACCTGATCCATACGCTGCACCTTGTTTTGGGATGAGGTTTGTTGTTGTTGTTTCTTTTCTTTCAATGTCTCGTGTTGAATTACGTTTTTGCCACCGGTGGTGCAGCGTGTAGTAATAAATGGGTAAACATATCGATACAAACGCAGGTCTCGTGCGGACTGGGGAATATTATTTACCTTTGACACATATATTTTTTTTCACACAATGTGCGTCGAAATGTGCCTTAATTAGGTTTACACGCAAAGAAGTAATCATTATGATGTATACTTTTCAATTCGTATTGCGGAGTGCTAATAGCGAACATTGTAGCTTAACAAGTACATACTTAGTCTCTATGACGCACAGAAGTCAACGTAAGTACACACACTATTGAGAAGAAAAGTGATATCATTAGTAATGTAATTAGCAATCCGCCCAAAGCAAAGTACGAATAATTTTATCAATTTCGAAGATCATTTTATTTTGACACCATGCCAAATGCAACAGCTAAGTTTGAGGTGGAATATACAACAAAAACCGCAAACGAAATGAGTGGAAGCATTGTAAGGCATCGGTTTTTTTTTCATTTTTAAACCGAATTGTTCTGTGTCTGCAACATTTTGGTCCTATTTTTCCTACATTTTGTTAAGCCAAACACGTGCCACAGCAAAACGGAAAGAAAGGCATGATTCTGTGCGCCTGCCGGGATTTTTGGAGCGTCTCCAGCAGATTTCGTTCAACAAGTGTCGTGGTCGTGGGTGGGTTCGTTGGGCTTGTCGGGCGCTTCGAAGGTATACATACACGTATACATGGGCACATGTACCTCAGACACTGGAACGGATTGGCTGCCATGCCCGTTCTGGCAGACTGTGTCATGGCGCACCGCTGGTGGCTAATTGTGGCGAAGGTGCAGCAATTGTAGCCCTTGGGGTCGGACGCGATACCATTTGTTACGTTTTCCGTTTTCAGGATGGGAACGGGGAAAAAAACTGGGAAGTGTGTTCGGCACACGAAGCCTACAACACATCGGTAACTGAAGCCATGACTGATTAATTGCACGACATTTGCAAGTCATATTTTACTGGGCCCGATACAGCAAGGGAAGGAGAGAGAGAGCGAAAACAAAACCAAAAAATAAAGAAGAAATGAAGTAAAAAGAAATAGAAACCTCTCATCCGAACGATTTTCTTTTCCACCGACGACATCCCATACTTGTGGGCGTTCATTTATGCGAATGCGTCGTAGCGGTGCACACGCGCTTAATCTATCGACAGTCGACGAAGCCCGCTTATGCCCGCTTGTGAGCTTTTTTTTCGTACGCCATGCACCGTGTATCCCCTTACACGGTGAAGGTGGTTTTGGGTGCATCGATTCGCAGCGTGTGGCTTTGGCAGCTGATTGGGGAGCGATCGCGCAAGGATCGCGGCACGAAACCCACCCCAAACGGTGACTCCATGACTGGCCTGGGCGCGCTGGGACAGGCAGGAAAAGGTTCTCGAGCATGTGGAAACAGAAAAGTACAAATTGGCAGCGAAATAAGAAATAAGAGGAAAAATTGTAATGAATAGCAAATATATGGCGGCGAGCGGCATTACACGGTGCGGAATTCCGTACACCGCACGGTGGCGATGTCACATTTGGGACGCGAGAGTTTTGCTCGATTTGGAATGCACATTCCAATGGGAGGATAAACGCAGCAGCGGGCGGGCATTGGAAAGCGAGCAAGAGATCGGGCGTAGCCCCATGGAACAACATGCTGCAAGTGCAAAGGACTGTTTTTCCCATGCGTCGTCTTTGCATGTGCGGCGAGCGAGGGGTCGGCTCAATCCTCCGGGCTCGATTAGTTGTGTCGCTGTTGCCGTGAGCTAACGCTTAACATTCCGCGGACTGGTGCATGCGAAACACAAAAGTATGTTTCCGTTCGCGGTTGTGTGTGTGTTTGTGTTTGTCTCCTTCTTTTTTCTTCCCGTGGTTCTGAGTGCGTGGTGAAGCGTGGATGATGTTCTGGTATCAGGCGTGCCAGCGATAGGGGTATTAATGGAGACTTAATGTCATCTCCCACGACGATAACGCTAGATTTATGCCATCGGAAATGAGTCGCGTTTGCGAGTGTGTGTTTTTGTGCGAAAGATAATGTTGCGAATTGTGTTGACAGTGGAATATTGCACAATGAAAAACAGATGCAGTTGGAATGAATGAATAAACATTTGAACATAATATGCAAAATGTAACCATGAAGTTTTTTTTAGATTGAATATTTCATAGTTAAAAACGGTTACAACCTACAATGCCAGCCTAACCGAAGTGTACAGTATACAATACATAATTTGAACTATTTCGATATGTTTTATACGAAGTTCTAAAAATTTCTATCTATTATTTTTATATGTATTGCTGTTATTTAATTTTTTTTATTAAGTTTTAATTTAAATTAAATTTTTAATTTAATTTTAATTTGATTTTTAACAAGGTTTTGAACTTTTGCAATAATAGTTTTAAAGGAATTGAATAAATCTTTCGAATATGAAGCAAGGATATGAAATATAGTAAACTGGAAAATAAACTTATGTTATATATTAATAGAAAATAGCTGGAGTTATTCATATTTGGGTAAGAAAATGCTCTGGTATAGAGAAGATATGTTAAATATTACAAAAGAAACATGAAAGAATACTAACAAAACAAGCAAAAAAACACAAAACATAATGTTGCAATTTGAATTAGGGTCTACTGCACCTATTTTGAACAAATCCAATAGGAATTTACGAAGCGATTTCAACAAGGACGCAAAAGAGTCCAAATTCCATCGCATAAAATTCGTTTCTAAGATAGAGTTGAGAAATTGTCAAAAAATTATGATAACCCCTAGAAAAACCCTGTCTAACTCAAATACAATTTGATCTTTCAGTTTGTTTTTTTTATCGTTTACCCTTTTTTAAAACTACTTGTTGCTTTGAAACTGAAATTGCTTGAAAATAAGGCACACCGAGCAGCAAGAGGCGATGTGCCTTGTTTGACCTAATTCTTCGACTTTTTCGTATTGGTATAAATTATTAAACGAAAATAAAATAACCATGATTAGGATCTCATGATGAAGCCTTCCTCCCATAACGATCCATCATCTCCTTTCCTTTGACCGGTTCGGATAGGGCGGTCATAAAACAAGTTCTACTTCAACGATCATGACCACTATTGCATTAACCTTCTTTTATCGACTTCCACATTTATGAGTAGGTGGCAGCCGCACCAAACAGCAACTCAAGACCCGATGTGCACCCGTAAATAGGTACATTTCCGATACATTTATTGCACTTACCCAAACATGGGCTGAAGCTGTGCGCCTCGTCCAGCAACTTCTCGCCCCAGTGCGGCCCGTAGTGGTGAGTGATTGTAGCGGGAGTATGCTTGTGTCCTTTTTTGAACCCTTCCGTTGGTCGTCGGATCAGCAGCTCAATCGTTTAACAAGCGCACACGAACCAGCCCCACTGCAGTGGCCACCTACTTCATGTCAACCGGCTCGATAGGGGCCGGCTCGCTTCCGCTGACAGGCAACCCCTCCGCAGCAGCTTCGTCGTGATCCGCTCGTAAAACCGTGTGTGTGTGTGTGAGTCTGTGTGTCACCATAAAGTGAGAACAGCTCATAAAAGTTATACCGCAACTTGCCACGGTGGCGGATTTTTTTTCGTTATGTTTTCGGTGGCCCTATCGCTGTCGTGGTCGTGGCCCTGCGTTTCGTCTGACTTTACATACTGTGCTACCCTTTCGCAACGGGTCGGCCGCTGAATGGGTTTACAGTGAGCATGAAAAAATGCGAATGCGTCTGCATGATTTATGGCAAAATAAACCGTAGCATTTGTGATCTCCTTTAATGAGGAGCAGCGGGTGGAGATGTGCACTCACGAAGGCTAAAGGCTGTCGTGGTGCAGCTGGTCTGCAACCAGTCTGGCTCGGTTGGATGGATTGGTTCGTCAACGGGAACACCTTTTGCACCGGTTTCGCACCAGAACGCGTGCAGACCGACTGGAGCGACACCTGAATCGATCGTTTAGCTCCTTTTGGGAAGAACCGATCGAGCCAGCCGAACGCTGTATCTTCGTTGACTGGTTCTGTCCTCAAGCCGTTGCTATGCAAATACGGCTTGGCGGGAGACGTCCCGCGTACGAGGGACGGCTGGTGAGGGGACAGTGCCTGCCCAAAAATGGTAAAATTACGTCCATCTGGCTCAAATGCGGAGAGTCGCTTCTGGTCCTCCCCGCACTGCGCCTCGACGATTCCATTAGGCGAACGAATGGACTTGTCACGCAAACGAGTGATCATGCCAACGGGCTAACAGGTGCCCGGTAACTGATATCTTTTTAGAGAAAGCGCAGCCGCAGGCTTCGGCAGGCGCGCGAGCACACTTTTTCGGACGGACGGCGGTGCGCGTGTGCGAGTGCGTACAGTTTCCGTCCGTTTCTTTTGACAAGCTTCTTGGTGGGTGCAAGATTTTACTGCAAATTGAATCCGATTAGCAGGCTTATTTGCCAAGCTAGTGCGGCTGGCACAGTGGATGGAGCACAACGCGTCATCTAGGGAAAGGTAAGCCGAGATATTTGCAAAGACGCTTAGAATAATATGATCAACAGGGGGAGCTTCAGATTGTTTTGAAAAGTTTTGAATAATTGATATTATTCCTTGATAGAGCAATCTCAGGAATTTTTAAACGTGCGTTAGCAATAGAACTTAAAATTAATATCTATATCTATATATTATTGTTATGATTGACAAGGCTCCTACAGACAGCGTACATTGTAAATAAATATATAATCCCGTTAAACGGATTTATTTATAACATTGTGGATTTTCTACATGTGGTATTTTTTATACTTGGCTTTCTACCAAGATTCTTCTTCTTCTTCTTTGGCACAACAACCGTTGTCGGTCATGGCCTGCCTATACCCACTAGTGAAGTGGGCTTGGCTTTCAGTGGCTTATTGTTACCATAGCAGGATAGTCAAGTCAGTCTTACGTATGCAGGCACGGTCTATTCGGGGCTTGAACCCATGACGGGCATGTTGTTAGGTCGTACGACTTGACGACTGTACCACCAGATCGGCCCATCTACCAAAATTACTTCTACTAAAAATAAAAGCTCACACGTCACAGGGCTTTGGCACAAAATCTTGTTAAAAACAGTTTTAATTTATTCGACGAATATCATACAGGGTTTACCAAGTCACTTTGCGATGTGAGCTGCACAATTCATCTCACTTGAGACGTATTTCTATTCTGACGTGCTACTTCATTTGGCCCGAAATAATTTTCTATTCCGCCGCATTCATTTTCATCCATTATATGAAGTCTTTTCACAGGGGATGTTAGCTGGAGCCGTCCGCGATGTTTACATTTTTTTCAAAAATAAATTTTTGGGCTTTTAGTGCTGATTTGTGATACAACTATGTTGTTTAACAAAGAATAGAAGTTTATCTTTGCTCCGCTGTAGCATTCTAGCCGAAAAATGGATTAATCGTTGAGATATTAGCAGTTGAACCTGCTCTGTCAAATCTGCTAATAACTCAATTAATAACCCATGTTTCGGCTAGAATGTTACAGCGGAGCAAAGATAAACTTCTATTCTTTGTTAAACAACATAGTTGTATCACAAATCAGCACTAAAAGCCCAAAAATTTATTTTTGAAAAAAATGTAAACATCGCGGACGGCTCCAGCTAACATCCCCTGTGAAAAGACTTCATATAATGGATGAAAATGAATGCGGCGGAATAGAAAATTATTTCGGGCCAAATGAAGTAGCACGTCAGAATAGAAATACGTCTCAAGTGAGATGAATTGTGCAGCTCACATCGCAAAGTGACTTGGTAAACCCTGTAACGAGTTTGCGACGGATAAGTGTTTGTACATAATTATCGAATTCCAATAAAGCGGGACGCAACTGTAAATTGCGTATAGAAAACACATTTTGTCTGATTATGTGTGTGTTTCAGCCAAAATACCATAAATGCCTGTGTATTAACTAAATGTATGTTTGTTCGGACAGGATGTGTTAATTCTAAATAATTTGCTGTTAAAAGAATAGTGAAAATAAGAAATCCGTACATCCATGTATCTGTACGTCCAAGCTGCTGTGTTCAATCATCTCGACCAAGGCAACGGTCACGATCACGTCTCGATATGAGTTTTTACGGATTGAGATGGCTAGCGAAAGCTTGTTTTGTGGTATGTAAAATAAAAAAGAAGCGCTCTTAAGATTAAAGTTTGGCGATTTCGATCTCGATAGTCTTCGATACGATATTTAAAACCTAAAAAATACTGTTAATAGTCCCATTAATTATTTACATAGACTCGAAATCTTAATTCTACAAAACATTATTCGTGCATTTTTTGTTGTTGATAACCATAAAAGTGGCACAGAAAACTATTCACAAAGTGTAAATAACTTCACACATCACACTGCCGAGTAAAACACAAAACGAGAAACCCAAGGACTGTAAAGGTGCGTACTTTAAATGCAAGCTTTTTACGCGCTTTACCATATACAGCCATATGCAATTCGATGCAAACTGCTTTGGGTGCACCAATGACCAGTGCAACCAAACGGAGCTAGCAGGAATAAATTTATGCTTGCCTTGTGCGCGCCGCCTCGATATTCCGTTCCTCCAAAAAGGTGGGAGTTTTCGATGCGATCCCGTGCCGGCCTTTCGGTCACTTTGCAGGGGTATGGCTTGCTGTCGGTATGTCGGTGATTTTTTCACCCTCCAACTCGCCAGCACAGTTTGACCTGCTGCATCGATAAGACAGAGGAGAAAAGTCGTAAATAAACGATTAAGAAGATATTAAACCGTTTTTTTGCTTCTTTTTCTTCTGCCTGTTCCCTATACCTATACCCGCTCGTTGATGGGGGCCACATAAAATTGTGAAGCCTCGTACCTGTGCTCGTTTCGTTCATAAAATGAATAAAACCATCATAAAAGTCAGCATAAATTTGGGTGAAATATTGTTTCGTGAAAATTGAGCAATTAAGGTACGCGGTACGAAGGCAAGATTAAACACGGCATCGTTCCGACGCTGTGGGATCCGGTCGCCTTTCCTGGCCTGCCAAGGCTCTGGCTGGGAATGAGGAAGTTCAATTAGAAATACTTTGTGAACGTGCGGTTAAACCCATGTAATCGCTGTAGCTCAAGGGTGCACCAAAAATGTGCAGTCAGTGAGTGAGGTGAAGAGTAGTGCTAGGTGTTGTCCATAATTAGTATCAGCTCGCGTTGCTCTGTATACTTTGGTGAAGGCTGGAAACTTATCATTAAGCCGTACGAGGATGATAAAATGATAAACGAGCCTGGCTGGCCTGACTGCAAATACTGGAAAAGGCGTAGGCTGTGCCGGGATTAGAAAACGAGCGGCCACGTGGATGTAAACATGTGCCGGATTGGAATGTCTGGCCTCCGAACGGCAATCAAAGGTTGCCCATCATCATGAAGACACACACACACATCCCTTGGAGAGCAGCCCCGCAGCTAAACGAACCGCTGATGGAGACATTTAGGATTTGCTTTTCGACAGTCAAACTGAGTTTAATGTCTTTTTAATCTAGTTTGATGTGGAGCAGAAGGGTTGGCCCTGGTCTCCGTATTGTTTCCTTCTCCTGCTGCTCCGGTCCGGTCTCGGGGGCGCTCCTGAAATTCCCATGCCCCGCAGCAGTGTCGGACGAGCGGAGTTTGCCTATCAGAAACTCTAAAGCCGACTGCGGCCGACGCAAACGCAATGGGATTCTATGACAAAGCGGCAATAAAACCGGACAACCTCTTGGAGGGTTTTGAGGTTGGGCACCGCTTCTTTTATGGCTGCTTAAACGGGGCCCTTTGCGCCGCGCGCACTGAGGGCTGTGAGATCAAACGGGGCCATTGCGGGTGCGGGTTTTGTAGATGAATTGAGGAAGCACTGGACGGGGCACGATTTACGGCATCGGAGGAGGTCAGCGAGGTTGATGAAGATGCAGCACATTCGTCCGAAGGTCGCGCATCCACTGTCGTCATGATAATGGTGGCGATGATGATGATGATGATGATGATGAAGGAGTTTGTAATGATGACGATGGTGTAAGGCAGCGAGTGGCCACATCGTCATTTGACTCATGTTGTACGAGTTGCCTGATAGAGCAGCCAAAGATTATCTGACCAATCACCGAAAGCGGCCACCGTTGCACTTTTTCGATGCATTTGGATGAGAATGTGTCCAGCAGTGAAACGGGTTTCGTCGAGCAACGGTGTGATTCATTTGGCCTCATCCACCCTAATTAAGATGTTCGCTTGTTTCAATGCATCTGAGGCTGCACCTTTCACGGCCGGCGCCCGGTCCCGGGGTTCGACTGCTGAAGAATTAATTTTTTACGACACTCACTGCGACGCAAATGATTTCGTAGGCTGTCGGCGACGGCTCTAAGCACGTAAGAAAAAAAAAAAATGGGTGGGATTTTGCTATAAAAGCATAAAGACACAAACCAAAAAATAAATACCCGAACGAGGGCAGCAAGCGAGCATCAACCCACCGCAATGCGTGGCCGGGTGAGAGCGTAAATCCTTCGACCTGTTACGGTAATTTCGATGGATTTAGCGCCTCGACAGGACTAATAAAACTGCAAGCGCCTGCTGACGCTCGTTGAATAGCTGAATGTTAGGAAAAATGCAATTATTACTCACCGAGGGTATTCGAGGTGGAGGCTTCTCGGTTTTCCGCCATTCGTACCGTTTGCCTTCTGGCTGTTGGTTTGCTGCACGCGTTAATAAACTCACTCAGTAATTAGTTTTAAGCGGGTCCCGGGCAAAACCGTGATGCAAATAATCTACGCCACCGGTCGATGCCGTTAAGCGTGCGCGCTAATGAATGTCCGCTGGAAGTGGGTGCATAATGTGGCCGCATAAAACTGGTGGTCTTGTTTTAAGTGCGTATAAATATTTGCTGTTAAGCGGTAGTAATTTAGTGCAAAAAAAGGGCTCGATAATCAGATTTTATCCTGATGAACTGTGAGGATCGTTTTTAAGAAGCATCTCGGTAACTATCTGCAAGGTGTTACAGTTCGTCCATTCAAGAGTCGAAGGAATGCCGTATGGAATGCCGTAGCATGGAGAACATCAAACGAAAACAAGATTCTCCACCAGTATGTGTGTATTATTGCAAAAATACTCTTTTCAGAACACTGGGTTGAAGAAAATGTGTCTTTTTTTCTTCTTTTTCTTTGCCTTCTTTATTCTAATACACATGTTCCATTTAATTTTCGATAGTAGCGACCATGACACAAACTAAAGTGTCTTTAGCGGGTCTAATTCTTCAACATATTTAAAATCTGAACAGTTTTTGTCTAAACCAAGTAACTAATACAATGATGCTGATTATTTGATTACTGACATTGTTTGAAGTTATTTGAACAACTAATTGATGTAACATGAATAATGATGCACTTCAAAACTATTTGCTAGATAAAAGATCTTTAGAAATCACAAGAACGAAAGGAAAATATGGAAATTAAGTAAATTATAGTACACTTTGGAACATGTTTATGTGATCTGTGTGATGATCGTTAGATTTAATGCTATTATTTCTTATTATAATTTAACATTTAGAGTATTTTATTCTATCTCGCTTCTGCTTATGTTTTTTTTAAACAAGTTGACATTTAAAATCTTTGTTAGTTCCTGAAGAATGAGCGATTTGTTATTTCTACTATTTAAGTTTTATATTCATGCACCTTTAAATATGTATCAAACATTCGTAGATAAATACATCAATTACAATTCATAACACAATTGAAGCATCATCATATTTATCTATTATTCTATCATATGGATTCAAGCAACGCACAATACAGCTTTTTAGAATTAAACCATAATTAGAAAATGTTTGTTTTAAGTTCAACTGTATATTAAATCAAAGGTTTTTATTCTGAAACTTCTTTTAAAGGGAGCAAACACAATCTTTTGCGGCTTATTATGCATTGGGACAGAAGAAAGAAATTTCATTTTACCGACACTATGCTGGATCGCTGCCAAAGAGCATTCGGTATCTCATAACGCCCTTCTTTACTGTACAAAACAAAAACTCCGACCCACAACAATGCGAGCTGAGCGATGCGGTGGCAACGCTCTTCCAAGCTTCCGGGCATTGATTGTGATACCTCTCCCTTTCGACCTATGCGTATTTTTTGTCTTGGCTCCTACACAACGTGGCTTCTCCGACCGAAATGCTGCGGGGCGACGAACAAGCGACATCAGCGAATTAAGTTTCTTTTTTCCTCCGGGAGCATCAGAACTAGTGAAGCAAAATTGCATCCCTCCTTCGCTAACCTTTCCCCTTTTCCCCTTTCGTACGATGTCGCAACATTAGACGTGGAAGCTTCTCGTCAGCTTCACTCCGAGGAAGCGCTCGAGCGAAAGCATATAATATGCTCATTGCATAAATCCGGTTGCGGGAGGTCGTGGAGGTGGTTAATATATTTTCATCGTTCCAGCGTTGCAGCTGGAACACACACAGGAGCTTCGACGACAGTGTCGATCGTTGCCGCTGACGATAATGATGATGATGCTGCTGCTGGTGCTGCTGCTGATGCTTCGGTAGCATGCACCATTCGTCCGCCCGTTTGGCCGGATGCGCTCTGGACGAAATTGTTGATAATATTTGCATGCATATGACGGAGCGTATAATTTGGGCGACGTCATAAAGCAGCGTCTGCTGCATCTGGTTTGGGCCGAGGGCCAGGCTGCTACGAGATTAGAACGATTCGCCACCGACGAGCGTGCTAGTGATGGATGGGAGAGCAGCCTATAAAAAGCGCAAAACTGAGACCATCAGTCATGGTGAGGTGTACGGAAAAGGGATGAAAAAGCAGCCTCATCCAAGCTTCTGTCAGCCCGTTGGGACGATGTACAATGGGTGGAAACAAAGAAGAAAATGATTCTAACAAAAAAGTCGGAGATATTACGGCAAATTGTACGCATCCGATAGCAAATAAGCTGTGTGGGACCCACGAGAACAGGCCGCCCCCGTGATGAAAAAAATCCTTCCCCGTTTGCCTGGGGCCACAGTTCCCACCGCCACGACGCTGAAGGAATAAGCCGAGTATCGTGGACGTCTATTTCGGTTGTAAGCTTTTCCTTCCTTTTCCACACACACACACGCACACAGCTTCCGAATCGCCTTCGAGCAAAGCAAAAGACTTAAACGCAGTGGAACATAACAGCAGCAGCACCATCAGCTCAACAGAAGAGCATAAGCATATTACATTCATAATTCCATGTAGCATCATATTTTCCTCCCATTATTTGCGTCTTTGCGTCTTGGCGAGGCAGCCTGTCGGGTCGCGCACTGCGTCGAGTGCGCAAAGGAAGCGGCAAAACGGTGGCGTTGGACAATCTTCTCGTTCGCTTCGCTCGTCCTGCTCGAACCAGCTCACGGCACTTTGCTGTTTGGTCATGTTTCCGATAAAATCGAACGGCAGCGAAAACGGCTTCCGCGAGGCGGGGTGGGTGCACATAAAATGCGGGTGCATCCTTGCAGCTTCGCTTTGGTAAGAACTCTACGGGGAATCGGGAAGGAGGCGCAACGCGTTGCGTGCGGTAGAAACAACATCGACAGCATCAGCTACAAGCGAGCAATCTGTCCTTCCATCCCGTCCAACCCGGTTACTATCTTTTATAAGGCACAGATACTAACACAAACGCATGAAAGCCACGTTACTGGTCCTTCTGATTTAAGACAAAGATGATGGTGATTATTCGGTTATTATTATTGTTATTGCGCTGGGAAGTAAATGCCGAGGCTGTAAATAGAAACAGAAGAAAACATTAACGATTGGTTCGTTGAATGACGAAGGGCTCGGGTTACAAGAGGCATTTTGGTTGTGGGATTTGTGTCTGTTTTTCAGTGTCGTTGCACCATAAGATATGCATGTGGAAATATGTTACATTAAAGGGTTCGTCTAAAGGGGAAGCAACTACGAACAAGATATCATAAAAAGGACACACGATTTACGCTGCAGTTTATGACAATTCATTAGTCAGGTGGTGAAGTGATGAAGATATTATTTCATAGTGCGGTCGAATTTTGATGCGCATACAAAAATCAAACACAAATCGTCTCCGGGAATTGTAGTTCCATAAAGCATTCTCAGCGTGGATAGCATCCGCAAAGAGTGAGTGAGTGTGGGTCATCATGTTTTAGATGTTCTCGGAGTAATGATAATGTTTTGTTAATCGAGACACCTGATATGATGTGAGCGATGAGAGTGAAATAGTAAACTAAATGAATGTTACTATCAAAATTAATTGCTGACCATGCTTTTACATCCATCGAATCCAACTAGAGAAGGTATCTGCTGAAAGGGCTTCATGATTGTGTGAACGATATCATCAATCACTACATTGGAAAAGTAAAAGGGAACGTTCGCGGGGAAGTGTTTGATATTTGAGGCGAAGCAAATTATCTGATCGTTTAGGAAATTGATGCTAGGTTTGGTTAATTAACAAGCATTAGGGTATCGGTTACCGTGGGAGGTCGTAAAATAAACTGCGCTGATGATGTTGTTGTGTCTGTGCGTAAACGTAGGCGTGAACGTGCACGACTAAAACAAGGGCTTTAACAAAACTTTAAACGATCAGCCTTAGAAATGCATGGATGGATGTTTATGTTCGCTAGTGGTTGTACATCGTTTTCAGTTATCATGAGGCGTGTTAAAATTGTCTTATTGCTAAAATGGTTTTAAATCTGATCCAGTTACATCGCATCGCAAAATAATCTCAGCACATTTGCTAACCATATTTAACCGTGTTTACTTTCCGTTTTCTCGTATTTTAAGAATAACACTCATATTCTCTTATTATTTAGAAATAATCTCATATTCTCATATTCTCACTGCATGATTTACAGGGTTTTTCAGGGGTTTGCATAATTTTGGTGGATTCTTCCATCCTCCTTTCTTCGTTTTTGAAATAGTATATGCCTGTTCGGAATCGAATAGGAAGTACAAATCCTTTCATGTAGGACAAAACACAAGATTTGACTTAGCCCCTTCACAGTCTATCGATTAAATAAATTCTTCTTCTTCTTCTTTGGCTCAACAACCGTTGTTGATCAAGGCCTGCCTGTACCACTAGTGGGCTTTGGCTTTCAGTGACTAATTGATTTCCCCCCATATCAGGATAGTCAATCCTACGTATGGCGGCACGGTCTATTTGGTGATCGAACCCATGACGGGCATGTTGTTAAGTCGTACGAGTTGACGACTGTACTACGAGACCGGCTCAATTAAATTAATATGGAATATAAAATGGTCAGGCATTTTTAGTGCCCTTTTTGATTGAAAATTAAACAGCTATTCTTAAAAATAAATGTTTGAATGAATAAAACAAATTCATAACATTTTTCGTAAGATTTAAAAACTTCGATTTTAATAACTGATGTAATATACTTTGATTGGTATTGGTATTTATTCAACGGACTTATGTCAAATTGAACATGAAATTCTTATATCTTAACTAATAATCTTATTTCGCCAAATTAGTCCATGCCAATAACATTTTGTGATAAAATGTGATAATCATGAAAGGAGGTAAACTTACAGTCGTTGTCGCTAAATTGTGACTCTAACTCACCTATTTTTGTCTCGAAGGCACCAATTTTTCACTGCGTATCACAATTTTTGCTTCTAGGGTAATAATTTTTCACTGTGAGTCAATTGCTGTATGTACAATATTCCTTATTGTAAGTTCTAAAATTATTGAAATTTAGTTAATTAATTATTAATAATAATTTCATTGAAGAAATTTAGAATATCAAAATTGATATGCCAATTTCGGAAGTTTTAAAGGAGTTAAAAAGTTTACATGTATTTTTAGGTGTAAACAAAGACTTAAGGATGTATTGAATTTTATATTATTTTTTTCACAAAAACTATGCAATTACACGGTTTTTGTATTGTTTATGTGATGTAAAATTACAATTGTCAAAAATATGCTCAAATACCTTGTAAAATAATCATTATTCTTAAAAGAGTCGAAAATTGATGAATTACAGACAGAAATTTGGTGCGTTAGAGTCAAAAATTGATGCCTTAGAGCCAACATTTGGTGGCAACGACTGTATTAAGTATTTGCTTTATTTGACATCAAGCAAGTTGGTAAGACGTAAGGTGTCACAAGTGTGCGTAATGTGTTGTATGAGATTGTTTTTAGATTTTTTTAACAATTGCCAATTTGTTTATCGATAGTTGAACATAAAGGTTGTTTACACGTTATATCGAACGCCAACATGCGCAGAAAATCCATACATTATAGGAAAATAGAATGTAGCGTTCAAAGGTTGTAGAATGAATGGTCAATTTTCTTGTTAGCATCCACTTGAGAAAACCCCGAAAACCCCTACAAAACTTTAAAGAGAGACCCTAACCCGACCACTGCTCGGATAAAACTGTGAAGGGGTTAACAAAGTTTCCAGCTGTTCCGATAAAGTTACGTCAAGCCAAATGTATCTTTTGTACCTTTACCCATTTATGGACAAAAGCTAGGATTAAATGTGCTAGGATTGATCTATTGGTTTTCAATCAGTCTGTATTTCTGAGCAGTTAGTTTGCATGAAAAAGCTAGCATTATGTATCGTTTTTGTTACTATGGACAGCTCATGTAACAAAATGAATTATTTCCGATTTTAAACCCAACATACGCAAATCCTTATGAACAATTGTATACTTGTGCAGCCGATTGTTGAACCCACAATCACTCAACTGCCAACAGCAAAAGTGCCAACCAAAGCAAGGTAATAGCTAAAAAGAGCAACAACATAAACAACCGGCACTGTTGCTTCCACCCGCTTGGAGCGATCCATTGAGCGATCAACCTGCAACTCATATTTTGGAGCTATAATTTCCCTTCCTAAAACAGCACCACAGGTTCTTGCACCTCCGCCGTTGCCCAGCCCGCTGCGCAACAAAGGCATCGAACAGGTCGCCGTGCCTTCCGAGAACCGATGCGCTCTTGATGCGCTTGTCGATCTTGAGATCGCGACCGGCCCGGAGGGACCTAAGGTAGCCGAATGCCAGCCGAACGGCAGCTCAAAATTATGATACGCAGCATCCGCGCAACGTTTCGAGCCATGTAGCCATGTGGGCCGTTCTGTTCTTGCTTCCTGGCCCTTCCGCTCTGCCAACTGGACAAGTACAAGTAATGGAGGTGGAGAGGAAAGGTATTTTTTTGTTTTGTTTTGCACAACACCGGCCTAAAAGATCTGGCTCCCGCCTCGAAACGACGCCGCGGTGGCAGCTTCCCGCGGGGCAGTTCGGAAAGGGAAAATGAAAGGAAAACGCACCGGATTGCGGGAAGTTGGCGGTCGGCGGCGAAACAGGGGAAAAGGGAATGCAGAAACCACGAAAAGTAGACATCCACACACACACACACACACATAGAGAGACAGCCAACGCGCAACGGAAGCGCGCATAATGTAACGCAGGGAGTGGCGCAAGGGAGTAAAAACAACAGCAAAAGAGCGGAGGGTAGAGCAGTAAAAATTGCATCCTATGCAACGGAGGCAGCATCATAAAAGGGGGGAGGGGAGCAATATAACAACAGCAGCGTTCAAACAAAACAAGAACAAGAACATGCAAACAAAAACGTAACAACTACAATACCACGAACAACAGAAGTGGAGTAAGAGGAGCGAAAGAATGCAAAGAAGCAGGACGCACTATAATACGATGCAACGATAGGCCGTGCAAAGTGCAACGCACACAACACACCGTACGGTCGAACCAGAACGCACGATCAGTTCGATCAGACATGCGTTGCGTTGGGTGGCGGATGGCCAGTGGGGCTGAGGATGGATGGGTTCGCGGGACTCGCGGTGCTGCAGCAGAATGAATGATTTTATGAATGAACGAAAATTAAAATCGAGTAGCTTCGAGCGAAGTGTAGGTAGTTATCAGTGAAGGAACGAGTTTTTCCTTGGAGAACGAGACCGGGAGACCACCGGGTCCTAGGGTCCTCCAATTTGCCCACCACCGCTCCCTGCCGCTCGGCGCTTCCGCAGGTTCGTCTTCTTCGTATTTCGCGCCGTAGCTCTTGGTCCTTGGACGTCGGGAAATGGTTCGCCCTCGAGGTGGTAGCGGTGGGAGGATGCTTATGTCTGGTGCGTTTTTTTCCTTCTTGTTCTTTTTCGCTCTTTTCGTTATGATTATGGTTTGTACCAGAAGGTACTGCGGATGGCTGCGGTGTGTGTGTATGCGTCTGCTTTATTTTTACTTTCGTGTCCCATTCGTGTAGTTGTTGCGTTGGGGCTCCTGTCGCCCACCCTTAGCCCCACAGATGAACGATCGTGGGGATTCGTTCTTGGCGTTTTCGAAATTGAGACCCGCGGTTCGGTTTGGTGAGAAAGAAAATACAACCACCCCCTCCTTCAACCACCCCCACCCCTCCTCTTCCTGGGTACGATCGTGTGTGGGTGTGTTCGTTGTCTGCAGTCTTCATAAACTGCGGAGGCTTAGTGTTGGCTAAATTTTATCACTTAAAAAAAAGCGAAAAGAGAAGCGATTTGCGGTTTTTGTAAGAGTGTTCGGCAAACATAAGTTGCTGTACCAGTGGTTTGTCTGGGGTTTTTTTTTGGTTCAAGTTTTGTGGGACTCTTTTGGCGTTTAAGGAAGAATATTGTGAAGTAGTCGTCTGCTTCACATCACGTAGCTTCCTGTGGGAGTATTTATGCTGGAGATGTTGTTTGCCGAAACACACATGTGCGGTTTTGGTTGAGGTTTTACGATCCTTCCAGATGTGTTTTGCTAAATGGAGCTATTTTTTTATTCAATGGAGGATCTGTTCTTCTTTTTTGTTGTTGGCTGAGATGTCTGTGTTTAGTGTTGTTTGATGTAAATATAGAGAAATTAGCGTCCAATGAAAGCAACAGATGTTTATAATATTAAAATCTTAAATCTCTATACCAAATAAGAAATTACAAATAGTCTTCAATATACTCCATACTCGATATACGTGATTTTCTAATTTTGACTGTTATTTGTGCAAATTGTATTGGTTTGACTCATCAATTGTCGAATGCAAAATGAATTCTCCTTTGGTCGAATTTTAAAGCCATTCTAAAAGATACAAAATTGTAATCTTCAATTGAAATCAGATCAGAAAACCTATTTTAGTGGCTTTAACCTACCACTTCAAGCAACATTATATGAAAATTAGGTATAGTTGGACCGAAAGCCTCGAATTTGACTTACGTTAGGATTCGAGATACGCTATAGCCTCCGGTCCACATAAACATCCTGTATCGGGGAATACTTGTAAACTTTTTGCATTGTGTTTCGACTTTAAACAAATTTATACAACTTTTTATAAGGATTATTGATCAACATCATTTAAGTTATTGAAAGATATCCTAAACATGGCATAAACCATCACAAAATGAAAGAAGGGTGTTTTATGATCACACTTCCATGATCGAACTTTTTGCTTTGTTCCGCGCACATGCATCTATATCCTGATCGAAAAGCAGCATTTTGGATGATTTATGACAGACTGGATGCGTTCTTTAATCGCTAATTTATTTTAAATTGCTAAAATCGTTTCAGAAGAAAAGTTTCGGACGCAACCAATTAGTTCGATCGTTCTGAGTGGTTATTAAATGTAACATAACTAAAACGGATATTCTTTTTTGTCCATCGCAACGCTCAATATTAGCAATATGAATCGGGTTTCAGGGCGTTTAGACACGCCAACACCCTTTTTTGTTGTTGTTTGGATTGCATACGAAATGGTTTCTAGTCGCTTGCTAAGTTTCGAAGCCCACATGTGGTGGGCTTCTCCACACACGTAAAAGGCGAAGGTCCAGTGCAGCATGATTCCAGTTGACGATCGGTGTCATCCTGCCGCATCTGCTGCACCGGCACACCGGCGCAATCGTGACTGGCAGGCGACCCGACACAGGTTGCAAAATGTGACGCATAAATTAGCAACATGAGCGCACGCAAGGGTTCAAGTGTCGTGATTGATCCGATCCGCCACCTGGGAAGGGTGCAGGTTGTTCAATTGTTTGCGAAGCGCTCTTGAGTTTAAGGGCTCTTGGGATTGGAACCGATCGCTTCTTGATTGCGCGTATATTGCTTGTCACTGATGCAGCTGCTGTGTGAATTGGAAGGTAAATATATGTTAATATTTATTATATATTGCCTCAACCACCTCAACGAGCCTTTATATCGCACTGAGAAAGTGGTTACTAAACGATGTGTAATCAATTTATTCTAAAGCTCCCACAAAAGCCCCCGTAACCGAATCGATGATGTATTTTAACTGTTTTATACTGATTGAAAACTGCTCTAATGACGGTTTTATTGCCATCGCTTAAAGAGCGTTTAAAGTTTCATATTTTAACGAATAAACATATTGAGCAGCAAAGCGAGTTGCTGAAAAGTTTTATTGCCTCCGCTATTACTTGCGATGGTGCTTAACGTTGCTTACTGCCCTGGTGTTTCCCGTGCCCGCCTGCCCAGGCCGCCACAGACCCAAACAGAAAAACCACTTCGTGAGACATCTCTGTGATGGGATGCCTCCTCCGCCGAGAGCGAAGCCTTCCTAACAGCAGACACTCGGCGGGCCCTTCAGCTCCCTTCAGCTCCCTCCCTTGAATACACAGAGATAGTAGGGGGGAGAAAAGAAGAGAGAAAAAAGGGAACGTCCGTGCAAACTGCACCGAGCAGCAGTAAGCGAGTTAATTTGCTGCTGCCGAAGCCAGTTTTGTGCGAACGTTAAGGCTGCCGCGTTGCGATCGTAGGGTGTTTAATTTTTTTTAACGAATTGTGAGTTTGCGAAGGATCGGGTGGTTAAGGGCGACGGGTTGCACAATCCCCCACCCCCCTCTCCCTATGTTTCACCTCCAGGGGGGATGTTCGGTTCGATTACTCGGCTCGGAGGAGCGACTCGGAGCGCAGCCGAAACACAGACGCAAGACGCAAGGTGCAAGCAAACGCAACCGAGAGCGGTTTGCGTGGCTGGCGAATCCTGCGGGCTGCGAGTCTGATAAATTTTCCTTACACTCCTTGCCTTGGTTGCTTGTGAGTATGTGGGTGAAGTGTACGCGAAACGGAAAGATGTATTATTTTGCGTATTTATCATCCAGGCCAGTGCAGTGCGCCAGCGCGGGCCGCGCGAGATTGTAAGCGATCGGCTTCAATCGCGCGTATCATTTGTAATTCGCGCATGTTGCGGGACAGATATTGCTATCTGATAGGATAGCACGCCACAATTCGAATCGGAAAACAGTATTTCATTATCCTGGTGGAGACTTATCATGCGAGATTTAGCCGTACTTTCTAATTTGAACCAATTTTTATGAAGAGTTTATCAAAGAATAAGTTATTATCAGGGCTATATATTTCATAAAAGACAACAAGACAGTTTTCTTATCTAGAATTCCATACTTGAAACATTTACGTTAGTATATTTTAAATTTTTATCATAACAAATGACAAAAAATGAGCCTTCAGATTGATTGTAACAACAATATTCTTAACAATTACGCTCTGCAGCCTCACGCACATGGCAGAGTGTATGGAAATTGCTTGAAATTGCTGTAACATAATTGAACCCACGGCCACCCGCTCGTACGGGGCCACCGCTCACAACATACCGCCCCGAGGGGCCGCAAGACCACGGTGTAAAGCCCGGTGCAGGAAACGCGTAATATCGTTTGTGACTGCACCCACCCCAACTGCGGGGTGCGGGAATTGATGGCTGGCACTACTCCACTGCGCTCGGTGCGCAACCATCTTCCACGGAAGCGCCGCCACCGTGTGCAGGGCAGAAGCCGTGCTGCAGATATGGCCTCGGGGACCACATCCGGATGAATGGAGTGGAGCACAAACATGAACGATGCACGAACGCAGCACCAGAAGCAGCAGCAGCAGCAGTCGAGATGATTGCTCGACGGTTTCAGAGCTCTCCCTCAACAACGGGCCGACGGAAAGGTAATTGTTTTAAAATTTAAATTTCCATCCCAGCCTCCGGGAGGGGCGCAGGGGGGAAAGAACAAAAAAATTGAACCCCACTCCCCCCCCCCCACCTCTCAGTTCTTCCCTCTTCGCAGACCTCTGGAAGTGGACAGTGCAATATTTTTTTGTCTGTTTCTGTGCAAACCCCTTTCGGGCAGACCCTGTTTTCCCTCTGTAATCGCATCTCCTGACGATGATGTATTGCCACTGGAAAAGGATGCGTTTTGTGGGCCGTGCACGGCTCCGTGCCATGTTATGGCGTGTTTCGTTCCAATAGTTTTGCGTGGACGGACAGATGGATTGCTCGGGCAGGCGTTGTTACGCGTAGGAGAGAAGTGGAATCGTTTTTTGTTGTAGTGTTTTTTTTTGTGTGCCGAAGCTCGCTGCGAACAATCTGCGTTTACGTGCAACCTGAGCCCCACACAGTAGGGAGCTCCGCTGAACAATTGCAATGCTTTTCTTGTGTGTGTGCGTCTGTGTTCTCATTCAGAAGGAGCTTTAATAGTTTCCTGCATCGTTTCTTGCACACGCTCGATCACGTTCATGATCACGCTTGTTGGAGCTGTACTAGTACCGAGCACAGTGCAAAGGATAACGTACTTGGGCGCTATTATACAGGGCCCATCGCGCAAAGAAACCGGGCACGCAAGTTCAGCTGAGATAATGAGAGGGCTTTTACTTTTCAGCTCACTACGAAACCAAAGAACACAAGGAAAAAATGTAAAGATCGAACGGGAGGAAGGCCTTCTTCCGTGTTTCAAATGCAGTATCGTCTGTAGCGGGTGCGGAACATCGAACACGATTCGATTACGGTCGGCATAAAAGGGTGGCTACCACCAAATTCACCGAAAAGCATAATGCAGTGGGAGGGCCAAGCATATGGGATTCAATTTTGGGGGTTTGCGCAAATTTCGAGGTGCATTTTGCAAGCTTCACTGCACATCATACGTCGCCTGCACATGCACGAGGGGCTGGAGCGTTGGAAAACAGTGCGCTTGAAATGAAATTGATTCCATAAAATATCTTCCTACACTTTGCAGTGGGTTGATTTTGCTGCTGTTGCTTTTGTTGTTGCTATTGTTATCCGAACGCAATTGGTGAGGCAAAGCTCATGGAGTGTGCACGATGTTGTGAGGCGAAATGAAAAATTAGGCAATCAAATATGTGGAGAGTACGGGCCAGTGTGGGACGATAATGATTCGGAGAGTTAGCTATACTCCTGATGTTCAAGAGCAACACAAAGTTAACGAGTTGAGTATAATTGTGTATAAAGGTTCTTTGGACATTTGTTTTATGATTGTGCAATTTATGAAATTGAATAGTTTTTCTGCAGGCTAGTTCAGGCGGTTTCGGTACACTGTTTTTTTAAATCCAAATCATTTTGAACAAATGTACGAATTGATATTGAGCTTTTGTTTTGTATACTTGGAGGATACTTTTTTGGAGATACTCTGTGGAACAAAGGATGTATGTACATGATATTTATTATGGGCCATTAAACAACAAAAACAACATTCAAGTCCTCTCATATCTAGGATTTGCAGTGGCTGCATGGTACTATAATAAGTCTAGGAAACCTCTATAGACCTCGATGACTCCATAGGTTGATATGCCAAAAGCGAAGAAGATACCATTTAACAAGTTTCTTTGAATAAGTTACATTTTTGACCTCGTGGACTTTCATTCTTGTGTAAATATCAGTTTGATTCAAAGCAGCTTATATATATGCTTATTTACTTCTATCTTTTTATCATTCTATCATTTAGTATCACTTGATTCATCATTAGCTAGAGATTATGACTAGACTACCAATAGTGTGACTAGCCATCGAATAATTATATCTGATCCCGAAAATTGCAGCTACTGCAAAATAATAATAAGACATAAATTAACAATGCTAATATAATATGATTAAAAAATGGCAGTATTAAATTAAGGAAACAATGTACAGGAAATATTACCACACAAAGTTTAAAATGAAAACAAAGTAGATAATTTTAAAGAAGTGATTAATATTTCTAACAAAATTTAATGAATATAAATATTAACAATAGATGTTAATAGAGGAACGTCAGCTTTAAGACCTAAGGCATCATTCATTCAAAATCACCATTAGTTATCATGAAGTATTTACTACAGATTTTACAATGATTTATTCAAAAAGAAATTGTTTTTAATTATATGTTTTATTAAACATTTAACCACTTGATAACGCGCTTAGCTGTCTGTGGCTAATTGGTGAAATCGTAAACAGATACAGGCGGACCCCGAAAGCAACGTTTAATGGGAACCGAGAACGGTCGCAAAATACTGCGTGTCTCGAATTTCCGCGTAAGTCAAATCTTGTGATTTCAATTTCCAAAATATCAACAAAAAAAATTGTATAATTTTGCAAGTAGGGGATGGTTTTATCTACTTAGTTAGAGTTTTGATATGATTCTGACTGAATAAAACAGTGTTAAACCTTTCGAAATAGTTTTAACATTCGATTGAAAGGGAAATTATTTGGCATTTTACAATTGATGTGTCAAATCAGTATAATTTGCTCAAAGAATGTCTACCTGTAGTCAGTTTCGCGTAGAGGAGGTTTGGTTGGTATGGAATTTGAACTCATAATGAGCATGTTGTATAGTCATGAGATTTGAATAATGCATGGATCTGACTTGTTTTAATAGGAGCTCGACACTCGTTTTTTCAATCTCTAACTAAATAAAACTGCGTGTAGGATATAATCAATAACAATCTTTTCCGATGAAAATATTCATTAACTCATTGTTTTTCTGTGCTATATTCAGCTATTGCAAGTTATTGAATATACTACTGATCATTCTGCTAAATAATATCTAAAACTAATAACATGTAACTAAATGATCATTCCACCGTACTTACTTTCAAACTTGATTTTTTTTTACCATTGAAAAAGTTTTGTGTGTTTTTTCAATATAGTTTCTTTAAACTTTGTCCTACCGTTTTCTTTCATTAAACAAACTAAACAAACAATACACTTAACAACTTCGCCGGTGGTCTGGCTAGTCGCACGTGCCTGTGCCAGCTGTCGGTTCTAATGGCAACCACCGTTCTTGACTTGCCTGGCACGCGAGTGGCGACGCATCGTGGTCCTCGGCGTTACGCTGTGCTCCAGTTCCGCTAGTTTCGAGACATTCTTCCCAGCTGGAGTGCTCCCTTATCTTTTGTCCCTTTAAAAGCTGTTTTGTAAATCGTATGCTCCCGATAAATGGTTGAAAAAGCTTTCCCCTGCAGCGAACGGCACCGAGCCCCATTGAGCGGGAGGGAGCTGGGTAAAGCTGCGAAAGAATGAATACGTAAAAGTTGGGTCATTTACCATTTTCATTTGCCCCAGCAAGGCAAGCAACCGAGAGAGAGAGAGAGAGAGAGAGAGAGAGAGAGAGAGAGATACTTCCGTGAAGATGCACGGGCGAAGTGCAGCGGAGTGTTTACCCCCTGATGCGGGTGTTAATCGAACGATAAATGACGCTAGGCATGGCTTTTCCGAACCTCCTCCTGCACCACCGTGTCCGTCAATCGAGATGGTGTAACGGTTGAGCGGCGATCGTAACGCCGTGCCACGGTGGGTGGCACCGAGCGGGTGATAATGAGTTCCCCAAATCCGGTGTGGTCGCGGGCGAAAGGGTACGAAACGAACGAACGGACGAACAGCCCAACATACCGTGACCGTGGAGACACGTTCAGCTGCGCTTCAGTTGCTGCGATCGAGTTTTTGGTGCTCGCTCTTGTTCTTATTGTTAGCACCCCGAAACCCCGCCAATTGCCCGTTCCTGTCTAACGCGTGTTCTGACCCGGGGTTGGATTATATTTCACTATTGAAGCGGAGCGTCTCAAGCGTGTAAGAAGACAAATTTCACAATTCATTTGAAATTTCGTTTAAAGTGACTTGTAATAAATTCAGTTTAATTTGATTGTTTAAACTACAATAATACATCGCGCTCGTATAAACTTCTCGTGAACAGTATCTTTCTACATGGTCCGAATCGAAGCAGTTTCTACATTTGTCAATCGAAATTTGAAGAAAATGCTCAAGTTATGGACCAAATGAGAACCGATCAATATGTGATTCTATCTTGTAGATTTTGTAGACATTTCAAAAGATAGACCACACTTACCATTAAAACAGACATTTGTTTTGTATAAATGTATTTATATGAAAAAAAAAACTATTCTTATAGAAATTAAAAACAAATTATTGAAATAGATTTAGCTATTTGTATTTTCTTTATTTCGCTAATAATGGCAATAGTCTTTCACATTGGAATTTATTTGCGAGCTTGCTTTGCTCCTTACGTTGCAAATGATCTTCTGGAGCAGTTGTTATGCTTTCCATTAGGTTTTTTGTTTTGCAGATTTGTCTTAAGAACAGTATTAACTAACCTGTGTGCAAAAGAAGGATCGTTGTACGAAACATTGTAAATGCTCTTAATTTTTCCATAACGTTAACGTTATTTTTCAAACGATCCCGTTTTGATTCTGTTCATGTTCTCACTTCGTCGTCCACTCCGGCCTGGGCTGAATGTTTGTTCTGTTCTATTTACCTTCTGCCCTATTGTGCATCGTCCTCCCCGGTACATCCCATTATTGCGAGCACTCTTTGATGGTTGATTAGTTCATCGACCCGCAAGCTGAACGCAGGAACGATCGAGCTTTGTCAATATTGTCGTACCGCAAAAGGATCTTCTGCTTGCCGGTAACCGGTTCGAAACTCTATTTTCCTATTTTTTTGTTCTGCCAGTATTTATTTTCCTAAACATAGCTCATTGTGTGTCCGAACTGGAACGTTTCGTGCGCGAGTGTGAAAAAGTTCAGTTCAGGCGATGAAATGCCGCTCGTGCTAGGTTTGGCTTTGCTGTTTGCTGTGAGGCACTCTCATTGGGTTCTGCTTGCAACGGGGGAAAGTGCATGGGGGATGCGAGATCAGGACCGTTGATCCGAATGACTTGCAAAGCTCTGTGCAATGCATTCTCCTTCGAAATGTGTCATTGCTCTTGAACGCTTAATCTGTTTTGGTGTGTTAAAATTGTTAGATAAGAGCTAAAAGTTAATTAAACGATTTCTCATATCCTACACATTGGTCATGGATTTCGCGAGATGTACGCTATTGCAGAAGGCTGTTTTGAGTTAATGGCAAGGAACTGCGTAAACTTGTGTTTTGCTTTCATTATTTGTTAACTACTTCAATGTTGCTATTCGAAAGAGAGAGATAGAGAGCGAGATAGAGAGAGTGAGAGGGAAAGAGAGAGAGGGAAAGAGAAAGATTGTGGAACTTTATTCAAGAGCAATAGTCTAAAAAGTTAAACAGTAAAAATTTGTTCGCTTGTTGTAATACGATTAATATGCTAGTAAACTTTTCGTGGCACATGTTGAAGCATAATTGTTGTTGTTGTTTTTTGTTCTTTTAAGAAACGCATAGCGGCAAAATTTGAAATAGCTGTACTAACATTACAGTATTGCTTTGGTTTTATTGTTACTTGATCAATGTTTGGTAAGTAGTTGATCGGCAATATTTTTTCTGTTAAGTTTATGAATCTTATTTAATTTCACTAGAAATGCATAGCTTTCCGAAACCCAAGTAAAGTCTTTGGTGAAATTGTAATACGCGGGTTTGCTTTTGTTGTTACTTTGTTGTTCGTATAGTAAGGCACTTTTGAAAAAAACATTTCATTTTATATTACAAGACGGAAACATTCCAAGCGCTTATGCACACTTTTACGTCCGTTGTTTCTTTGTTTTCATTTATAGTTCGATTAAATTTGTTTCACTGACTAATTTAAAGGAATGGCTACTATATCGTAAATGGTAAATTGGTTTTTGCTGTTAATTTGGTTAATATTTTATCACAATAGTGTAACAATTTCACTCTATGCTTTGTTATTCTCATAACTCTAAAATGTACACATTATTTTGAGAAACCGATTTGTGTCCTACTAGACAGAGTTGACGGTGGAAACAGAAGCTGAAAATGTTATTTATTAAAAAGCATACAACACAAACGAAATAAAAATACGAGCGGACAAAAAAAAACCGAAACAACAGAGAAATCGACAATCAAAATAAACAACGCAATGAATAAAAAAATAAACAAAAGAAGCATTTTCTGATTTAAAAAACCTTTTATTTCATTTTCGACAAAATCAAGACAAAACATAATTTTCTAAAAATTTTGTACTGCAGCGCATAACGAAAATCATTGTCTTTGAACTCTCTCGTGAACCGGAGACGGGGGTCGTCGCTTCCGTTTTTCACGTAGTGTGTGTCGTCTTTTGCCTCACATTTATCGCTTCACTGCCCGACTGCTTATTCTAGAGGGTCTTGGCTTACACTAGACGGCTTTTGTGCGGCACACTAAAAACTGAGTAATCTTCTTACAACGGTACAATAATAATAGTAATCAAAAGACTCGCCTAAGAACTATGGCTTAATAATAAATAAGTAAGAGCGTAAAACTTAACCGAGAAAACTTTACACCGTGTAACGAGATGTCTTCTTACATAATTATGTGGGGGTGGGGGGGGGGGGGGGGGTGGGGGGCAAGAATCGACAGCATTCTGTCGCCAGTGTCATAAATTAATAAGTGTTTGCTTGTGTGATTTATTTCCAGCATTTGTTGCGTTACCGTAGTTAATAATCTAAAATATTTTATTGCCTCATTTTCTTAGTAATTGAAGCAGTTGGGTAGGGTTGGTCTTGAAATCAGTTGCTCTACTTTCGTGTTTCGTACTTAACAAATTCATCTTTATTCCTTTTGAGAGCTCATTGCCGGCCTAACATTAACACGAACAGGCGCTTTTTTGACTAAAAACTCAAACTTCAACATAAACGAGCAAAAATGCGTAACTGTAACGGACGTCCGAACTTTCTCCCAAAACAATAGACTTTTTCGTCTTGTTGAACGAATAACATTTTGTGTTGTTCATCATTCCTGCTCTGATCTTTTGCATCGCATCAGTCAACAGAACAGCAGAAAATGGCAATAGAAAAAGGTAAAACGGATGGTGCAATAAACAAACGGTTTCAATATTTAGATGTAGAATTGCATGCAAAGGAACGCCCTCTAAGAGGCATAAGAGGTTACGAAATATTAAAGTAATTAAAGAAAACAAAATAAATCAACACGGAAAAACACGCGCACACACAAACACACAAACACACTATGTGAGTAGGTTACGGGTAGTGTTGGCCCCGGTGAAACTAGTTACGTTTTGTAGGAAAAGTTTTTTAAATAAATAAATAGACGAGCAATAGAGAGTGACTTACACTTAGGCATCCGATAGGAATTTAGCAAAAAAAAACAGTAGAATGTATAGGTATAGGCAATAAATAGATGGCGTAAAAGCTAAATAGGTTCCTACATTAAAATAACTAGAAAAGGAATCGTATGAGAAGGTAGAGTAAACTAAACGTTTGAGACAGTTGTCATAAAAGCGCTCACAGAGTTGGAGCGGGATTGAGAATCGATGTGAATTGAATAGGAAAGTCTCTTCCGTTTGGAACTAAAGAAGAGGAATTGCTGTTTGATGCTTGTGGAATGAAGAAACATTCTGCAAACTTTATGTACATTTTCATACTTTTTGTTTCAATTTTTTCCATCCCCAATGATCGATGGCATGACGCACACAAATCTGTACCGTTTTGTTCGAACTTTAAGCAACGTCGTTTTGCACCAGAAAATAGTCTCAACTACCGGGCGTGCTACTGTTCGTCTCTCGAATTCTTACAGCTAAAGGTACGTAACAGGCATGTGTAAAAGGTGTAACGGCGTGCTAGTAATTGAGATTGTGGGCTGTATTGCCGTGTTCAGCTGCTCGTTTTTTTTTCTTCGAGTGGACGTTTCAGACGTACCCTGCGAAAGTGTGGGTAGTATTTAATTATTTCACGAAAACCGCACGAAAGGGATCCACACTTTGCGTGAGAGCGTTCGTGAGCGAGAGCACCGCGTGTTCTGCAAGCCTAGCGCGCGTGTATGCAATTTTTACAGCACATATACAGGGTATGTACAATATCCGTTGTTCATTCACGCCGATCGGGCATCAATAAATTAATCTTAATCCTAACTTAAGCGACAACTTAACAGCTTAACAGACAAATCGGGACGCGTACGTTCAAATAAATTACACATGCACAAACACATGCACTACAATATAGGGGTTTTTTTAACCGATAAAACCATACACTCAAATGGCGCGTTTCGAGAAAGTACAAGACACACAAGACGACGACACAGGATATAAGTAAGTCTGAAATGTACGGAGTTTCGAACAGAAGACAACATCGGGAAGGGAAAATAACGCCTACAACTAAGCGTGCGCGATCGCAACGCTTTAAAGGAAAGGATGTAAACGCTACCAAAACGTCACAGTAGTGTAAACATACCAAACTAGTTTCGAACACGCGCTTAAACTGCTAATAAATGCCCTGTGAGGAACGTTCACGTCGCTGCCTGTTTTTCCTCACTTGTTTTCTTCTTCTTTTTTTTCTTCGTCTCTGCTGTTTGCATTGCCGGTTTCGGGTTATTTTTTTGCATTAAGCAGTATTAAGTTTTCTAATTTTTAGTTTATCTAGCCTTTGTGTGCTCTATATTCGCATTTTTCTTACATCTGAGATCTCTTGTTCGTTTTCCTTTCCTTGTCTCTTCAGCAGGTGTTTGTAGGAGTTTGTTTTGTGTATCGTTCGCTAGCACTCATCGCCATTTCACTCGTTTGACTGCCCTACTAAGTGGTGTTTTTGTTTTCATTTGTTTTGCATTGTCTTTTACCTTTTTTTGTTCGTTGTAAAACTCATATTTATATTGCATTCTTTTGTTGCCTTCTTGGGGCTTTGTTTTAAAAATGGTTTCGTGTACTATTCTTTGCTACGCGCGCTCAACCATGACTCATCCCTGATGTGTGCGTTAAAAAGAAACATCTCTTTCGAAGGATGTGTTTGTTTACAAATATCTTCTTCGTCTCTGTGTACCTGACACTGTCTACCACTGTGCTTCACAACGAGTTCTACACGAGCTCCGCACCATGGGATACTTTCTTCGCTGTTGTGTTCAGTTTTCTTTTCACTAGCTGTAAATTTGGCACATTTATAGTTAGAATCGTTTACGATTGTGTTTTGCTGTCAGTTTGATTGTATTGCACCGTTGAGGTTGCTTTTTTGTGTTTGTAAGAGCGAAACTGTATTCAAGTGTTACCGCCCACCGTCTGAAGGTGTTGCAAAAATTCAATTTGTGCTGTATTAGTGTTTCTAGCTACTGTAGTCATTCAGCTTGGCAGTATAACAGCAGTGGGTGGTGTAATTGGGAACGGGGTGATAGCATTATAGGTTGAAACAGGGAACCGTGTTTTGTTCACATTGCTCGAAGAATTGAAAAGCTTGTGAGAGGCAACCAAAAAAACATACGTTTGAAAGAAACATATACACTTTGGATCGATGCCAAGAAACGACTGTCTTCCTTTCTTTGGTCAGTTGCAGTGTTGCCAAAGTGTTTAAAGCTTCTGTTGCTTGCGATTGAAAAGCACGCGAGTGCGACATTTCGTTGCTTAAAGTGTCTTTTACCGAAAAACGTGAACGTTTGGTGCTGCTAAAAGCGAATCAACTCGGGACGCTCGTCCACTATCACACGCGCAGGTCTCACTGCTGGACGGTGAACGGTGCTCCCACATGCGGTTGCTGGTAGTTTTCGCTTCCTTTAGCCCCCGCCGTCACGCAGGAAATAGCGCCTATGCGCTAACGACAGTCCGCAATCTGGCCAGTGGTTGTGTGTTTCCCAGACCCGCGCTAAGAAGTGCGCATCCGGCCCCGGGTATGAGCCGAACGTGTCAGAAGTGGCGCAACCGGTCACAAGTGGTGATTCCTCATCGAACGCTAGGCAATAAATCATTCGCACCGGAGCAGGCCGTGGGAGACAGCTGAAATGTAAACATCGTCTGAAACAATCCTTCCACCACCCAAAACCCGGGTCCAGCAGGGAACAGGTATCCATTGGTAGTACCCCCTCCTCGAAACGGGAAGATTCTTTGCTTCGTCATCTTCAGCAGTGGCAAAGTGGCAGGCGGCAAGTGGTTCCAGTGAAACTAGATCATTTCCAGCAGCCAAACGGGCCCACCTGAAACGCCGTCATCTCCAACCAAATGAGCGAGCGTGTCTTGCTGCTGCTGCTTCTGCTGCTGCCGGGGGTAAGACACCGCGCAAACGAACACGTTGCGTGCCGCAGCGCAAGGAACCAAACGGTCAAGTGTTGCGCATAAATAGTACCTTGCCCTCGGGGGCCCCCAAGATGTCAGCCGGCAGACGAACACGCGGCGACGAATCGTTCCACGCAACGAATCAACGGGAACATAATCAGCCGATTATCGGCAGAGCGTATCATTAGCGATCTGCAGTCCCGCCACCCTCCCGGCACACAACCGGAAATGGGTTATAAAATCCACGATCGGCGAGCGTCGGCTAAATGGCGGGCGGGCTCTAAAGCAGATTGGTAAATAATTGGCGCATTGGCTTCTGCAATGGAGTTAGGAGCTAGTGCTCTGGTCGCCAGAATTCCCATACCGTCATCCTTTAGCGGATGACGCCAAACGCTCTTCGTGGGGTACCTTTTCCGGCCATTTCCCAGTGGAAAGTGCCAGCAGTGTCCATTTAGAAAGAGAAAACAAAAACTGCTGACACGTTGACACATCGTCCCAGGCAAAATGGGCGCTCACTTTTTGGTTGTTGCCTCCGCTAAAATTCAGCTTTCAAAAGGCTTTTTCAAAAGGCATCAGCACCAACACACACACACACACATACACACGGTGATGCCAGCCAGTAAACGCACCGGTGGCGTTCTCGGGCGTTGCGGACAAAAGCGCACAATAAACGGTTTAGTGCGCTCGGCGGTCGCAAATCATGCCCTAAAACAATCACGAAACTCCCCAATCTTGGACCTAACCTAAGCCATCGTTTTCTCTCCCTGTCTCTCTCGCAGAGCGTCCTGATGGGGCGCGACGCCAAAAATGCAATTTCCTTACCGACATCCGACCGACCGGGGTTTCGGGGTGGACCGTGTACGACGACGGCCGTCGTCCTGGCAACGTCCCAGCACATCAGCGTCGTCCATTTGTTTCCCCCCCCCCCCCCTCCTGCGTAGTTCGGGAAATTCGTAGCGCATCGTTGGCAACTCCCGATCCCGGAGTAATTACGGGAAAAAGTTAGAACATTTATTCACCTCCGCATGCACAGCTTGCCGTGCGTGAGCTAACTCTTCGACTAGATCCCCCCTAACCTCCCGCGTTTGTGCTTGCCACATCAAATGTGCACCGGGGGAATAAAAGCAAACTGACTTCCTGACTGTCACACGCAGAGCACAGAGTGGATGGTTTTGGAAAATGTTTGGAGCTGCGGTACGAGAGCACAAGCCCAAGCGAATTTCGCGGATCATTTTCGTCCGCAGCTAGCGACGCCGCGAGCGATGAAAGGAAATGCCGATGCCCTGGGTACAGCCAGCGTGTGAAGGGCAAAATCGCTGATCGCACAGTACTTCCGGCTACGATGGCTAGCGCACAAAAACCCACGGGGAGGTTGGCGTCATCATAATGCACTTTCCCTGAACGCTCTGCTTCTTGTACGTAGGGAACACCCGCCCGGAACCACCTCCTGGCTCCAGTCATATCTCTCGCTTCCCGGTGTGAGCTTTTTGCCTGGTAAGTCATAATTCACTCGCTTTTTTGTAACAGCAAGTAACGAAGCGTTAGGGAAGCGGAGGGGGCTGCTGCTTTGTGAAGCAAAAGGGTGTTTTGTTTCATTCAGGAGCGAGTTGGGAGTGAGAAAAACTCCTTGCTCGCTTGCTGGTTCGAAGTTCCCTGCCAGGCAGGCGTTGTACGTATGAGTGTCCTTTACAGGGAGTTTTTTCTCATACCGTAATGCTCTGCTGCCCTAACTGTCCACCCTCAATCGGGGTGGAATCTGCAAGAGGAGCACAGATCAGGGCGGGCGAAACTACAGTAAAGGGATAGTTCATACGGGTTCGTCCCTTGGCTGTATCCACTTTACAGCGTACTTGCGCCAAGGTTCGCATCGCATGCCGGCTTTTGCTCTAGCGTCCTTTCGTGTGCTTTTCAATATGCTGGGGGAGTGGTGCCGGCGGCAAAGGACCATTATTTAGCGCGCACACACACGCTCGTGAGGTAAGGGGGCCAAGGGGGTGTGACAGGGAGTAAAAATGAAATTGTTTCACAAAGCCCTTACACCACCCTCCGCCACAGGATCAGGTCTCAGTGCCGTGCGGGCCAAATTTATACTGCAACCGGGTTGGGTGGTGCAATGCAGATTGCGGCTGTTAGCTGTTGGGTGCGCTATATCTTTTTCTCTCACACACACACACATGTATGCACTTACTGTCCGTGGTTGACCTTAGACTGGCACTGGTTATGCTGTGTGGCCATGGTGGTTTGTCACCGTTCCCGTCGGCGTCGTTCTTATGGAACCTGGCCGGGGGCTGAGAGTCGAAAAGCTAAGCATGATGATAGGAGAGCATTACGCATGCATCAAATCGGGGATCAGATTCCAGCAAAAAAAAATTAGGCATAGCTGATGCTTCGATGCTGCAACAAATAGCGTTCAGCACTGTTCCATGATCCCGTTGCATGATCCACCTACATTTAAATGCGCCCCCCCCCCTATTAGCATACACGATTACTTGTTAGTTTCATATCGACCGGCCGCCAACCCGCAAGGAGCTTCGCTTTGTCGTGTTCGCGTGGGCCTACTTCCTACAACTATGCTTTCGTCTGCAGTGAGGGCGGCAACTTTCAGCTCGCCCTGATGAAACTCCGGCACTAATTATGTCCATTACCGTCGACAGTTGCAGGCCAGATGGGAGGGCTTGAAACGGCAATAGGGAGTGGAGAATGTTTTCCTTCCGCGTATTGTTTTGCGGGTGGAAAATGAAAATTGCAACCCGGCGCAGGCACGAAGGTTGCCGGCGTTTAAAAAACAAAAAAAAAAGAGACGGACGAAAAGCGGAAACCCATATTGCAGTGCTTGGTTCAAGAAAATGTGCTTAAGAAATTGCACAAGCGGGACCAGATAAGGCGTAAGGAACAGGACGTGACAGACGGGGTGGTACTGCTGGAAGAGGGTTTAATATTCAATTTGCATGATTGAAAATTTAAATTAAGATCATGCGGTAGTTTTGAAGCCCAACTGAACCATTCCTGCAGTAGAGGGCGCGACACGGTAATGATTCCGAAAAAAAAGTCCCGAAGAGTTGCAAGAGGAATCGGTTGATGGGCGAGGAGTCGTTGGGGTTTTTTTGTTTGCTACTGCTGTTAGCGCGCTACTGAATGACCACGATGCGGTTCTATAGTTTCTAGCTTTGCTTTGTGCACTATGTGTTTTGGGTTAGGAATGGTCCCATTTCCATCAGGGCGGTGTAAGTTTTGTACCTACGTGCAATGCATGCTACGTGTTACATGAGCTAATGCTCTTTCCGTTGTTGGTAGCAACACTTACAAGATCGTTACTTACTTCGCTTCATAACAATCGGTGTAGAGAGATATTCTTTTTCCGTTCAACACTACTGTACTGAGCTTCTGTTCTATTCTGTTCTAAATGGACTACTTGTCTGGAGTGTTGGAGCTACGTATTCCACTCGGCTACAGGTTTGCAGGTTGCTGTGTAGTTCCCATATCGAATAAGGCACACGGGTTGTCATGCTTATTTTTAAGGCGTACTTTCTCTTCATTTCTTTGCTCACAAACGGTGCAACCTATTACTCTTCCTGCTTTGCTACAGTACTACCGATAGCTTTTTGGGAGTATTTTTGTGAAGATAATGTGTAACCTCGTTTGCTTGAACTCTATCTAACGAACCGAAATATCCAAAAGACATAGAGACGGGATGTGTGCCCGGGTTGATCTAGCATATAGACACTCTTTAACTACCTTTCGTTTGCAACGCTTTCAAGGAATGATATCCCCAACTGAGCATGAAATCATAATGAAACGATGTGTTGTTGAAATCTCTAGAATGATCGTTTTGTAAAGGGGGAATGATGAGCCTGATAAGGCGATACAACGAACTAAACATATAACAAAGCCATCACCTGCTGAGCTACCTTTTCCTGGCTTTGGGGACTATCAGTCACAACCATTGAGAGTCTAACATTTTGTAAAAACGCTTTGCTGCCAACTCTAGTGAGGCCATACCTGCCATCGGCAACGATACATACACACTAAGGGAAAGATATTATGAAACCATAATTCACACACACACATGTCTAGCGAGGAACTAGCGTCTACACCGCTGGAACTACACGACCATAGTCAATCGAAGCGCGCGAGCCTGGATGTGTCGCGTGCATCTTTACGATTCAGTCTTTGCCTCAAGGACGAACCCACCACCGACACCTCCAAAGCCGGACTCCTTCTTGATGGTACGGCCCGTGCTCATGCCCACCATCGGCAACAGTATCGGCTTCTGGTCCATCGACGGGCTGGTGCTGCCTCCGCTGGAGCCTCCTCCACTGCCGCCGCCTCGTTGCGATTCGTAGCGCGTGTGCGTGCGCATATGACGCGTGATCATGTCCCGGCGGCACGCCGCGTACGGACACTGTGGGCACTTGTAGGGCTTCTCGCCGGTGTGCGTCCGCTGATGGGTGGAGAGATGGTCCGAGCGGGAGAAGATTTGGCCACACACTTTGCACGAGTACGGCTTAACACCCGTGTGCAGACGCATGTGGCGCGTCAGCATGTCGGATCGGGCGAACGATCGTTGGCACACCTCGCACATGTAGGATTTGGTGATGTCGGTTGCCCCGGTGCGGCTCTTGTGCCGGGAGGCCATGTGTTTCGCGAGCCGGTCCTGTAGCGAGAACAGCTGACCGCACACCGGGCACATGTAGGCAACGTCCGATCCGGGCGGCATTTCTTCCACCACGGGCGAAACGTTCAGATTGAAGCCGGGCGGGCCATGGCCGTTGAGATGCTCGAAAGCGGGCGACCGGCGGATGTCCGGCATGTCTTCCCGCTTCAGGAGCAGCTTCTGTCCGATCGAAACGGGCGGCAGAGGGGAGTCTGGCGGTGGGCTGTCGGCCAACTGCGGCTCCTCCTTGATCACAGTGGTGACGAGTAGACTAGGCGAGTCTAGCAGCGAGGGCGACTTCATGGACAAATCCAGCGGCTGCTCCTGCGGATCCTGCTGGCCACTGCTACTGCTGGCGTTGCTGCTTCGACTGCTGGACGTCGGTGGACGTTGCGATGCTCGCCCCGAATGGCTCGACTTCTTTTTCTTGGGTGGATTCAGCTGAGTTTGTTGCTGCTGTTGTTGCTGCTGCTGCTGCTGCTGCTGTTGTTGCTGCTGCTGGAGCTGCTGAAGCTGCAGATCGGAGTCGGAATGGCTACGCTGACGCGCAAACTCTTGGTAGAGCAGCTTGGTCGGTTCCGGGAGATAGTTGAACAGGGCGAGCGGGTTGAAGTACTGAAGCTGCTTGTACAGGTACTGCTGATCCTCCTGCTTGATCTGTGACGGCTGCAGTGGCAACGCCGGTTGCTGCGGGGAAGCATCCAACTTGGTTTGACGGGGAAGCTGCGAGGGCGATGGCAGTTGTTGATCCTGAGGTAGTGCATGCTGCTGGTGAGTGGCCCGCTGCTGCAGCGGGTTGTTCTCGTCCACTTCGCTCAATCGCAGTGGGCTGATGCTGATGCGAGGGCTTGCAGAGTATGGGAACACGTCTTCGGCTGAATCTTCCGCGCTCGAGCGCGAATCGGTACACTTGACCTTGAAGTTTTGCGCCTCTCCGACGTTGTTGTTGTTGTGGTTCACCACCGTACCGCTACCGTTGTGCAGCTTGTCCAGCACGGCCGACAGTCGTTTCCGCTTGTGCTTCTTCTGCTCCGAGCGGAACAGATTGTTGTTGGCTGCTGCGGGCAGGTTGTTGTTGTTCTCGTGGCCATCGTTTGAAGCTGGACGGGACCGTGAAGCAACCTGCTCATCGCCGGATTGGTCCTGCAGCTGCTGCTGTTGATGCTGCTGCTGCTGCTGTTGCTGCTGCTGCTGCTGATGCTGTTGATGCTGCTGTTCCAGAGCAGCCGCTGCCGCCTGGTACAGGTAGTACGCGTGTGGACGACCCGTTTGGATGTGCCCCATTGGGTCATAACCGCCATCCGCCATAGTCATTAGGTCTGTCGTTCTGTGATAGTGCCGGTGGATCAAGAAACTACCAAGGGCATCGATCTGCAACGAAAGAGAAAAGGTAGGTAGGAATTAGTTAGTAACGTTGGAAAGGTGCGACTGCGTGGAGGAAGTCATCGATAAATGGTCGCTGAGCGATCATCATTATCGGCCGATTAGATCGAACATTCTCATTAGGTTGATTGTTTCGTCTTCTTCTGCCGGCTCGTGGCGCACATATTGGAAAAGCAGGACAAATTAAGGGCCCATAAAAAGTTATTCCTAAGCCTGGATGATCAGTCAACCGATCGGGGCAGTTTGGGAAAAGAAATAATTTTGATTTTGTTACGAAAAGAAAAGCAAAAAAAAAAATACAAAAGCTGGGAACTCTCCTGTGATTGAAAGAGCTCCTAACAAAACGCACCATTACCAAACACCTAGCACAAACGATGCCGCCTGTCCGTCTGGTGATGGTAGTGGTGGAAGCGTTTCTAGCTTTCGAACAGTTTCGATGCGACTTTTATTGTCTATCGAACTCACGTCGGGGTGGTAAATTAGAGAATTAGGCCAATATTTTAATTGTGGGAATTTAAATAATTAAGTTATTCTAGTTCCCGGCATCCCGGCAGGTGGCAGATACAGGTTTTTGTCTCAGTTGCTGGATAAGAAGCAAGGCAGCCAGTGTGGTCGTCAATCAGACTCGAGACTGTTGGAGAAACTGGTACCGCGTTGTAATGGTGGTTCGGGAAGAAACACGATGATGTAGGAGGAACGGTTCACGATAAAAGAAATCGTGATAAACGCCGATGATTGGACGGGAGGGAAAGGAATCCGGTTAATTAAGTGAGAAAAGTATGACTTTTCTCTGATCGTGAGGTGGTTGCACTAAGCATCGGAATCAGTAGACGAATTATCTACGTATGTGGCATTGGTAATCGCATTTTGTTGTAAATCAGCTCCAGACATTGACATCGCTTGAAATGATTTTTGAAATATGTCGTCAGAAGGAAGATTATCACAGTTCACACAAATACCGAGCGAAAATCGATCACCACTTAAGCGTTAGATTAAATACACATATCTAGACGTACAAACATAAATACATTCTACAAAGCCAGCTTAATGCAAAGTCATTTTTCATAAATTTTACACCTACAAGCATGGAAACATAAACATTGGTGAGGAAGTCAAAAAGGTCCACCAAACATGCAGACACACAACAACGTAAGTTCGGTATGCATTCGACTCAATGGTACTTTAATGTTTCCTCTTAAACGCTCGCCTACCCTCTTCATTCTGCTTCCGCAAATAACTTGTACTTACGTTTCCATTCCAAATTGCAAGAGGTATTTTACTCCCACACTAGCAAATTGTTTCCCATCCATACCAAACAAGCTAGACAACACGATTCTGCTTCGTTAATAGACACAAAAAACTTATTCTCACTCGTCCAGACTTCAATAGAATCTTTTTTTTAAAGATTCTGCTTCATCACTTCGACGCCACGATAGAGCAATATGTTTGCATCTCCTTGATTTGTTCCCCAAAGTATGAAACGCTTTTGGGAAACATTTAATGGTTAAATATTATCATAAGAGGCTTTATCATGGTAATGTGTTTGTACTTCACGATTACACTTGACTCCGTGGCTTTCAGGTGGCCATGGCTGCAGCTCAAGCTCCACCATTACCGTTGTAGAGGGTGAAGAGCCAATAGAACCGCGTCTTTAACGTCGTGGTTGGCACATAACCATAATTTAGGCGCCATCCTTTATAGGCTCTCGCAAATGGTGGTAAGCGCGGATGATATCGTCTGCGATCTTGAGCATGCATGTTATATTCATACATTCAAATCGAGTTATTGTACCACGTGAGCGTATATATGTGTGTGTGTGTAAGTGGCAAGGTTTCATAATTATGGTCGATCATATATATTTGGAAAACGTGATCGTATTCTTCTTTTCCCTGTGATAATAATGACTTTGGTATAGTTCTTAGACGGATTCATTCGAGTACCTTTCACCTGTAGTACTGTGTACACACATAGCCATGTGTGAAACCTACCAACAAAAGGGAGTGAATTGACCGATAAGATGAAAACAAAGCGGTTGAGCATGCAACACGGAACACTTCGACGACAGCTGTTGGTGTGAAAGCAACGATCAAACATGGAGCACTTGTTCCAAGACAGAGACGGAGAAAATTGATGCCGATTGCCGTAAGGCTCCATCATTTTCTTCCGCTTGTTCGGTGGCTTGTTTCATCTTCATTTCGCTACTCCTGGCTATCCCCATTTTTATGCTTTCTTTCTTGTTTGGGTGGTGTGGGAGGCAGATAACCGCTTCTCATGAAAGCATGAAAAGGTACGGCGTGAGTATGTGTCTGTTTTTTTGTGTAGGACATTGGCGTTCTTCTACCCTCCGACCAAACGATACTGCGTTGGGATGCCGGCAAGGTCTCCAAAAATAATAATAATAAGCACGCAACGGAGTAGGAGTAGGGAGAAAAGCATACAAATTCGTAGCTGTCGATGCTGGCGTTGATAAAGTGGGCAAAACCACTTCGAACGCATTGTCTCGCTTGGCGGCAACGAACGGCTTTCGCGTCGCTGCAATGACCGTCAGGCTGGTCCGCGAACGACAGGTTGATGTACCGCAGTCGACCCTTGGGCAATGGATGGTATGCTGGGACGGGGAATCATCGGAACCGCTAGAGATAATTACACGTTCATACACGCATCGCGGCCGCAGTGCCCGGCAGCCATGGCAAGGATCGCAACAACGACACAGGGTTTGCTCCTTTTGCCACTCCCACCTCATCTTCGCCAGAGCCGACGGTGAGGTATCATAATGCTTTTTGATAAACGATGCGACGGTGTTTGCAAAAAGAGGGTGACGGTTCGGGCACAGTGAGCTGGCCGAAGAGAAAGAAAGACTAGCCCAGCAGAATAGAAGGGTGCAGAGCGTGTATGGTCTCGATCAACCAGAAGCATCTCATTTTCGGAGGCTTCACATGGCTCGGTTCGACAGCAAATCACTTTACTGACTCTTGATCGAACTCTCAGCGCCGTAACCGTCTGACATTCACTTGCCTGAACAAATGGCCCCTTGATTTCTGGGGATCATTCTGCTTCGGTGTGGTGGCGATTGTAATTTTCTCTCCCCTTGCTTTGCAGTTCCATCCTCCTTCGTTGGTGACGATGATGTATGCTGATGTTTTTTTTTTCCTTTTTGCAATCACAACAGAAGCACTGGATGAGCTCAACCATCATCGTATGCTGACCTGATGATGGAAACGATGCACACGTGCAACGATCTTTATTGTGTGTCTCCCGGCGATTGGCTCGGGATGAATAATGACTGCAGTGGGTTGTGATTTTGAGCGATTGGCACAAAAAGGACTCGATGAAGGTGCAGGAGAGACTGTTAAGGCTGGATCATGCAGCCAAGGATTAGCTGCTGTAGGACGTGAATGTTTGTCAATGCAGTACTTGATTTAGATAAATTCGTTTTAGATTTATGGTTGCGATGTTCTACCGTTGGAAAGTGCAAGCCTAGTGCGCAAATTTGGATAATATCACATGAATATTGGTTTAAATTAACAGGGTTGTAGAAATATATATGGCATGATGGAAGATAGCAATAAATGGACAGTTTTTACTTATACAACAATTGTATTGATTTTATAAAACGAATTTAAATAAAACAACTATCATACCTTGCTTACACAACTGTCTCCACTATGCAAAAATTGAATGGTTTGCCAAGAAATTTGTTCACATTTGCATTTGACACGATGCCAAATGACAGTATAAGAAATCTCGTTGTAAAGAAAAACGCTAAACAGGAAAAGAGTAAACAAAACAAAAAGTGCAAACAAACCCGGAGGCGTTCCCCAGGAAAGGAAGTATATGTGTCAGCAGCAATAGGAAAAAAAGTAATAAATTCAAACAAACCAAATGTTGGTGTGCGTTAGAGCGTGGCGTCGATGCAAAAGAACACATAGTACAAGCATGATAAAAAGGTTTTGTCTAGATCGCGAAAACCCATGACCGTAAGGTGGTGGTGTGCAAACAATAGTAAAACCATGGAGAGAAAAAAAGAGTAGAAACTGGAAAATCGTTCAACCCGAACGACGGCGTCAGAGCGTGGTCAATTGGGGCAACAAAGGGTGAACAGATAAAGTTGGCGATACTGCTTAAAGCATAGATTCCGAAGCTTTATGCTGCCCGTGATGCTGAGAGCAGAAAAGGAGCAAGAACAGTGGTCAATTTCTTGTTTGGAAACTAAATCGATCTTGATCTTAAAAAATACGGAACCAAAAAAAGTAGCAGCTCACAGAAGTAAAATGTTATAAAACATGAACAATATTTCGTATCGAAAATGTTTAACTATGTACAAAAAGCAGGAGCGGGAGCGAGTGTTGAGTTCGTTGCGGTTGTGTCAGATGAGCAACCGGGTTCAGCTGCTGTAATACTTTCGTGCCGAAATGCCAAAGTTGGTGGACATTCAGTAGGGTGTAACAGAGTCGTCTCAATTTATCATTCCCGGGGGACCATTTGCATTTTGATTTATACTGTACCGGAGAGTGTCTCGGCACTGGTCGTAAGCCTAAAGCGGATGATGGGCAGCAAGATTTAGTTATCATTTCTGTCGTTTGGTTATAAGTGATGCTATCGACTCTTTTTTTTGCTGCTTAGCACCGCTGGGCCACAGTTTTCAAGTTTCGTGTTACACTTTTTCTCCTGATACTGTGTTTTACATAGATACGCTGAACATGAGTGGGTCGAAAGATAATGACAACTCTTTAGTGAAACAATTTATGTATTCTAATACGCCCAGCATTTTTTTGTTGCATTATTAAGCGTCAAAACTTGAGTAGACCGAAATTGACTGAACTCGCTTTTATTGTTTGGAAGCGTGGCACACTTTATGTGGTGTGTTTTCTTCTTCTGACCCTGGAATAAATAAATACACTCGCCATCTTCATCATCCGAATCGGGACCAGCCGTGGGTGACCATGCGCCTCCATTTAATGAAATTGGTTGATGGGTAAGGAGACGGAGGGAAGGATCTGAGCCGTGGAGCAAATGAGCTCGGACAAAATAGCTTCCAAAAAACTTGAACCCAGCAGTGGGAGCTCAAGGGTTGGAGCGTACGGCCAAGAAGGGTAATGCTGTTGACAGGCAAAGTTGAATGTTAAGGACGATATATTTTTAATTTTATTGCTTTCGCTTTCGCTAGGCTAGTTTTTGGCAAAGGAACACACTCCGGCCCGATTGCTGCGTTGGATCCAACGGCCAGATAATCAGTCGTGCGAAATGGCAAACGGTTTTGGGCGGAGAAGGGGAAACAGATTATAGCACCAGCAGGCAGTAGAGATTTTCCCCATCTCCGTCCACTGCCCATTCCGGCCCCGAGGCGTGGACAACCGTTTGGCACCAAGTTTCTCGTGGGTTGTCGCAAACTTTCTCGACCGACACTTTAAGAGCACGCCTGTCACAAAGCCTGTCAGTCTTGGCCAGTCGGCTGGGTATGATTTATATCTGACCATTTTGCACGCTCGGGCTGCGTACAAGCGATTTTCCATTCTAGCGAACAGAAGCGTGATGGGGGCCAAACGGAGTTTGGCGCTTACTTTAGATCTGGCAAGAGATAATTCGCCGGTGCAGCATGATTCAACTGATAGCAGTTTTAATTAATAAACGCCAGGATTTGATTTGTTTTGATAAATGTGGTACGCAAGGAGGTGTTTATAAAAAAAGGCTTAAATAGGTGTTGAACTGCATTAACTGCATGAAGTAGAATGGTTTGTGTTCGTGTCCTCGTTAGTTATCACCCAACACAGTAAAAGCTGTTAGCCCAATAAATCAAATACCATCCTCGAAAGCCAAACTTCATTCTGCAATAATAAAAAAAAACTGAATCTCAGAGGATCATCAAAGCAAGTTATAGCTTGATGGTTTCGTTTTGCAGTAAACACAAAAAATGACAAAAGCAAAAAAAAACCCCGGAGACGGAAAAGTTTTGTCTTAAAACGCAGTTCCATAAGAAGTAGCACCTTCATGCAGTAATAAAAATCAAATACGAGAGTGTAAATTATTCATCGATTGATTCGTTATCGATATAAAATGTGCAACGTAATCGTAAAATTTATTGAAAATAAATTCTCCTTCATCGTCCCGTCGCTGGGTGGCTGCGAGCATATGTTGATATGCAGAGGTTTGTCAGATGCCGCAATGACTGCGATCGTTGACATAAAATCACGTTTACTCGTCGTCCACACCCTTCCAGATGGGGACACGATATTTTAGTTGACAATTCTCTTTTCACCCTCTCTCTCTCTCTCTCTCTCGCGTGCGCGGTGTTCAACCACGTACTCTCGATTGGGTTTTATTCTTTATTACTTAACAACGGGCGCAAATACAAGTGGCAATCCGAGCCCCGTTTTCGACGTAACCAATTGCCTGTGTTCGATAGCGTATACATATTTCAAGGATATATAAAAGGTAGTACCCACAGTTGGCGGGGTGCAACCGAATCCCTCATCATAGCCCGCTTACACCGCTCTTCCAATCCGGGTGAATGTAATGTGAAAATAACACCACAATCGCGGAATCCGTACTGCTTTCGTTTTGGTGAGTGTGAGCTGGCACCATCGGCCAAGCAACGGACGCGAAAATTGCAGCAGCGCAATGCAGACAATATGATATCAATAAGAGAAGATGAGTTTGCTTACGGAGGAGATCGCACGAAGCAGGAAGGGAGATAATTTTCAGCACACTCACACACGCGCTCCTTTCGCGCTGGAGCTGGAGGAGTACAATGGAAGGAACAAAGCAAGGAAAACAAAAAAAAAAAATACAGTGGCTGGCCCTTAAATGATGTACCGTGTGGGGCAACCACGGTATGATGCCACGAGCAAGTGCAAAAGGATGTAGCTCCTGTGTGCGAGAGGCCCCGCTCTCCGCCCCTCCGCCAACCAGGACTACCACCGCCACGACATGCGGGGGGATGGTCGTCGTCTTTCGAAAGGGCGTCGTGACCGTCGCAGTGGCAGCAGCACCGAAAGATAAAAGCATAAAACATAAAACAATAAATAAAAATATTTGCTTCTTGTCATCCCTTTGCCCGCGCACGCCACCGTGGTACACACGTACATGCATATGTGGCTGGTTTATTGTCCTCTCCCTTTGCCTGGGCTTTACATCGTGGGCACTTTTGTTTTGTTTTGCTATGTTTTTTTTTTTGGTTGCTCAATCCATGTCTTGCTTTGTGAGAAGTGTTTGGTTGATTTTTTTTTGTCGTTTTTCGTTTTTGTTTCGGTGCTACCATTTGTTTCTCGGTCGTTTCATGGCGTTAAAAGTCGAGCAACGTTATGCACTTGCTGACCTTAGGGCCAGCGGTTGGGTGCTGCACAATGCCAAAATGCCGAGCGACTCAACTTTAAAATCATTGTATCATTGCGGAATGGGAAGGGAATTTCGGTGTAATAAGTGTATGTGGCTGGATGCGAAATGAGAAATCGGAAAACAGGGCGGAGCGACAGAAGTGGAGCAAGGGGGCGTTGCTGTGGTTGGAAAGGAAGGCCAAACGCTGGTACGATGTGATGACAGGTGTGGGAGCAAAATGGGTTGCTTATATTATATAAGATTCAATCTAATTTTTCTCGAAACTCGAACTGGAAAAAACCTTAACATTAACACTAACTCGATCAGTTTGGCCTTACACTACATACAAGATTAACTAAATTTACAATATTTTTTTTTCAAGTAAGTCCTTACCAAATAAATAAAGGGTAAGCATTAGTATTGGTGCATTGTTGCATCTCAACACAATAACTAACCATTACGATAACTATGCCACTCATTACTGCTCTTGCGCTTCCGCACACTAGGACGGGTCTAGCACTGCAGCTGATTGTACGCGTTGTTCGGGCATCGTTCGTTAGCGCCATCGAAGTGTCAGTCAAATTCTAACAAGCTAACATCTGTCCGCAGGCCGAGATAGGCAGTTTAGTTGGCCCGCACGTTACCCCGCACTGCTGGTGCGCATCCTTTCGAGCGCAACGAAACGTGGTAGTCGTTGAACTGGCCCGTGTGATAGACGATGCACGCTGCTGTTGGCAGCGAAGACGAGCCGGCGAGGCGCGTTGGACAAGTATTAACTACCTTTTACATGGACCACGAGGGCGTATTGGGTGCAGGTTTCGTTTTTCAGCGTTTGTTTCAATCAGTCTAGGATGTTTCAAATGTCAAAAGACTTAATTTCCTTCAACATCGCAGCTTGGGGGGCTTAATTGATCATCAAGACGTTCAAGCAGTTTCCCTGCCGGACTTCGTGGCCGCATCTCCCGGCCGCGAGAGCCCAACCGGGCCCAACCGGATGGCAAAAGTCTTATCTGCTAATCCCCGAGACAGGAGGAAATGTTCCATTACAGTGTTGAGTAGCGCAAAATAGCGACCACAGCCAAGCGTGTGCAGGCGAGGCGAACCATCAGGTCAGGTCACCTCGCTGCATCGATTCGGCAAAACGGGCAGGAATGGGTAAACATCATGCTCGCGGGAAAGGTTGGGTGGTGGTTAGGGCACAGTCTGGTGTAGCGTTCTGCGTGTTCGAAATTAATTAATGACGAGATGAGATTATTCATGTGGCAAGTGCAATTAGTATGCACGCTAGATTCAATTTGCGTCCTCGTCACCGTGCCAAACGGTTGAGGGTGGGGACCGGTCCCGCGCATTCTCGGGCATCCACGACAAGCCGAAACATACACCGTAGAAGTATCTGCGCACTACGCAGATGCGCTACATGGTTGAGTGCAGTGTGGGGGACGTATGCGGGAGTAGCTTTCGTAGCTGTTCTGTCTAGGTAATCATCATCGTCTGCATCGTCGTCGTCGTTGTCGTCGTCGTCTCTCAGCGACCGGAGTGACGCAGATTAATTCTGGCAAACCAATTTCTCACATGTTTCCCACAGGATCTTTCGCCTACCGTGGCGGATCATCTCCCACAACCGGAGCAGACTATCTGGGCAAAGGGCGGGGCATGATGTATGGGAGAGGATCGAATGTCAGCAGACGATGAGTCACGATGATTCACGCAGCACATGATGATCAGCCCTGGCCAACGATGCCTCGTTGTTCGTCCCGATCCAATCGCTGCCCATTAGGGCAAGGAGGGGGAAGACAATTTAGAGAAGATCGGGCGGCGGACAGGTTGCGCAGAAATTCCGGCGCAGAAAATCGCACCGCTTTGTCTTTTGTCGTACGGACTGCGTCGGTGGAATTTGGTATCACAAGTCAGTGAACCTGTTGGTGCGCCGAAATTTGTCGAAGCGCAAGCGGTTCCGTTTCAACAGAACGTACCCGGTAGAGTGCCATGGAATGATGCAGCTCATTTTACCCGAGACGGTCACCCATTGCTGGTCTTTTGTGTTTGCAATCGCACACTGCTATTATTGGCCACGAGGCAGCATCCCTATTTCCTTGGCAAATGAAGTGTGCAACTCAAAGAGAGTCACGGCACAAACTGGTTGATATTCCCTGTGGTTTCCTTAGCTAAGATGTGCGAGGAACATGCCTTTTTTTATAAACATTGTAAGTCTTTCAAATAAATTTGCTAATTCCATCATGTCATTTCAATTGAAAACCTGGAAAATGCCAACTGGAAATTGTTTCAGCACCAAGATCTTGGGACACATAACACGCAAACAGCCTGTCACTGATTGTCTACATGAGCCATGAGAGAACCGTGTAACTAATATGCGAATGAAACACACTGCGGGCGTTGCAAGCAGATACATTACGAATATTCCAAACATGACAACAGTGCAGGCTGCTGCAGCAAATAAAACAAAGCAAACGTGAAACGCAAGAAAACTCGAAGGGAGCGAGAACGAATGCAAAGGACCTTGCCAAGACGAGCAGCGACAGATTCTGAAAACAAAAGCAAAACAGAACACAAAATCACGAAGAAGACAGATAACGAGGGGCATGTAGCAGAGAGCTGAACGAGTTGAAACAGGTGCAACTGGCGGTGGTACAAATTATGTTTTATTATAAAACTGCACAGATATTGCAGGCAGCCCAACCAGACAGCCCGCAATGCACTCGGCCTTCTGGTCTGCCTCTGTGCCTGTGTCTGTCTGTGTCCCTCTGCCAGTGGTTGTAACCGAAAGCGGAAAGTGCAAACAAAAATCAGCACAAAAAGAGCTGCAGTCTGTAGAAACAGCCAGAATGCATACTCCACCCTCTGCTGGCATCGTGGGGCCATCAGCGGTGAGTACATTGCACATGTAGCATCCGTGAGCTGCAATGCCAACACCGAGAGATGTTCGGTGTGCCGGTCTCCCTAGGTTTGACGGCATCTTTGCGTGTTTTTTGTGCTTGTATGTGTACATTCAAAAGATGAATGTCACTTGCGTAGACATTCGCAGCTGGTGTGGGTTCCGATTGATGGAGGTGATACCGTTCTTACATTGGAGTTGTGGGAGACTGTCTGTATAAGTCTTGTGGATGGGTTATTAGGGAAGTTCTAATATGAAACAGACATCTGGGTGGCATTGTACGGACACGACTAATTAAATCGTACCAGTATTTTATATAATTCTACTATTTTAAGCCAAAATAAAACAATAAAACAAAAAAAAGGTTCAAAAAAAGTCAGATGATACTAAGCATACACTTTTGTCATAGTGTGAATGAACTTAACCCGTTGAAATTCTGAGATATCAAGTAGCTTAAACAAGTTAGTTCTAGTACCTAGGTTAAACAAGTGATAATAATCGCAGATCATCGTTCTGATCCTCTGATGCGAAAGGGAAATAAACTCAAAACATATAATCAAACCATTAAACGAAAACAAGACATTGCTCTATTGAACCATATATAAGACAGACCGACACAAGAAACTAAGAAATTTACTAGCATCAAGAGGTTGGTGTCGCGACTGATCGTCTCTGAGCAGAATTATTTGCATGAAAAGCGATCGTAAGACGCATCACAACAGCTTGCAAGGTATGTGTGAGGGAGCGATTGTGGAGCTGGTGGATAGAAAATAGCACAACACAAATGCTAAATATGTTCAACACCTCCAAATAAGTCAATAAACTCTTCGCCCTGAGTTAAACGGAAAAAGAGCCTGACTTAGGCTGGATGATCATGTTGGGCCGGCTGTGGAAATAGGGAAAGAGCTGTGGAATTCGGAATTCAATCGTCACCATCGCCACCGCCGCCGCCAACACACACGTAGCAGTGAAGAGACAAATGCAGTTTGTGTGTTTGTGTGTGTTGGAGCGTATGTGTGCAATGGCTTTCCTCCTATGATCGGCATCGGGACAAGTAACAATTACACCGATTCATGCGCAAACGCGACACGGCTGGATCGGGAGAATCGTTTGCTTCGCGAATCTGTCTAAATTTAACCATTATCGGAACCGATTAATGCCAATAAATCTAATGGAAGATCGTTAATCTTCCCTTCCCTCTTCTCTCGGGCATTCGGCAGGCGAACGACGCATTCCACCGTACACTGCACAGCAAGGCGAAGGAGGAAACTGCAAAAAAGGCGTCTCCATTCGAGGGAGTCTGTTTCGCGACTTTTCTTTTAACTCAAGTTGCAAACTAAGTGGAGCCGGAAAAGGGATCATCTTAGCAGCCGGGAGCATTGGGAGTATAGCCAACAGACACACTTTTTCTTGTGAAATAGAGCAAAGCAAACGGTGAAAAAAAGGACAGTATAAGACCTTCCTGAGAAGAAATGCTAGCCGGTGGACGATGAATGCGACAGTTTTTGCTGATTTTGGATTGGGTTCTTGTTTCACTGCCAACAGACACACACATGGACGATGGTGTAGTGAGGTTTCATACATCAATAAATTAACGCTCCGTTAGCAAGGAAAACGCCCGCCCGCGACTGTTGCAATTCGTTTGCCGAACAGTTCCAAGCTAATGGCGAATTAAAGAGAAGCAGATAAGATGTTAATTGTAGGTAGTTATTTAGAAAATACATTCACCAATTGATTAGTTTTGTTTTTTGAAGTTATTAGGTTTGCAGGGTTGATTGCAACAAATCTTACAGTGCCGCATTTATAGGCTGGTTTATGGGCAGCTCTGCATCAAAAATGCATTTTAACTCAAATAAAGCCTCAATATCCGTATGACTGTATGGTATGCAATGCTTCGAGGTGTTACAAGCCACATGCTATTCATTCGCAAAGCCGATAGGCGATTGATCATCCCGTGCCGGAACCGAGGAATTGAAAGTCGTTGAGATGATGGCACTGCGGGTGCAGGGATACACACGGGAGTGCACAAAAATGCATGCAAATTTATTATTGTTTTGTCAGTGTCCCCACTCCCACCAGACCAAAACCGTGGCCATTCACTATCAAGGGTTGGTCGTATTTTTCCCCTTTCAACTGAATGCTGAACGACGATCCTCTGCAGCCGGGTCAGTGGTAACACGGGCCCTGTCGGAGCAGAAAACGACACCGGGTAGGAAAGTAAAATAAACATGCAAGGGAGAGGAAAAAAACATACAGACACACAACGCCAAACGGATCCAACGAGGGCTTCAGTAGTACTCCTCTTCGGAATTTGCAATCGGCTCTAAACCATGCTCGGGCACTAGGCACAAGGCCCCATGGGACCGATTTCATCAGGTGCAGCACAACACCGTCGTTTACCATTAGACGACAGCAGATGCACCGATCTCTCCATGCACACTGGGGCACACAATCTCTAGCCCCGGCTGCACACGACACACACACCAGGCGCGCGCGCGCGTGGTGGGCCAACAAAAAGGGGCACGCCATCGAACGACACCACCACTCGGTGAATGGTATTTTAATAATTGGCTGGCTGAGGGAAAAGATGGAATTGTTTTGTTTAGCAGCCGCTAGCTTGCTTCGTGCGCACACGCTTCCTTGGCAGTGGTGGTGGTGGTGCACACTGGTTGGCCGCAGAATCGGAAAACTGCATCTATCGATGGGTGGGTGTGCAGCGCGCATCGTCGACGACTTCCGAAGTGCATGTGCATATTTGCTCAATGCGAGACGCCGTTGCAGTCGGGACCGTGATCTACACCTTTGATTTACACCAATGAAGAATTTTGTTCAGCAAAAGGCAAGGCAAGGCGAACTTAGCGACTTAGACAAACAATAAAGACTCCGGAACGGATGCAAAAAATTGAACGAAAAACAAAACAACGCACACACAAAAAAAAAACCCATTTGCAACGCCAACTCTGCAGCCGTACTCAAGCAGTTCTGTGTGCTAATGGGTTTTGTGGTGAAGTAAATTGCTGGCTGCACCCGCAATGCGCCCGACCAGCTTACCGGAAAACCGAGATGCACCGCGCACGCACCATGGGGTGGGTGGTAAATATTTAGATAAACGATCAGTAATGGCAAATAGAAATCGCCAATGTTTAAACAAGACCATTCCGGTGCTGCGCTTTTTGCACTACCGCCAACGAAGATTGATGTAACAAAAAACAAATCATTCCAGTTGGCAGAGGGGAAGGAGAGCGGTTTGCATTGTGATAGAGTGTGATCCTTACTTCATATGGACCACAGTGGCTTGGGGAGAAGAATATGTACATTTAAAGGCAAGGCAACGTGCAGCGATAGAGTACGGCACACGGTCACACCTTCTGCAGGTAATGCGGCTTATGATCCAAAACATGCATCCAGCGCTGTCTTCTCATGTCTCCGCTGAGAGCTGTTTATTTAATGCTCATCTAACCATGGCCCTGGGGTGTCATTTCAAGACTTCAAGAAGATGTGACAACAAATGTGACCATAACCAAAATTAAATTTGGCAGTCTCAAAATCCTTTCACTATGCGAACCAAGAGCAAGATTGATGAGGCATCGATTTTTTTCTTCTAAAAAAAAAAGACTCCCTTCAAACTCTTACCGAAAAAATCCATTTCCGCTCCTTTCGCGGCTGATGATCTTGTGCCTCCCCACCGTTCACGCGAAGACTATTTCAACATAACACCCTCATGGAGAGCGCTCGATGATTGATTGATGATACACATTGTGGTTTGGGACGGCGAAATCGCCACCAGACCTCCGTGGCAAGGTCTTTCGTGGCATGCAGAGCTTGCACTTGGCAAAAAATAACCAAATAAACTTTCGGATCGAATCAAGTGACTGCAAGAGCCCAACGTTTCGACAGGCCCCTGCTGCAAGAAGGCCGCAGCACAGGTTGCGACATTTGATGACTCCCTGTGCGCGCGTCTGTGACGTGGATTACGCTCATCCAGTGTTCGATGACTCAAAAGCTCACGGGGGTCACAAGAACACCACACCTGTCCTGCGAGTATGGCAGGGCTCATGGCTAAATCTCTATGACCCCCGGTGGCGGCGGCGACGGCACCGAGACCCCGTGGGACACGCTGGGCCCCTTTCGGACTCTTCGGGCAGGTTCAAACGCGATGAGAAATATCCGCTCGCAAATGACCCAGAGCAAAGGAGCGAAACTCACCAAGCGAGCGAACGATTTACGAGCGGATTATAAAAGCTTACAGCCAAATTAGCGTCGTCATAAAAGCCCGCTAATCCGGCTACGATGATTGCGGTGAGTTGGGGAGGGCAGTAGAGGTTCGGAGTAGTTGGAGTGTTTGCATGGAAGCGCTTGGACGTGGCGAGACCGATGCTTCTGCCCTTGTGTATTATGCTTACGAGTCGGTTACGACCCGGCGTTAGCGAGACGGGATATAGCGAAAGGTATGCGCTCATTTGCCGGCGCGTTTGGATCGTGCACCATCCATCCTAGACGTTTGTTGACTGATTGAGAGCCCTGCCTGGTGGTCAACACCTTGGTCAAATTAATCATTTGACGTTTAAATACGATAATTTCTTCCTCAACCAAGAGAGCCGCACAAACAGTAATCGGGGGGCGTCATTGCTTTGGTGCTGTTCGTTTTGGTATACCATTAGCCTTCGACTGTGCGCTGGATGTACACCCTCTTCCCCCTGTGTGTTCCGTGTGGTGCATGATTGATAATCGACGCTTGATTTGGATGACTTCGTTGGCCCCAAACAAAGGCACCCTCTGCGCCCTGTGCGCAGCTCATACGTGTGGTGATCGATGTTGATCGAGAAGTGCTCTTGCCGAGCATAACGGAGGTTGAAGGTAATCCGGCACACGGGTGTACACAGGGCCATTGCAGACAATGGACGATGGGTTCCCGCTTCACAGGAGAGAAGTTCATAATCCTGCACTCATGGTGTTCGTACACTCGTTCGTCACCACCGGAAGGCAATCCAGGGGACGCGTTAGCTCAGTAGCTGCAAATGAGCTTAGTTGTTGTTGCCCAACACGGCCAACGCCGTAACAAACGGCTCCCGGTGGGACCGGCCAACGTGCTCGGGCACTGCCGCCGGTACTTTCCGGGATGATTACCACTCCCGGTTGTGGCTGTGTAATTAAGTATGGTTTTGATTAATTGTACGATTTGTGTTTGTCCGTGGTGCGATTCGCGCCCGTTGCGATCGGGGCCGGCTTGCGCCCGGAGTGAAAGGACGGTGGCTTTTCTTTTGCGGACTTTTACTCGCTGCTACCGCTGGTACGACACGGTTGCGCCATTGTTGCGCGTAGGCACACGCACCCCCGACTGAGCTCCAGCGGGCTCCCGAATTTTCAGCTCAATTGCGCTGCTGCTGATCATCATCATCATCAATAGCGCAACAACTGCGCAAATACAATGTACGCTGCTCGTGGTCCGATGGATGGAGAGCAATGCCCTATGTATTGAGCGGTACGGTTTTACCAAACAAATTTTAATGCGTCCGTTGCTTTCGGTGTATAGATCACCATGGGGTTGACGGTTATAAGTTAATTAACTCGCGACATCAAACGAATACGAATGCCAGAATGATGCTGCCTGGTGGGCAAGCGCGCGTGCTAGCGTGCGCTTGATCGTTGGCGGCATGGGCGCGCGTGACCCCCAAGAAGATGAATTCCGCTACAGTTCATCCAACGAGTGAGTCTGGACTAGCAACGTGGGTAATCTGGTAAAGTTGATGGATGGAATGAAGTAGACCTGTCAGGTCGTATTGTCCTACACTCCCGGTGCAGACATATCCCCCAGGAGAACGGTACAGTATCGGACATTAAGATAGGACCCTTTTTTTCAATGCACCGTGCACTTGTTTTGCCACGTTACTCGTGTTTGTGTGTGTGTATGTGTGTGTGTATGTGTGTGAGTGTGTGAGTGTGTGTGTGTGTGTGTTTGTGTGTGTGTGTGTTTGTGTGTGTGTGTGTGCATGTGTGTGTGTGTAGTAGTAGAAAGTGAGTGTGCTTTTTAATGTGTATTTGCAAGTGCGCGGGTTTGTGTCTGAAAAACATAGCTTGCCATGATGTCATATTGCGTTGAAATTATTCTTATTATGTGTGTTATCATGTGAAACATTGTGCGTTTACACTTGGATAAAAACTAAAGTTTGCATCGACAGCAGCCCTTGTTCCTCGGACGAAAACGCAGGTGTGCTGTTTCATGAATGTGAATGCGACACCGGTGCGAAATGGACACACGCACAATAGCAATGAACTCGGCATTCTCTCACAGGTGTTTCTCCAGTGCACGCCATTGAAAGGCCTTCGTGCATCTCTGCGTTGCACGTTGTGTGCGAATGGTAAACTTTGTGCGTGCATTGAGCTGGCGCGCAGTTGTTCTTTTCAATGGGCGTTTTGTTTCATGAGCGCGGCAGTATTCTGTTCTCGATTTTGAAGGGAAGACGCTTACTCGCGTACTCGTTGATAGTTTTTATCCATGCGATGTTTTCGCTGCTCGACAACGATGTAATTCATCGCGTATAGAAGTAGAACGCAGGCAGAGCACGGGATCAGCCGTGTCCAAGTTTTTAACCAGCGCGTTCTTGACGGTCCAAGCAAGCAATGTTAGTAACAATGGGTCGAGGTAAACGTTGTACCGATTATCAGCGCCATATGTAAAAGCGAATGGCTGCTGCTGGCATTAAGCGCAAAAGGATCGAGTTCGTAATGGAACGATCGCGCACTTTTGTGGCAAACGCGCTTCGGACAACCGAAACGTGCTTAGACAACTGAAACGCGCTTGGACAACCGAAACGCGTAAGTCAACCGGTCGTCCTCAGAAGACCACGGCGAAAGAAGACCGTAACATTGTTAATATATCGAAAACACACTGATCGTGAGGGCGGTGGTCCTGCTTATCACACCAAAAACCTAACCCAAAACACAAAAAAGCTACTTACAAATCTATCCGAAACGACCTACTTGTGAAACAAACACACACATCAATACACATTCAAACATACATCCACACACACACACACATGCACACACACATACACACACACACATACACACACATACACACACACACACACAAACACAAACACATACAAACCACACATAAACTTGGCCCAACGGGTGCACGGTGCGTTAAAAACCCAATGCCCTATCTTTCTGTCCGATACTGTACGTAGTGATTTGTAATGTGAAGGAATTCCATGCTTATCTTTAGCGAATGCGCAAAAATATGAGGCTAGACGCATATACTAAAAATGATTTATTCTTAGCCAAGATTAAAAAAAAAACACGATTTAGTCCTTTCACTATTGTCAACATCATCAAAATAAAAAAAAAATTTGCTGGAACAATGTGTGCACATGAAAAGTTTTGTCTATAGCAATACGGCCTTTTTAGACCGTTCCTTCACAATAAAAAAAAGTTTTGTCTGCAATACAATTTGTCTTTGCAGTTTGTTCAACAAGAAAAAAAATATATTGAACTTACGAATTGATAATGATTTTAAATCAAATTTTTGCAATACTTGCATAGTACTTCTTTTCCCGTTTTAGACATGCGCATTGAAACTCACCTGGAATGACAAAAAAAAATCAAATTAATAGAACTAAACACTCTACATAGATTGTATACGGAGAATGAAAGATCCGAGTGAAAAATGTAGCGGAATGTTCCCTATTCCCTGAAGACATTAAGCAGCAAGGCTTATCAAGAAGACTTGGAATTCCCTGTTTCCAGCGATTCCGCAGCAATTTGCTACTATTTGTTACAATTGACCCCTGAGTCTGACAAGCGCTACTGTCAAACGTGCATCGCACGATCAGGGAGCTCTCTTAGGGCATCGCCGCAATCCATTAGTTCTGAACAACTTTTAACCTCAGTCCCTGCCAGCTTTCCGTACCCGTTTCACGAGCGATCAAGCAGAGGCGAAAGGAAACGAGCGGCCTATCTTAAGAAGGTTACTGCACACGGAGCCGGTAAACCCAAGGGCAACCGTGCGAAATGGGATTTTGTAGCAAGGCTCGCTAGCTCACAGTCGTCACCACCTAGCGCGAGTATCGTCGTTGAAGGCAGCATGATCTTTCTTGCGGTGGATTGCAGCATAGCTCGACCAGATCCATGGCAAGAAAACTGCAGCCTGTCGAGTAATGCGATGATTAGCCGAGGCGAAACACCGGCCGCCACCGCCGGCGTCGTCCGCTTGCTTCACCGCTGGACGAACGCAGGCTCAACAGGGCAGGCCGGTCGGTTCCTTTGCAAAACCGAAACGCATTGGAGCTTCGATACAGCTTAGAATGAGGTGCGATTATGGATGATATGGTAATTACATTGATTGAGCACCCGCGTTACACAGCGTCGGCACATACGGCGGTGCGGCTGTGATAGCTTCCGCTGTGAGGGTTAACCCTGAGACGGGCGGATTACAAATTGGGCAGTGATAATTGTGGATTCCGTGTGGAGGGAAGAGAAGCGGATGATACTATTAAACGCGTAATGTTGATTGAGCACTCATCGGGCGATGGAAACTCGCAGTGGTTCGGGGTAGAGAGCTGGAAGGGACAGACTGACTCCACCTCAATGCTGGAAGGTGTGTAAGTTGATAACACCCGACAAAATAGGCGCCATTTCGTAATCGACTTTTGCCTTAGCTCTTTAAAAATGGGATCATTATTAAATGTCCCCCAGTTAGAATCACGATTGCAATTGCTCACGAATCACGCAAGCGTAAAAAAAAACAGCGAATGATCGAAAGGGGAGTCGCTGTTTGCGAATTGATAAGAAATTATCATTTTTCAAACATGCTGACGGATGGCGTGAAAGTTTGGCACGATTCCGTCGAGTTTGGCAGTTGTTTCCTTTATCTACGATTCTGATGGACGCTCCTATCCAGTACGTATGCAACCCGTACGTTGGGCCGAGCGAGTAGGTCCGGAAGCCACACCCGCTACTTGGTCAGCCATTTCCAGCGCTAAGTAGTTGTTTGCACGTGATGTGTTTGCCATTTTGCGGTGTGGTATGTGTGCTTGTTAGCTAGAGACAAAACTGCTGCTGCTGCTGCTGCTGCTGCCGGTTATTTGCAAGAGATTATTTATTTGTTTGAAGAGAAAGAAGTCATGCACGCGGCGCCACCTTTATGGAACGAATATTCATAAAATTGGTAAATGTAGGCGTGTTAATGTAAGTGCATTAACATGGGAAGTTTGACGAAGCGAAGGTTAAGATTGAAAGCTACTCAAATTCGCAAACGCTCCGATCAGCAGCACTACAGTAGCAACACAAAACAATCACGAAACAACCAACCAAGCCGACTACTGTTGGGGGATTGTATGGGCAGCTTATGCATCACAACAGAACATCAACAACCTGCTGTCTCATTGTGACTTCTTATGTGAAATCGATGCCTCGTTGCACATTCGCGAATGGTGGCATGAGCTGCCGCCACCGCAGTTTGCACCGCATTGAGTCACAACGTAAAGGCCGTTTCCTTGCTACTGCCTCTTTGTGGGAGAGATCTTTTGTGCTGTTGGGATAAAGAGAAGCATCGGATCCTGTCCCCGCCGTTTCCTCCTGCAGCAGCCGCATCTGCAAAATATCGGACCATCGCGACACAATTATATACATTGCATTCCACCCCTTGCGTGGTCGTGTGAAGCGTGAGGCTCCGGCGTACAGGTGAAGGTAAGGGCCGAACGGTTTCGCTCAGGAATGGTATGCGATGCATTGAACGCGGCAGCTCAAGGGCTGCTGCTAGGCACAGAGCAACAACACCATCACGCGGCTACTGCTGATTGATGACCCACGACGATGAGAAATGGTTTGCAATCGAACGTTTCCAAATGCGAATCCGAATCCCAAATTCCTATGGCAAGATTTTGTTCTCGTTCACAGCATCGGTTTGACCAAAAAGCACAATAAAACAACACTCTGGGGCGGAACGCACCAGAATACAATCACGTGTTTTGGAGGCCGTATACAGCCAACAAACAAAAGAGATTTTGACGGGGGTCAGATACTTTGAGGATGAATGTCTTTTGTTGCTGTTGTTGTTATGTTGGATCGTTTTGACAAAAAGGCACGCAAGGAAACTGGCACGGCTGTGAAGGTTCCGACCTGACGTTGAATAAAAAGGGGGGCGTTAAAGAAATAACCCTTTTATGCTTAAGACTAAATTGTTCGACGTGCCGAAGGAGAAAAAACAATATTTTGCTACGAAAGGATTTGTTCTTACGATGGCGGATTCTTTGATGTCTAGTAAAAAAATCTGTAGCAAAGTGCATGAAGATGACGTAGCTGAGCGCAACGGTCTTCGATTAATAATTTGAATGCTTTGAGTTAAATTGTTTGAAAATATCTAGATGTTTTTTTGCAAACCAATGTTTGAATATTTTCATCATTACAACCGTACAGTTATGCTGCTTTATACATTAAATAAATATTATTACTATAATATCGTACAGGTCTTTGAAGGCTTGTAGTGCGATATTGTTATGTTTCTTCGATTCTAAGAATGAGCACCTGTCCATCGTTTTAATGCATTTGGTTCAATGTAGAACTGAATAATCAAAGCATCTACTCAAACGTACCGTAAGGCAGGCTTAGAAAATCCCATGCTAACGTACCCATATGTCACTCGACAAAGCTGTTGAATCTTCGCCGTGTTGCGCAGAAACCAATTTCGTACGGTCAGCAGTAACAGAATTTATGTAATTCTGTAACCTCTGCATCACCCCATGCTTTTCACATCGCCAACCGCGATAATTGGCGCCGATAATCGAGATAATTGGTCGATCAAAATGTTATTTCTGAACCCCACTTTTTTCTAGTACGCAGTTACGAAGCATTGCCGCAGTCTCGCTAGTTTACGGCCCGCTTTGCTCGAGTGGTGAGGCTTATTTCGATCAAAATGTTGTGATTGAATTGCAATAATTTAAAAAAATTAAAATAAAACGATATAATTGTTTGCGAGTACTGCAAGTGAGGGTCTTCAGATGGAGGTTCAAGATGTGAAAGGAAAAAGCAATGAATGAACGTAACAGGCGAGGGAGAAAATTGAAGTGAGTTCCAAAACCTCCGAACAGATGGTGCCCGTGAGGGCATGGAGGAGCATATATCCGAGGCAAAGTGATCGAGTAATCGGGCTGAACGATCGATTTATTGGACCTTGGATGTTTTTTTTGATCGATTATTTTAAGTGAACTTATAACACGTACCCCCTCGGTTGCTCTTGTGGAGGTTGAAGTACATCTTCTTTTCGCTCGATTGTTGATGATTTGGCTGCTCTGGATGGATAGTTACGTAATATTTTTTATGGATTAGATTGCCACCGGTAGACGTGTTTGCAATGAAATATCTGGCCCATTGAGGTATGGAAGATCTGGACACTACAGGTAAGGTTGTGGCCTGCTTTAATCGCTTTGATAAAATAGCACAAATTATAACCTACAACTCTCACCGGCGATGGGGGGGGTGAAATGTTCGTACCTATTAGGTGTATTATGAAAGGGTCGCTCCAGGTATGAAGCAACGACTGTGCAATAGACATCAGAGAAGCAGAAACAGATCTTTCTCCCTTATGACTGTTTGCCCTTGCGCAACAGTTGCCACAGCATCCGCAAACAGACATCCCACCAAAAAAGTGCAACCCATTCGCATGGCCTGTGGTGCCAATATTTGGAAATTTGGACGAATCGCTGTGCATCGATTGGGTAAGACGTGTCGGGTAAATCCGACCACCTGCGATTAGGGAAACACAACTGAGTACAGAGCTGAAGGCGTTCATTATGAAGCGATGTGTTGACTTGCAACAACTCAGCAGCAATTTGTGGATGATCATCGTCGTGGGGACCGACCGAGAAGCGGAAATTGATTTTTTGTACACTTAAGTGTTTTTGTTTTTCATGTCCACTAGTTGATGGTCAGTCATCGTGATACCATCATCTCACCAATGCCTCGTCGTAAAGCTCATCATGGCACGTGTGGAATAGTTACCTGTGCTGAAACGGAAGGCAGCATTCAGATACATTGACGAAGGAATGAATGAACCAAGAAAAGAACAAAGACACCATGGTCAATTCCAATTCATCAATTCATCATTACGAAATGTTTTTCCGTAAAGATGCTGGACTGCACCGAACGAGTTCGACATGCATTTCATGGCTTGCGGATGCCTTAATGAGGAGCCGTAAGTGGCCAGAATAGTTCACGCGATGTTATAAATAAAGTGTCAAACCGTTCCAGGAAGGAGCCAATCGCAGCGAATGATTACTTCCTTTTACTGCTTCAATCCAGCAAAGAGTCCTCTGGTCGGACACCTCTACGTCTCAGGTGTTGTATAGATTTACAATCAGCGGAAAAGGAAGTAGACGAGAAACTTTCACCACCGCCCATTGGTTTCCAGAGGCCGAAAAATCTCCCCAGTTCCATCGGTTCTTGTTTCATGTGACACAAATTTAATGTTCCGAATCGCCGACTTCAACGAACGGCTATCACACGGCTCTGGCTAAAGACGATCGGAATTTAGACGTACAACTACTTAGTGTCTACAGTCTCCAAGACGTTAGCATCGGCAAACGGCTACAGCACCGCGACGATACGATGGGAGGCACAAAAATGTGAAATTTATTGCCATGCCCCGACCATAAATCATTGACCACTCTTGGACGGGTTGTCCCGTCGCTAATCTTTGGGGAAGCTGGAATTCATTGGACAGGTGTGTGTTAGTCAAATCGCGTCCTCTAAAACCTTCCCACCAACAACGGGCTTCTGCACGCGGAGCGTACACCGAAGTCATTAGATTCAGTCATCACCCCAATCCAACAGTCATCATCCTTGTTGGTGAGACGGTACGGGCGTGTTGGTGTGCTTGATTGAAATCCACGTGCTTCTGCTAGCATCGGATGAGGGGAATCTGCTGCCCGAACGAGACCTGTTGCTTGCTGGACATTTATTACCATAGCGCTACACTCTATCACGACCGCTTTGGAGCACATTCACATGTTGTTCCATAAGTAGCCGGAAATTGCCGGACATGAAGTGGAGAGGACGCCGTTTGAACTCTGCACGGAACGACCGCAATCGCATCTGTCACACCAGGTGTGAAGTGCAATTAACTCCCAACACTTCAAAACAATTAACGTCGCTGAGTTTGAAGTATCGATCAGTATCGGACCAACAAAGGTTTATTATGGCTTCGCCGTAGTTCCCATCTTACAGTGTAAACGTAAAATGGATATAAATTGCTGTGTGTAGGAGCAATTGTTACGAACGGTAAAGGACGACAGAAAACGAAACAGAAGATATCGTCGATCTTTATATTTTTATTTCTTTAAACATACAAGTGTGTATGCGCTAACATCATGCCAATCCCTCCAGAGCGATAATTTATTGAAGTTTGAAAAGAAATGAGATGAAATAAAACTATCCTCTAGCCGTAAGTTCTAACCGTGTAGTTGCTAGATAGGCCGTCTAGCACACGCAAAGCTCCACGCCCTCTCAGAAAAATGTTTCTCTGCCAAGCCGTATCGGCGACATGCTCTCTCAAAACTCGAAATCATGCATCCTCGTCAACACTATTCGCTAGTGCTTTCGTGCACGGTGAAGTAATGGTAGCTGCCATTTCGTTTACTGCACCCGAGCATGCGATATTAAATGTAATTAAAACATATATTTACAAAATCATCCATTAAATAAGGACCACGAAGCGTCGGACAAGTCGTGCAAATGTCGCGAACAACACCCCCAAAAGTATGGCAGATACATCTTGCCATGAATGTAACGTGCGATGGTTGGTTTAATGCGTTTCCTGGGGGCGACAATTTTATGACCTCCACACGTCGTGAGGTTTGTTCGCTTCCGTTTCATTCCGGTTTTGTTGGTAAACTTACAGAACGATTGGAAAGGGCTCGAAAGGGAGTGGTACATATAGGTTAGGTGGAACTGGTAAACCCGACCAGACGACAATTCACGCGAGCAAAGTGGGGAGGATGCGAAGAAGGGATGTGCAGCATTCCTGTCAATTCTGGGTACGGGACTCGTGTTACATATTCGGTAGCGTTAGTTGTTTTTGGTTCTTAATTATTGCTTTCTCGGATCACAAGATATCGTCATTCCTCAAAGTATGTTTCGTTTTTCTTCTTCTCTTTCGGAGCTTCTACCTGAGATGTTGAGTCCGTTGAGTTTTGTTTTTTGAATTATTTATCTAATTTTAATGATTTCCTCTATTAGCGAAGATCGTAGCCGCGTTGTCGTCGGCGAACTAGTTGAGGATATGTTGGGACGCGCTCATTTAAGCGTCTTCTCGCGCGCACGTCTTTCGGAACTGTCCTAACACGCCCAACGCCAGCTTGAAACGAAAAAAACCCGCGGTCGGTCGCGACTAAAATCGATTATTTCGTTTTCCGTCCAACGAAACGGAAATTTTCGAACGTCAGGAAGACGAAAGCAAAACAAAAGAGCAAAAAAACACCAACAAATCGCTTAACTCCTTCTACCTTTTAGTTGCCGCGGTTGGGTTGTTCCCCTTGCCACGGAGTTTGATTAGTGGGTGGAATGGTTTGAAGTTTCATTTTACCCGCACCCGCGCTTCCTTACTTTACAGGCAGCAAATTACGGCCACCGCCGTATTTGGGCACTTATTGCGCTAGCGATCGTAAGGGAAGTATTAAAAATTTCACGCTATATTGAGATTCATCACCTGCCGCCTCCGGCGCTCAGGCCGATGGCGGTAGCTATGGTGGAAGTTGACTCGTTTTGTTGCAGCAGCATGTGGAATGAAAGTAAAAAAGAGTTAACTGAAAGCACAAAAAAGCCTCTGCTATGGACACAAGCGGTGCGTTTTGACGGAAAGGGCAGACACCGGTGGTTTGGTTAACAGACGTGAAAAATAATTTGCTCTTAGTTTTGCACAACTTTCCGAATGTATGCTTCTTTGTAAATTAAATGTTTCATTCGAAAACTGGCGATCCAGACGGAAGCAAATGATTTATAAAAAACTAAACTTTCATAGTTATAGTCTGCAGGTTATGAATTGCTTTTTGTTGACAGCTTTGAACTCTTCACTGACCTACTTTGCGAATCGAAAAAAATGTGATTAATTATGTGAGCAACTCATAGGTTTTAGATTGTACAATAAGTAGGTCTGCTAAACATCCCAGGCTCAAAACATTAATTTAGAGATTCAGAAACTAACATGCACTGTTCTCAAGCTTGCCGGCAAGTGTCAAACTTTATCGAAGTGGGAAGCATAATTATTTTTATGTACTGTGATATAGTGCCAAAACCACACGCTCGGGTATCGAAACGGACGATTGTTTTCCAAATCAATAATAGTCCATAAATCAACCGATAACGACAGCAGTGCCGACAATCCGGCATACTGTATAAACACTCCGCACCGCAACGTACGATGGGTACGATGGGAGAGCTTTGTCGTCCCCAGAGCCAAAGACAACCTTTGGGCAAAACCGATCCAATGTAGATAGCAAAAAAGAAAAAAAAAAGAAAAAGAACGGAAGCGCATTCAAGACGTCCAAAGACATCGCGAGGCTCTTGACACCGTAGCAGTAGCCGCCGCAAAAGCTTCGCTCGAGTTAGCCAAATAAAGGCCGTTAATTTCAATGGCACTGCTGACGCCAACGAAAACGCGTTCATTGGCAGCAAATTCATTTCTAATTTGCTAATAATATGAACGCCGACCGTGCTGCTGCAGGCTTAGTTATTGGAACGGGTGGAAAAACACGCATATAAACACGCGCACAAACACATACTAACATGCCCGTTCTGTCGTCAGTGGCCACATGCGGAAATATCGAAACCGACAATAAACGCGAAGCGAACGATGATTTGTATCTGGTCATTTTTCTTGCTCACTGCACACACACACACGCCTTAGAGCCCTCGACCGTCTTCGCGGTTCGGGGACGGTCGCGGTAAGCATCATTACAATTTGTCGAGGTGTGTGATTTTTTGTTCGGGGTGGCGCAGCACGGAGGAGGAAGAAGGTCGAATGAATCACCAAACATGGCGAGAGATGTTGGTGTTGGACGGCATCCGAAAGGCTTTAGAGTCTCGTTTAGTTTTGCTTCTCCTTTACGGACCATTTGAACACCCGCATCTGGTGGAATGATAAAAAGCTGTAGCTGTGGAACGGTTACCACGGATACCATGAGGAATGTGAAAAAAGATCGTTTATCAACCATAGTGAATTTTTCTCATCATACGCATATTTGGAGAAAACTTGGCCTAACTACTTTTTTCTAATAAAAACAACTAGTTCCGGTTTTATTAAAACATTCACTTACAAACTACTGATTCAACGATCAATCTGTAATTTTATGAACGTTTATTTTAACGTTTAATCTTATGTAAAAGAGAAGAAGTCTAACATGAAACATGCAAATAATTGTTGAACCGAAATTGATAAAAGATCCTTCAAGAGTGTCTTAAAATTTTAACATACAGTGACGCAATACAACAACAACAATCAATTCAAGACCTCCGTTCAAAATCCGTACATTGAAATTAGTCCAAAGAGTTCATTTTGATGAATGAAACGGTTTCTTACTATTTTGCAGACATTTCTTTCTCGAATTTTTCTTTGCTCTCCTCTTCCAGCTCTAGCTCTAAGTGAATAAAAGCTGTTGAAGCGTAATTGTTTAATTATATACGTGTGGTGATTTAAATTTCCTCAATGTGTGTAGTTTCCAATGTTGTCAATGAAGGAGTGTGTGTGTGAGAGAGCGAAGGAGGAAAAGCGGTTGATCAAGATAAAATAAAAAAAGAATCCATAGCTCGTTAAAAACCGCCCATTGATGAGCTGGGGAAGATTATTTTCCTCCCCATCTCATCAAAAGCGAATCGTAATATTCGGATCGATGCATGGTGATTAGATTCGCTGAAAATTGTTGGCCTTCCTCGCCCGATTGGCAGCTTCCTTCGTGCTGGATGTGTGGCCGGATTAGTGATCTATTTTACGGTCCACGGTCAGAAAGTATTGGATTTCGTTATGGGGTCTTTGCCGCGAGCGGGGCACGTTCGCACATCATCCACCCCGTCCGTTCGTTGCTCGTGCTATTGGCCATACAAACACACAAGGGCCGTACCTGAACTACTGCATCGAAACGTCCGCCACCGCAGCCAATATACATGCCTCTCGATTCGTATTGCGCGAGGCCACCGGCACACAATCAATGGACCAGCATCCACCATCGGGTCTTGGGAGACGTGCGAGTCGAGATGAGCGTAACTGATGAAAAATTAATTTACTTACACCATACACCAAAACCCAAGGCCAGACATGTGTCGAATCCTCGAATGTATCTGGGTGTATTTCCACCTACAGGCTGCATGCACTGTACAGGGGTGGAGGCTAAGCGATAGCTGCTGCACGAAGGGTGAGAGAAATAATTTTCCAAAACTTTCAAACCAAAATCTTACAGTGTATGAGCACGAATAAAGGAAGCAAAAGGAAGCTACAAAGGTGCGACGTTAGCCTAAAAAAATATGATTCACAAGTAAAAACGAACCGGTTCCTCCTTCTCTGCACGGCGGGAAAGCGGAGGGAAACATTACCCAACCATCAGGAACCTACGACTCGTGAATCAGCGCAGCTCGCGGGGGAGCTAAATTAGTGATGGAAAGTTATCGATCAAATGATTGAAAGGTACTGTAGTACAGTTTTGACAAGTTTAACTAATCAAATTTCGACGGGTAGGTTTTTCGTGGTCCAAGCTGCTTCATTCCAGGTCCAAATGGTGATTTTTATGTTGCTTCCATCGTCCATTCACCCATTCCACAGCGCCTATCAATGGTGTGGACGGATGGACTAACAGACATTTGTACTTCATTGATTTCGTACTCCGTTTCATCTAGTTTACTACACTTCCAACGTTTATGAATGAGATAATGTGGAATAAACCAATATATCTTTCACATTTGAAGCCTTTAACAATGTGCAAAAGCCTGTGCAAAATATATTTATACACGAATTAACTCCAACCCAGTGCCAGAAGATCCCGTTGCATCATGCAGTATCGTGCTGCGTTTGTGGTAATACCCAACAGATAAATACGTCCTCTTTTCTATTCCATTGCACCACGCTTAGCAGGCAAAGGTATGATAACATGATTGCTATAGAAAGCTCAACCGTCATTCGAGTCACTGAGATGTCTTTTAAACCTCAGTTCTCTATACCCATTTGCGAGTATACAACCCAACCAACCATCGTTGGCTTTGATGAATTTCTTCCTCACCGGTCCGGTTGCGCAGGTTGCTCGCACTGGGCAAGGAAGTGTAGTGTGGGAGAACTAAGCGAAATACAAAAACCACCCGCACACACTGCCCTACAACCGGAAGAAAACAGCCCAGCGGCCCCGAAAGGCATATAAATAAAATGGCTATGTAATTAATAACAAAAAATACCTGTATCTTCGAGAGGAAGTAGGAAAGGTCTGTGCGCCCTGCAGCGGTGAGCGAAACCCCGACAGGCTCCCAGTGCGATCCGATCCGGGATTCTGTCCCAATGATTATCCGAAACATAAATTTTTATTAAAACGCAATAAATATGCTAATCCTATGGGGCACGGGGATCCGGCCGGCAGCAAGGGTAGGGGGGGGGGGGGGGCGATTGTTGAAAGGAAGTATGGATGCAAAGAAGGCACCAATGTTGGGATCGCATCGTGCAACCTCAATGGAGTCTAGGTTCCGTTTTTCTTCTATTCACTTGCCCAGACTGGTATGAGAATGGGTGTCTGCAGAGATGCTACGTCTGAGAAAGACACCCTCTTGTCATTGTTTTTTGCCAGCTGGTTTTCGGTTACATTCGGAGAAGCAAGGGACAGATCGATAGGCTCAAATCATCCAACAAAAGTAATATCTAGTTTATGGAAAGGAAATCATATTTTTATGTAAGTTTCGCACATGTTTTCGTACTTTTGTCACACTCAGCATTCAGGCGTAGTTTCCAGTATGTCTAATTTGTTGTATTAAATTATACGCAAGCAGAATATAATAACAATGTTGGACTTTATTTTTACTTCTTGATCTTAAACCATTAACTATTAAAATCCGGCTTGTTGAGCAAGCATCGGAAAGAAGAACATAAACTAATGCAATGGAAGCAGACGATAAAATATCAGCGAGGGTGTAATAAAATAAACGGGGAAAATACATCCGAAGAATTGTGTAGCCAACGTTCACAACAAACAAAAAAAGCTCGACCACAAGAGACACAAAACCTCGACCCATTATACATGAAGAATGTGATGAGCTGGTCCGGTAGAAGAGAACCTGTCTATGAAGTTTTAACATCTTGACATGTGGCCAGTTGTTTATGTGTGTTGGATAGATCAAGCGAAAAAAAGGCAAGTGAGAAAGCAATAGACGGACAGAAAAACATACGTACGCGTGTGCGTATATGTGTGTATGCTTGGCGGTTGAAGTGCGTAACACAAAAAAAGGTTCCAACCCGCAGCCGAAGAGGCCATCGGGATAAGACTTTTGGCCCCGCTACGGAACGAGGATCGTAATGAAGACGGTGTAGGAGGAACGAACTCAACACGCCAATAAGCACCGATGGCATAGAAATAAAAGGAGACGAAATAGAAAAGAGAGACAAAAAAAACGGACAGTTGAAAAGCAGGACCATCAACGGCGAACTGGCGGGGCAGCCGAAGACGGGCGCACTGGAGTGGCTGGCTGCGCGATGTTGGAGTGAGGAAAAAAAATCAACAATCCATCTAAGGGGCTAGGGCTCTCATCGGTCGGTGATCGCGCGGCTAGCAAGCCTTGTTGGGCTATGTGGCAACGAGCCGTCGAATCAGTGCGCCCGAGAGCCCCGAGAGGCTTTTACGCAGCACATGGACACACTTCACCACCCCCGAGATGCCGGACCTGCAATGGGGATAGCACTTCTGTTGACTTTCAGCGGTTTGAGCTAGCATTTGCCAAATTTACAAAGCATAGTGGCTCCACCTCCTTCGCCGTGGAAGGAGCCGTGGTCCACCAACAATGATATATTAATAATATTACGCTTGCCTCGCGTGGTACCTTTTGGCAATGGGTTGCTTCGTTTCGCGCCGGCTGTTTGGTGTTTGGCGGCCGAAACAGATCCTGCCCGGTTCCTGCCGACGGACGCGTTTAGGCCTTTTATGGTAGACAGACTAACAGGTTCTCCGTTTTGGGACTAGTTAATTTTGAATTGTTTTGTTGTTTTTTTTTGCTGTGTGTGTGAGTGGTTTAAATTGTTCAGTTTTGTTGCTTGAGTTGAACGGGAGCTGGGATAGAAACACTCGGTAAGAAACGAAGGAAATGTTGACACTGCATGCTAGAAGTGCTATCACTGCAGCACGACAGTACAGCTTGAAGGCGTATTTTTTGCCAAAAATATCACTTTAGTAATTTATTTTTAATTTACTCACGAATGCCTGCCGATATGGAAATTGAAAATTTGACAGAGAAACAGCAACCTGTTCACCGTCCTAATGAAATTGTTAGGTCGGTTTATAGCACCAGCCGATAATGAGCCGCAAACGAAAGACTCCACACCAACGATAGATCCAACCAGACGACGAACCCGATTATATTTTACGTAAGTTTTTTTACGATTGGAAACTGCTGACCGATTACACCCGGTCGCGGGCGCTCTCTTGGCCAGCGCGCTACAACAGCGCGAGATCAAGTGTGTGTGTGTGTGTGTGTGTGTGTGTGCGTAGATGGCCGCTGAGAGCACGAACAATGCGCCGGTACAACTGTATCCCAGTTTGTAAACAAAGCGTTACGAAGTGGAAAGGCAAAAGGGAACGGCCAAATCGATAGGAAGACGACAACGACAACGAGGACCGGCATAAACTAACCATCGTCGTCATCATCATCGCCATCATCTTCTCATCTTTCCCTGAACTGGTTTCGCCGGGACCCGACCCGGGCCGACGGGGATAGCAGGTTTTGATGGGAGAATGACCGCGAAACAAGACATCCACCCGCAACCTGTTGGCTGCTGCCGTCGCCGCCGCCGCTGAGGGGTGAGAAAACGGGATGGGAGTAGCAAGCGAGCGGATAAGCGGACAAAGAGGAGCGCTAAGAGAAGGCCACTCTGATGAGCGGTGGCGGTGTGGCTGGTGGTGCTGGCGGTGCGCTTTCGTTGTGTGTTGTGTTCCACTGGCGTTCCTTTTTATCTTCGATTAATCAAACACCTGTTGTTTTGGTTTCTCTAAGAAAGAGATTGGCTCTGCCGGGGGGAATAGTTGCGGTGGCGGACGCGGATTTGACCCACCACCATCGGTGCACGGCGGACTGCCACCGGCCATAGACACGTCGATCAACCCGGACCGATGGCCGAGAGCCGGTGAAGGTGTATTGAATTTATTAATCCTTCAAAATAATAATAAACGAGAGGGAGCTAAAGCCATCCTCGAAAGGGGAAGGAGCAGCTGAGGAAGAAAAAACAACGGAACGATTCGATCGGCCGCGCCGCGAGTTGTGGTCGGTGCCGTGTGAAGGTGCGCTTTCCTTTTCCATATTTTCCTAACCCTCCCCCGGCCGTTCGTTTCCTTCGCCGATCAGCTTCCCTAGGCACCCGTGCGCCCGTGTCAACAATAGATTGATCTATGTAGCTGTGAATATTTGTGTGAGCAAGAGTGTTTTTTTGTTCGACTCCAATGCTGCTCATCGGCCGCTCCCTGCCTCCTCCCCTCGGGCACTCACCTTTACATCCCAAACTCCCACCAACAAGGGCAAAAGGCTTCTATCAATCTCCTTTTCCTCCTACCCGCCCCTCCTCAAAAAGGGGCGCACACTTTGACGCGCAAGCGACACAAATTGGGGTCAAAAATGGCGCACGTCTAGTTTCAGGTTTGTTGTTTCTTGGCTCCTTTTTGCTGTGGTACTTGTTTGTGGACGTGGGTTACGGTTGTAGTATTTTCGCACCGGTCAGAAGAACGGGCAAGGCGCGACGGGGAAAAGGTTGACGGTGGGAATGACGGGGAGCTCGATTATGCTGCTTTTCGCACTGTATGGACCAGCGCCGCGAAACAAAGCGAACCGGAATGCCCCCCGAAAAACTGCAACCTCCTCTTGCACGGTCCCTGGGAGGGGGGTTGAGGTGTTCCCTTCCCGCTCTTTGTGGTTTTAATGATAATGGTTATAAACCGCGCAGAACGACCACCGGGCTCAAAGGAACGCGCAACCTCCATCCCCCCCACCCTTTCCCCCAACAACATCATTCTTCAGCCGACTATCATCCCCGCCGAACCCCCAACGTCGCTCGCTCAATACCACCCCAATAAAAGGCCACTCATTAGCGCGCAGACGGGGCGCGTGCGCATACGCGAATGGTTTTACCGCTGGGCGGTCCAGCGACCCACCTGACCTCAGCTCCGTTCTCCCGCCCTACACATATGCTTGCCTGCTTCTTTCTCTCTCCCTCACACACACACATCCCGTCTCCCTCGTTCATCCGCACCTGTCCAATTAAGGTCTCCTTTTGTCATCCTTTCGGCACGAAACCGAACCGAATGCCAAACCAAACCCGCGCGCGGTGCCAGATGAACGCGTACTGTCGTCCCTGGCTTCGTATTCCGATGAAAGGGTAGGGGGAAGCTTTGGTCACACCACCACCGCGGCTTAGCCCACGACAAGGGGCTGCAACTGCAAGGGAGCGCGGGTAGCACCGCGATGCCATTCGTTCATGTATTTGTTTCTATTTTTTAGTGCCGCTTTACAATTTTGGTTCGCTAGCGCAGCATGTACGAGAGTCGCACTACACTGGCTCCGCGTTTTGTACGACATTTTGTATCACCTGCGCGTATGCGCGTGTGTTGGTATGTAGCTTGCCTCCAGCTGTCCCACGACGAGCTGGTAGATTGACAAGGTCGTACGAATGTTTGATTAGCAGCCGCGCAGCTCACTCGCAGTTGTATCGCCAACAAAGAGGCGGGGGTGCTTCGCGTGAGGGCGATCGATCGGTGAAAAAAGGGCTCAGCGTGCACTGTATCCACACCTTCGCCATCACCACCACCACCAGCTTTCGAGTCGGTATGAGAAGACGGCGCAGCAAAAACACAAAACAAAACTGCCCTACAGCTTTATTGCCATTTTCATACATTGCGCATATCCCAAAGTGGTAGGCGACTTTGGCCGGCAAGTAGCCAGAAACGACGACGACTCCGAGGCTGTGGTCGAGCAGCCTCTGGTCATTATGGATGCGGTTTTGCACCTTGATGCGGGTGCAGGCGACGTTTGCTCTGGTTTTTTTTACATATTTGTATTCCATCCGCAACAGAGCCCAATGAGACTTTCGCACTCCACATACTCGTTACGTTTATCAATCTTCTATAAACAACTCTAACAAGTATGCTCAATATCCTACCTCTACCTCCGTGGAAAACATAACATTAAGAGCAGTAGAAAGGCGATTATACACAATTAGAATGTAACATAAAATAAACAGATTTTAACATAATATCCTGTACAGGGCGGTTCTTATAACTACCCACACAGCAGCAGACGCTAAGAAATGTAAGCCTGAGGGAGGATGAACATGTGGGCCCACGGAAAGAGGAGAAAAAAACCGATCCATAAAAATACCAGTGTTGGTAAGACACCGATGGGTGTGCTGTCGTCGTTGCTCTTTGCGCAAAATTATACACACCAACTATAATATTATGCTTCAACTTATTTCTTTCGCTAACCCAGCAATAGCAACAACAAAAAATCAACAGCCACCACAAAAAGCATGTGTATCTTACGGCATAAATCTACCATCTGTTGTGCCGTTTTGGTTTTTTCCCATTTTTTTGTGTGTGCTGCCGCTCATGGGTCCTCTTAAATTCGTGCACTTGCTGCGTAAACTTAGAAGCGTCTTCTTGTTGGTCAGAGAAGATGTTAATTCAACAGGCAAGAATTGCTCTTGAAGAAGATGCTGCTGGAACTGCTGTGTGTTGGAAAGTGTTTTTGTCTGATTATTGGGCTTATTTCTACACTGTCGAATGTTGCGTTAGATGCGGTGATTGCTGAAGCAAGTGCTGTGTCCGTCTCTTTCGCACGACCATTGACTTCTGGTGTTCACTTTGACTCCAACCTCGATAGAACCATCCCGGTAATTCACAACAATATCAACCACTTTTAGGATGCTGCTTGACAATTTTACTCTTTACCTGGCATCGCGTTTCATTTTCCTCTCCCAAGGGCGGTCGGATTACTGCTCGCATCAAGCCAACTGCCTCGGCCATTACTCCCACAAGACAACGATAAAGATTGAGGAAGATGGGTTTATAATGCAGAGGCAAAACTTGTAAGGCTTCCAGTCCACTCTCACCCAATGGCGGATAAGGTTCTCGCCCCCGGGGCAGAAGAGCCATCGGATGGTGATGGAATTAATGAACCGAAAACCACCATAACCATGCCAAGATTGCGGGGTAGGGCAAAGAATAGAAAAAAAAGGCACAGAACGCACAGAACCCTCCCGCACACAAGACTCGACGAAGGCTAACTCGACCATACGATGAGTGAATGGGATCGTTGTGTCGTTGATCACGGTTCGTTCGTGGAAGTGTAGTTCTGAGTTAGCACGCACAAAAAAGCGAAACAAACACTAAGCTATTTGGTTTGCAGCAAAATGTGCGGGCACAAAAAGCTTCTACACAAACCGATGAGGCACACTAGCAGCGAAGTGGTAGAACGCGCCAAAAGCACGAAGCTGTGGTTGCGTTTATAATTATCTTGATGTCTAGCGCTTTTTTTGTTCTTCTACTCCGGTGGCTAGAAGGTCATTTCCACCGTCCAGTCAATCGAGGCAGCAGTAGGACCTATAATTTATGGCACTCTAGGAAGGTGTTGATCGGCAGTTTTATTATCACGATTCAATTGCTATATGACGACTTAATAGCATCCAAACGCCAGCGACTCATTGCACTCAATCTAAGTAAAAGATAAAACAATATTTTTATTCCTTCACGCAACGGTAACCAACCAAGCAATCGTCAAAAATCATACCAAATCCCCGTGGGTGCATTTTTCACGAAAAAGGATTTATTTTCGCACCACTTTTGCACCATCCACCGCTTTTTGAGTGATGAAGAAAAGATGGTCCTGTTGTCGTTGTGGCCCACTTCTCGTGCCATAACCGCTCCCTGACCAAAAACCTTCACCAATACGTGTTCCGTTTTCGTAAAACGAAAGTTCCACTTAGCGCGATAAAGCGATTCATCCTCAACGGCATACCGCGCGCTTGAGGGATTTGCTTGTTCCCATCATCCCCGAAAAGCGCTCTTCAACCCCGCAGGGTAACACAGCGGAGAAGCGGATTATTGCGAATGCCGCAAAAACAACGCGCGTCAGATCGGGTCTTCTGTACCCGGCCGGGTCGTAGGGAGAGGGGAGGGGGTTGTGGTGCCACTGGGAGTCACTTCCCAGACTCAGATCTGGCGAGAAAACAGGTCCCAAACAAAACCGAGATCCTATTTTTCACATCCAGCCACTCATAAACCACGGCATTAGAGCGTTGTTGTTGGTGGTTAAACAACGGCAGGTGGTGGGTGAAAGCAGAAAACAGTTTTATGACATCGCACAGGCTAATCTCTACGGAGAACGCAGTGGTTCCGTCGAAAGGGTTGTGTTTTTTTTTCTCGTATAGACTGTTAGAAAACGGCCACAGACGGAGGAACTTCGGCTTGTCGAGCGTTAAAGCATGGGAAGCTTTTTCGTGTAAAAGGGTGCTTCTCGCTTTCCTGGGATACTATCATCATCGTGAACAACATCAGCATCATCATCATCATCTTTAGTATGGGCTATCTTCATTCGCCCCAGGTTACAATGACGACAATCGACGTCATTCTGGCGAAAAGTGAGAGAATGAAATTCATGAGAAATGTCCCAAATATCTAGGATCAATTTAAGACAGTAATTAAGTACAATTTCAAAATAAGTTAGAGTAGCATGTACATTTGTTCAAAAATGGTGCTAAGCAATGATAAACTACATAGTATAGCGCATACGTCTACAGTCCCTATTGCTCAGCAGCAAAACTAAGCGAGAAAATGTAAACGCTGATGCAATCAATACGTAAAGAGTAACCGTCTGCCAGCAGTAGAGAGGGAGCGTAAAAAAAGGCCATGAAAACCTCCGCCCTCGTAGCTTGTGGACTGAAAAACTACGATTCGTTTTGGTTTTCATCACACGTCGTTCGGATCGCACGAGCCGAGTTCACTAAATGTACGCATACGGCAAACACACATCCTCCCAAGCCATCTGTCGCCAGCATCCAAAGAGGGCGAGGAAACAACACCCCCTTGATACGCTCCCCTCTTCGGGACAGTTAGCCCAAAAAAACGTTTAACCGCTTAGAGGAAGCCTCCAGCGATGGAAGGAGAGCGCTAGAGCCACGATGACACTGCGGTATCGATGAATGGCACGGAATGGCAAAGGATTGAACCACCCACCGCCAGTGGGTACTTCCCTTTCTCACAACCACCCCATCGTAGACGGGGGGGATGGGATTTCAAGATGACCAGCATCCCTTTTTCTACTTGAGCACGATCCGCTTAAGTTCGCGCTCGGAGCATGGCTTGTGTGGTGGCAAGATGGACATCGGGGACACGATGACCTCTGCTCTACACACACATTCACACGGAATTCCCATTCCCCTACCCGTCTTCTTGCAGACTAAAGCGATGAGCCGAAAATGTGACAACTAAATGTGCCGCTTGTCAGATTGATCAGCGAGGAGAAGAGCAAACCAAAACGAAAAAAAACGAGACACAACATCCTAAAATGACAAAAAGCGGTGCGGAGGGCATCCTGCATATTGGGTGACAGTTAGAAGAGTTGTCATGGTACGGTCGTTGTCATCGTCATCTTCATGGATGGATTGAGATTGCGGTGGTGTTTGAATGTTTTGGCAGTCGTTGCCATCGGATACGCCGCCGTTGCCGCAGCAGCAGCAGCTTTTCGCCCGTACGGCGATGATGACTATTGGTTGGATAATAAATTCAAATTAAGCATCCCATTCCCTCCGCCCACCACTCCCCAGTCGCCCACGACCGACCCAACCGAAAAGGCAGGAGCCGAAACAATAAACCGTTTTAGTCAGGCATCAGGATTTTGGATGGAAATCGTATCGAACCTGACGACGTTTGGCTGGTTCGTGAGCCGAATTTACGAATCTGGTCGATCTGTCTGGCTTGTGCACGCTGGGGCAAGCACACCCCGAGCAGATTATCCATGCTGTGTGTCCTTTTTGGAGGACACTCGGGCTGTGGGATCTTGCGGTTGTTTGACGCCGTTTACGAGGAGCCGAGTAGTAAAAACAATTACTCCTCTCTTCACAGGCTTTGAGGAGCTTCTCACGATTCGAATACGCGTTCGGCATACATCGTTTGGAAGTGAAGTTTTCTCTCCACCACCGGACGGTTTGACGGTTGGGTGGCGTGGGATTTACATCATCTCCCCGCCCAAGCCGCCTCCGAATCACTGCGGATTTTCGAAACAACGATGGAATCTTTGCCAGGAACAGTGCAGAGTGATTGGAGTCAACGGAAAGGACGTGCCTGTCATTGGTAATCGTGCAGTTAGTTTATGTGTGTAAGGAAATAAGGTTTTACTCTACGAAAAATGGTTAGGGATATCTACGCACTGCGACGTGGCGCACTATTACGAGCTGTAATCAATTGTTTCTTCCCATCATGATCGGCTTAAGCACCCAATATGTGAATGAATGAGCTACTTTTAATGTAAAATAAGTAACTACACGCAGCAATGAGCGGATTGATAAAGGTCAACTATTTTGTTTCTCGGACACAATTAAAGCGAAACGACGTATTGATAATAGTGAGGATAAATCGATTGAGCAGTAAAAATACTTTTTCATGGTGTCAATTCACACGTTCTGCATTTCGTCGTAAAATGGCCCTTATCCGGTTGGTGGTATTAATGACCGATCAGCAGAGGTAGAGCAAGTGTTCCACATTCGACAGTATCCAGGATAACCGTTCGCCACTGGATGCCATTACCTCTTCTCAACAACAAGTGCCGGAAAAAACACCGCCAAAATCATGCCCATTTAAAACCAACTACACACAACCTGTAACCTGCATCGAACGGTGCAAATCTTGAGAAGTCCCAATTGCGTTCCCGACGCGCGTTAAATCACTCTCGCATCGGAAATGCAAAACTGCGTCGTTTTAGCGTATCACCTTCGATTACGCCATTCGTTTCGCCTGGACAAGAAGGCAAAGTGGTCAATAAAAAAAAATACTATGGTCACCAACACACCGATGACAGCCGACAGCCGAAAGAGCGATTACGCGCACCATCGAGGGCCCCGAGGGGCATCAATAAATTAATCTGATTTCAACTGTCAACATCCGTTAAATTAGCGCGCTGGCTGTTCAAACCAACGGCCGACGACGGCGGAAGGCGCAGCTCATGGGACGCTGCACAACACTAGCGCGAAGGCGCTCTGGCGCGTTGTGGGGATTTGCGATAAAGTAATGCGATGCGGTGAGAAACTGGTTCGCGGGCATCAGACACACCGACAAACGCCCAAATGCACTGTCCACCGCGGCCGAGACCAGCAGCTCCCCGCCCGGGAATAGGGGAGGACCAAGGAAGCGCTTTTGGGGAGGGACATCGTACATGCTCTGTCCGTCGTTTTCCTGTCCGTGAGTGCGCGGTTTGCGAGAGGGTAAGTAGCCCGTTGGCCAAGCTATCCATTACAAATACTGCGCTAAAGGGGGGGGGGGGGGGGGGGGGGGGGGGAGTAGATGAAATGGCCCCCTTGAAAGGGTGCAGCTCCGGGGCCTAATAATGTCATTCAATTCAATTTACTCGTTTTATTCCCTTTTCCCTGGAGTTCAAGATGAGTCGGGATGGTGGATGAGATGAGGTAAAATCCTCTCAAGAAACTAATGGTACACTTTTACTCCCACCTCACTCGCCTAGCATTGATGTGCCTGGAGCGCCTGGACGGGATGCAAATGACAAAAGATAAACCCATAAACACTACCAAAATATGAGTCTTTTGACACGGAACTCAATGAGCCGGCGAGCTTGGAATAATCATTAGACTTGATGTCAGATCTGCCCAAGGATTTTAGCAGAGCCTTCAATGTAATTGACTTTGTTGTTATTTATCTCTACAACTTACGAACACGACGTAAAGTTAAATAGATACGAGATGTCCCTTTCCGACTCATAGGCACAGCGAGTTCAATACGAAGTGGTACGCACCTGTAAAGAAGAGAAAGAAGCGGTGTTAATAGCAATCATTAAAAGAGTTCTAATTTCTGCAATAAGAATCCAATCGTAATCGCCTACTAATGGGAATACTTTGTATGTCTCAATCAACCAACCGTGCGGAGTCGATGGAAATAAAACCGAAAAGGTTCATTATCGGTTCACGATCGGGGACGACACACCTGATCACGAGCGCAAGCAAGGGCTTAAGCCGTCTCCAGAAGGTGCGCCACTACACCCGACCTGCTCGGCGGGCTAAACAGCATCGACAAATAGCTAGCACGGTCGATGATTACCATACCGATTTGGAATATAAAATGGACCCAAACGGCAACCAGTGTCCCGGGGCAAAAGAGGCAGAGCTGACAGCGCAAGGTTAAGGATGCTCGGGCCAGTGCGCAAGCTCGCAGCACTGCAACCGAGCTTGTCTGCAGAGGTCTCGATTTTCATTGAACCTTTTTTTTTGCACTGCCCCCAGCCTGTACGCACCACTGCAAAGCCCGCTGAAAACGGATGTGCGTGCGCCATCTGCTGCGCACTGAGGAAGCTCGCGCCAACGGTGCACGCAATCGTACGGGAGAGGAGGACGATCTTGGCCGGCGTTGCGCACGTCTACACACAATTTAATATTAATTTCCAGCCTGCCAACTAATCGCTAACCGTTCGATGCTGGTCGATCGAAACAGATATGAGGCAACGGCTTTGGGTGGTGGTGGGGCCGGTGCTGGCAAACTAGCAAATCGGGCACGATCTGCACGGAGCGGACCCCACTTGCAACGAGCGCACCACACGTTGAAATGCCAACTTCGGCGTCGGCGGCTGCGGTGGTGGCAACGGTGACGACGAAGGCTCGCTCAAGCAGCTAATAAACCTGTTTATCTACCCTTCCTTGCAGCGGCGAGACGCGCTATACACACCACCGGTGGCAGCGTCTTATGCGGGCAAGGACTGGGCAAGGAGAAAAACGATCACACACATAACTGCCCGTCAGCTTCACCCACACTCTCCCGGGGACAAGCCACACACGTCCAGACGAGTTGATGGCTACACACTGCTCTGCCGTACGGGCAGAGCCGGAGACCAGTGCTGCAGCAGCCTTGCGGCCATCGGAAAGGGCTTCTGTTTTTTTCTCGCTGCAAAACCACCGTGGGCACACCATAAGTCTTCCATCTGATGCTGCCGTTGCTTGCGCACGTCTTACTGCGCAGGCTGTGTTGTCGTCTGCCCGGGCAGACAAGTGCATTCTTGGTAACGGATCTTGGCAACTATTCGCACCGGAGCTACTGCAGTGGTTTTGCGTGGCAGAAAGAGAAGTGTGTGGTGCAAGCCCGAAGCCATCGCGTTCTTTTCGTTTTCGCTGAGAAAGTAAGCTCAAGGAGAGGGAATATAAAGACAGACAAAAAAACGATGACCAGCCCTCGCCCTCTCAAAGGTTTCAAGGCAACAAGTGATGTTGGGGACGATCGAGCTACGACATCGCTTTGCGGTTTGTTGGATTGGTTGGATGACATAGTTGTGATTCTGGTAGTTCCTTTATTCTTATCCTTGGTAATTGTAGAATTTGCTTTTAAATTACGATTTGTTATTCTTAAAATAGTACCAATGGTATATAAAAGCATAAAGCTTTTGAGAGCAGACAATTTTTGAAAGCGCGAAGACTTCAAGTTAGCAGATTAAACTTAAAATATTTCAATATTTATCATAACATTCAAACACGTGCTGCTTTATGTTACACAAATTGTTTCTCGTCTATTAATGTTTGGACATTGTAAAAGCAGCTGTGAGTATTCCTCAAAACAATCTCTATTGGTCTGATCGAATGAACAGTTATGAATCACTCATATCACCGGACTCGCCAAATAATGTTCAAATTTCAAATGTTCTGCTTGAAGTGGGCTTCAGATTTAAACAAACAAATGAGACAAAGGGTCGAATATGATGAAGTGTCGTCACACAACCTCATGATTACTTTAATAATTTTAAAGGTATAATAACTAGAAGGCAAGTTATGGCTTTTGAGACACTGAGCATTCATTACTATTTCAGCAAAAAATATTGTGCCTAATCTACTGATTTTATTCTAGTAAGAACATCAACTATCCCATTTCTGTTGGAGACTATAATACATCGAAATGTAACATATCGCAGATTTGGTATATTTCGATGTATTTACTTGCTAAGAAAAGCTCGCAGGACAACTATTGACATAAAACCAACGTAATTCCGATCTCGTAAAATCATTCAACCTCTTCTAATTCAACGGACGGTCCCTCTAATCGGCGGTATCATCTTTGATCGTGTTTAAAACGCATCTGGCATATACAAATACACACTACGTACCTCGCAAGAGTGGCCGTCGAAAGTGAGTATACTGATTGGTTTTGGATGGTCGTCAACTCGACGTTCGGTGAAAAATGAAGAGCACCTCGGCCAAGAGTTCGACCATTCACACGAACGGACAAATCAATTAGTCACATGTTCATCCTTTCCGCCAAGGGTGGAAAGTTACGCAGCAGTATGGTGCGCGCAATTGGCGATGAAAGCTGGCCAGTTTCAGGTCGCCCGATAACCGGCCCCCGACGTCCCGCATCGGTCGTGGCCGCGGCGCACATCACCCGAGGCAGCGGATGCGAAAGATATCTGTGTGGCGATCGCAGTGAAATGGACTGATTGTAGCGGCGGTCCCGCTGCGTATCACGTAAACGCACCTGTGGAATGGATGGAAGTGGGAGGGGTGGGGGTCTTCCGATTCAAGGGCTTCTCAGCAACATTGTTGACACCCTCCAGCACACGCGCGCACATGCTAACCACCCCGCGAAACTCGAACGCGAAGTACGTGTTATCCGCGAATGGGCTTTGCCGGGCGCAGCATTTCACCGCGACAATGGTTGACCGGTTTTGTTCTTTCTTTCTCTACTTGTCGTTCATTTGGAGCTAGGGCCGGGAGGAGTTGTGGGCTTGAAAGGAGCTGACAGATAATGACACATTCCCAGCGAAGTTCGGTTTTCTCAGAAACGAAGCGAGACTAAACAGCGGATGCGGCCTCATCCATGATGCTACACGGGATCGATCTGATAGGGATTGAACCTTTTATAAAAGGGTAAATACGTTTGAGATATTTAAAAATATATAAAGGATATTATAGAGCTAAGTACAAAAATCAATTGCTCTTCGAGGATTTAGTGTTTAGATATTCTATAGCGTAACAATGGTCGATATTTTAACAGTGTATAAAATTTGAACACTCGATACCAGTCAATAATTCAATTGTAACATATTTATGAGCTCTGAATCACCTGACGTCGGACTGGTTCATTAATAATCGAAGGGCGCCAATACAACGCTTGCTCGGTTTCATTCAACATTCGTCCATTCGATACGGGACAAAGCTGTCCGATGAGGCAAACGGAGACGATGACCGGCAGGGGGAATAATCGTACCGTTTTATTTACTCCTCGCACGATTAGGAACGAATGATGAAGAAACTCGCGAGGAATAACCTTAGAGCACCCCCTGCATCAGGTGTGTAGGGCCTGAAGTCCATGGGAAAATTCAAACTCGGAACGGGAGGAAGCTGAAGCCGCACCCGTCGAGGTGCCGCGTCTTCGCAGATCGCGATCGCAACCAACGCAGACTCTGGAGGTTGAAATTAGCGTCGTGAATTAATTAGGCTCCACCAAACGGTGCGCGATCCCCCCGCTCCATTGTCATCCACTTCAGGTCCAGCGACTTCAGCGTGGCGATAAAAGATTGCGATCGATTCGATGTTAAGAGAGGGCCCCGGTCTCTGCTGCTAGATAGAAGATTCATTGTGATGGCGGCGGGTGGAGACCGAACGATCCAACCCAGGGCATGCATTATTATGCGTCCCTGCCGACCATTCCATTCCGCTTTAGTAGTGTGCGCCGTTGGTCTTTTATTGATTTCCGATGTCGTTTGCTGCTTCGTTTGATAAGCTCGAAAAGCAGCAGAGATGAATAAAGAAATTTAAGCAACAGCAAAGGCAGAGAGAAAAAAAGACTATAACTTCATTTCCGTTTAATTAACGAAACTCCGAGCGAGCCTCCCTTTCTGAAGGTGGTAGCGCGCGCGCAAGGTGAAACGTTGAGGCCACACAAACACTCCCGCCAACCAATCCCCTCTTCTCCCGGTGGGAAGTAATGCTTCCGCTGCGGGAGGCCGCACCGATTGCTGACGGATCCTGCCGCCCCGTTTTCTTACAGGCGGCTGCGGCGGCGGCGTCCACATTTCCTGTCAATTTGAATTTGGGCCGTCGGAACGTTGCTACCGCGCGCGCCCGCTCGGAGGCTTTTCTCACGCACATTCACGGATGGGGACAGTTGTTGTTTGATAGAAACGAAAGGAAAACAACACCACCACGCCACCGGGGACATTCGTGGCTGTTGTTTGTGCGTTGACTAGGGCGATGAAACCCATCATGCACTCGGCATGCGCTGGCCGAGCGCTTCCGAAGATTTGAGCTTAATTAATTGGAAGCTGACATAAACGAGGATGAACGATGCGGTACAACCCTGGGAAGAGTCAGTTCCCAATTTTAGTGCGGCACATTATCGGCTCGAAGGTCCCGCCGGCCACGTAATGGCCAAACGATCACCGCAAGAGACAGATAGAAAAAACGCATTCATCCGGTTCGTCGCTTGCGAAAGTACCACATTGTGAGGTACCGGTTCAACAAAGGAAAGGATGATTAAGTAAGTTATCGTTAAACCGAACAGCACCTAGAGTGTGTGAACTTCCAGCTCAAGATAGAGCATCCATCCCATCGCTCCCCGATGCATCGTTGCAATTCGTTTCGACTTGTCGATGATTCAGCTTCAGCTCGAGCGCTGCTACAGACCTAACGCATGTCAATTAATTTTGAGCGTCGCCCATCGATCACTGCGCAAGACAAAACAAGATGTCCACACGTTAACAAAGACACTCGGGCCCGATGTATCGACAAGCAGATTGATGTTTAAAGCCGCGACAGGTGTGGCATCCGGGAAGCAGCGGCATGCAAATGAAGCCAAAGAAATTCAAAACCAATTAATACTCGCAGATCTTCAGCCGGGATCAATCGATCAAGGTTACAAAGTTTGCATCGTTGCTTGTTGTGTTTTGTGCATGTGTGCATGTGTGAGCGCTGTGTAGACGGTTGAATTTACGTTTGCTTCGAGCTGCTGCGTCGCTCCTGGACCGTTTTCGGTAATTTGTTTTACTTCCACCAGCCGGGCCGCCGTTGCTAAACGTTCGCTAGGCTTGCGCAACAACCCACACCGGGGTCATACACCCCTGCCTGCATGACAAGTCAGGTTGTTGCGATCAGTGTTTTGCCCTCTCTTACTGGTTCGTTTTCCATTGCGCTGTCGCTAATGCAGTACAATCGCTCGATCGATCGGCACCCGTGTGAGGGGGTCGAACTTCGGCCGTGCAATTTCCCTCTTTCCCTCACAAAAAAACCAAACGCACACACACACACACAAACGAAGGGAGGGAAAAGATTTCAGTGCACTGATTAATTGCCGCCGTTCAGCGGGCCCATCTCTTACGTTGAACACTCTCCACAACAACAGCAGCAAGCCTTCAAGTTCTTCAAAGGAGCAAATGATGAAAGAAGTACAACAAAAAAACGACGCTCCACGCTCAAACGCATGCGATTTACGCGATAACACGCCGATTTTTCGTTTGTTTGTTGCCGGTTGGGTAAGCGAAAATTGATTTGAAAGTTTTACCCACTTTCGGTGGATAGAGCCTTCCCTTCCCTCCAAAGAGATGGATCTTCTCCGGAGGCTAAAATTCGGTAAGCACATTGCTACAATCAGTGAGCCAGTGGGGGAGATGTGCCCGCGTGAAGATGATAATAGTTTCGAGATGGGGTACGCGCGATCAGCGTTTACCTTCGCTTCCTGGGTTTTGATGTGGCGTGGCGTATGCGCGGGAACGTTTCAAAGAAGCCAACGATGAGTGTCTGCTGCAGCCGGCGGTAAGACGAAACGGCTCATCGAAGTGTCCGAACTTCATCACTTAAGGATTATCGGATAATCGGGGTAGGAATTGACACGGGCCAAGCCCGTATTTCCGTGCAGCCCTTCGGCCGCTTCCCGCTTGCGGTGTATGAAATGTGAGTCTCCCATTGCATTACCACATGGCACGGTATACATACACACTCCCGAGCGGCACTTAAATTTGGAACGTTGACGAGCTGCTTTTACTTTAACCTTTGCAGATTGTTGATCTGACCGAAGCCGGCAGGAAATAAACGGCGGTAGGCGCGCGTGTGTATAAAGGTTGCGGCATAGTGCCTTGTATGTGTGGACACATACACACACACACACACACATATACACACACACACACTGTTTGTAAAACCTTGCGCCATAATCCTGCCGTCAAATCGGCGTGGAACTCACGTCCAACAAATGAGCGCAATCGGAGGCTTTCGAGAGCTTTGCGCAAGTCTTTTTGCCGAAATGGCCCCACACAGCAGGGTTTGCGCCAATTACTCTCGGGGCACCTTTTTTCCACCAAAGGCCCCTCCCGCCTTCGCCGCAAATGGTAAAAACGCCTGCCATTCCGCTTGGGAACGCATCCATCCGTGCGCATCATTAAACATTTCGATTTTATCTGCCGTTTTGATTTGTAGTTCTCTCGGCGTATATTCCTGCATGCCGTTTCGCGGGCATTCTCCTCATCGTTCTCGATGCTGCTCCCGGCCCGCTGGAAGGCAGGAAAGTAAAAATTAAACAAGAAAAAAGGAAAATCCAGCTCCAGCACTACACCTTGCACCAAAGGAGCAGCCTCGCTGGTTGCACTTGTCGGCTCGATTCGAGAAAGCATTAAAAAACAACCCTCCTCGAGAACAACAAAACAGCAAAGAATCCGTGCCAAAAAGTGTTGAATAAATCGAGTGACAGCAGAGAGAGAGAGAGAGAGTGAGAGAGAAAAAAACATCTTTCAACACCGGTTCATCTGATCGGGGAAACGTTTCGGCATGCTCCGGTGGGGTTCGTGGCGGTACTTTGGTCAAACAAACAATCGGGACACTGAAATGACTTTACTTAAAAGACGAGCAAAAAGGCTGCGCCAAAACGGTGCGCAGCGGGGTCACGAGGCAACGGGGGAAAGGTGGTAGTGTGAGTGCGAACAAAATGCACAACAAGCCAAACAACATAACGAAATATGTCTCTCGCCAAAAAGGCCACACCATCAACATCGTCATCGTCACACCCACCAACCCACCCACATGTCCCCCTCCCCCTCCGTGCCCAGTTGGCACCTTCCTCTCATCGATAGTCCGCGCACACCATATGTATCTGTCCGCTTTAATGATATCGGTATGGCGGCGGCGGCAGCAGCATGGCCGAAGGGGATAATGGTCGAGGTGCACACCCCCGCGTAAGATCGGTCCCACCGCATTCTTTGTCGATTTGTGCGAAATCTCATCAACCCCGCTTCAATCCTGCAATTCGTTGCCGCACCCCACGAAAGAATCTCTTCATATGTGCGCGCAATCCGGCGAACCTTTTCCCTGTGCCGCTGCAACACACATCTGCAGTCGGCGCGACATCCCCGTCTCTCCTCAACTTACTCTCCACACACACACACACACACACTGATGCTTCCCTTTTGCCACTGGGGAAGAGAGGGTGGTGTCCCTTCACCGCGTTTGTGCGACAGTGCCGCCGTTTGCGTTTTTGTGCAACCGGCGCGCAACCCCCAATGGATCGCGGCAGCTAAAGAAGCAAAACCCAAAATAATTAAACTGAAAACAATTAATTTTATATATTCGCGTCTCCCCAGTCCACCCCCCCCCCCCCCCTCCCTCTTTCGCTTCCTTTCCATCGTCGCCGTAAAAACAAGGTGAGCCGACAGCATTCGGAATGGAGATCGGAGATCCCTTGGTTTCCTCTTGTTTTGCTGTTTTTTTTTTTTTTTTGCTCAAATGTTTCATAGTTTGTTCCTCTCTCACCCGTTTTAGCAAACGAAGTGTGTCTTCCCTGTAGTAGTTTTGCGGCTTTTCGCGTTCGTCTAATTAATTGAGCGTATGCCCGAGTGTTGCGCCGGCAAAACGTTTAGAAGGCATCCCCACCCCCACCAATCCACTCCGCATGGAATGGGTCGCATTTGTGTCGGGGGTATTATGTTGGTGTAGCAGGACAACAACCGTTGCTGCACATGTTTGTGCGAAGAAGCGCTGTGTTTCATTGTGACTTTGAGGTGCTGCTGCTGTACGGGGCCTTTTCACTTGACGTCAGCGAGAGTTCATCTCATTACGGCTGAATGCGGTAGATGAGAATTTGGTAGCACTACTACCACAGCTTACACAGCTCTCCTGCCATCCGTTTAATGGATAGCTTCTTGTGATCGTTTAAACAATCGATAAGCGGACGCGAACGAAACGAGATCGAAAGGAAGAACCCGAAGCGAACAGATTCATCAATATGAAAATGGGCGCAAAGCAAAAAGTGGTGCGCGGTGCCGCGACGAAACATTTCAACTGGCTCATTTTACTTTCCATTTTTGATAATGTTGTAAAAACAGAATGTCTTTTATGTTCTCCTTTGGGTCCTACTGCCCCGCCTCTATCGCGGCTTCCACGCGATAACACACACGCCCAGAAACGGGGTTTGAAAAATCGATTTTTGGACGAATGCGTTTCTTTATCATCGATGATTCATCGACGCCACTCACTTCCCTTTTCTCGCCCGGTCATCGCCCTTTATGATCGGACGTATGTTGTGTCCGTAGATCTCTGGTAATTAATTTCACAAGGATGTGTGGAGTCCAATACAAAAGAAAACACACACACACACACACACACACATACATACACACACACTTGACGGCCTCCCGAGTGCATTAAGATCATCAATCTTCAAAATGCATTTATATGTTTGTAGTCTGCTGGTCCCATTTCGGTGGACAACCAATGCGCTGCCCGGCGGGGGTAACATGACGATTAAACAAATCAAAACAATAATCAGAAAAGCTTTGCTCTTAGCATCGTTTCGCGTCGCGTAACACCAGCGCTTAAGATCGTCTCCCACCACCCAGCAGGCCACTTGACCTTGGTGGATGGTAGCAGCAGCAGCAGTCGCGGTGTTCCATTTGCAGCGTTCCTCCTACTACTACTACTAGACGCACTACTCTCGATCACAATCAGAGCTCATTAATTTGTGCTGAGAAGCCTTGAGACTGCGAGATCGCGGGCTCTCACACAAGCGTGACCGCTACACACAACGGCGCATGCGTTTTGTCTGTGCCGGAAGAATTAGTCCGAAAATTAGCCGGCTCAGCCACCTACGAAATCTCAGCCAGCACGCTCTTTAGGAGGGACAGATCTCTGTGTTTGATCGATCGGTGGAGGTCTTCCGTTCTCAAAGAAGCGTAGAGTGGATTGAAATTTGTGTTTGATTGTTTCTTCTGTGTTTGGGTGGTTTGATTTGTTTAGCATTATTGGCTGGTGGATTTTTTAATTGTTTCTTTGATCATGGCCATCCATTTCGAGCGGTTGGAGGAAGTAATTTCGAAAATGTCTAACAAACGAACGCTGTCATCTCGCGTTAATGTGATTCTTAATGTGCTACAAATCCAATCTTCTCATAGGATCGCTTATATTTCTCATTTGCAAAAGCTATAAAACAAGAAATACTGTTTTTTGTGCAACGAAGACTACGAAGAAGTTTACAAAAAATGAGTAATATTAGTAAAATAATATTAACAATATTTCCTACTCGATTCTACGCCTCATTCCATAACATGTTATGTTTGCTTCGCGTCGATGCGTTACAAGAAAAAAAGAACGCATCCCACCGCGGGGAAATTTCATGTAACGGACCAAAAGCACGCAAGAGAGCAAATCACACGCCCTCGAGGAAGCGCGTTCAAAGGATGCGTTTGGCACGCGATAGCGAAACGGCACAAAAACGCGACACATACACATATTTAGTGGTGGTACGCGTGGTCAGAGCTGTTGTCGCACCTTAAAATGTTTATGTCCCGTTCATCCGATAGTTGCCAACCGCGTGTTGATAGTGACACTGGTGCGTTGCATAAATTGTGGACGACTTTAAATCTTTCCAATAAGCCTTCTGTCACCACACCTCGGTCGCGAAGCGTGAAACCCCTCAGGGAGAGATTGTTTAGCGAAATATGTTGCGCAGAAAAAAGTCCGATACCGAAAAGCGTATGATTTTAATCGAGCAATGTGGCCTTGAGCTGGCGTTTTTGACATATACACATGTCGATGGCTTCATTTTGTTTTGAAATTTCATACAACCACCTTTACTGGTAATATGAAATTAATTTGGCAATTAAATTGCAAAAACTTATTATAACTAGCAAGTTTAAAACAAAAGAATTTAGAACAAAGATACAATGCTTTGAATGAATTGATTACATATTTTTAATGCATCAGAAAACATTCTTTTTCATTTTTATTTGTACACACGTTGCAAAGGATAGAATTTTGTAAAAAACTAAATTGTGTACAAAACTAATTGTTTGAGAGCACAACTAAGCCTTGAATTTCTACACTGCCTTCTTTTTGCATTACCATCAACCAAAAACGCAACGGGCTACCCTTTTCCGAGAAAGGCGCACACACATAAAGTTCCTTCGAGGAAAAGAGAAAACGGGTTAGCGCAAGCACAGGTTGTGGGAGAAATGTTTCTCGTGAATAGAACCTTTAGCATCGCGCACGTAAAAATGGTTAAGAAATCGGGAAACGAATCGTACACACCAAAGCTGGAGGAAGATGAACGCACACACACGTACACAATTTACGACGTTTGCGGCTTAAACGAAACTTAAACTGTTCAAGCAGGAGCCACACAAAACGCAATGAAAGGGGAAAAGGAATGAAGAGAAAAAACAAAAGCATCACCGGGCCGCCACCGCTAAATGGTGCGGCGGCCCCAACAGCATCCGAACGACAAGGTGCAGAGATCAAATAACAAAAAGAAAAAGGCAGCAGAGCGAGAGCGGGAGCAAGATAGAGCGAATGATAGGGCAAAACGGTTCGAAAACGATCCAAAAGAATCGGACCTAATGAAATCCTCCTCCAATTTGGGAAAATCAGAATTAATATTCATTTGAATTCGTTTCAAATGAATCGTCTCACGAGGCTCTCACCCGCTTACTTTTCGCGTCCAGCGTATATAAGCTGATACGCTGGATGTTGATCGGGAAGGGCGGAGAAGCTGTCGGGTACAAGTATGCTGGCTGTGATTGCCGTTCAAGTCTTTGGTTGCTGTTGCTGCTGCTGAGGAAGACTACGACGACGACGACGATGATGATGATTGTTATGTTGTTGATGTTGTTATGAGATGTTCAAGTGTATGAAATTCCACTTCTGTCCAACTGACTTGTCCACTACTTCCCTTCGCGTAGACGCTTTGTTGGAGGTGGTGGTGTCTGCTATGTCTGTGACGATATCTAGCCAGATTATAACAGTGCAAGGGAGCGAGCAGCAGTAGGGAACGCTAGCCCGCCGAACACTGAAAGGGTAATATGAAACTGCTCGTCGATCTTCTTTCGCAGACTCCAGTAGGGCTTCTGATGATGCGGGTGGCATCTTGAAACTTTTTCTTCTCTTCTCCCTGCACAGACTTTGGGACTATTGAACAAAAAAAAACATAAAACCTTGAAACCAGGTACGACTAAGAATGTGGCGCGGGATAAAAGATCCCCCAGCCCTTCTGCGCAACTCTTCCGAACTCTGGAATCATGGTAGCGGCGTATAACTCGGAGAGAAATATTCATCGACTGAAGCCCTGAATGACAACAGCCGGCAAAAGAAGAAAAAAAAAACAACCCTAGCCCGTTGCAACTCAACCGCGGTTTACGCTCAGTGAGGGTGGTTTGCTTGGGTTATGAGCATGAGAAAATTTCGTAGACGAAAAGAATCCGAAAAAAAAAGAAATCTCGTTTGTGGTTTGGTATGGGACCACAATTGGAAGCTACAGGCACAAAACAATCCTTTAGCTCTAAACCGTCGCCGTGGGTTCGTCCAGTTCTATTCCACAGAGGCATTTGGCGCAACAGGCAAGGCTTGCTTGAGTTTCCGCGAAGGGTCTTTTGGGATGCTGCGTCTGGAACGTATTTTATTTTTGTATTTTAGCCGCTACTTGAGCAACCAAACTCACCGTACCTTTCCTAGCACAAGCAGAAGTCAACAGTCCACAACAGTTTCCCGAAGGCAGCTTTTGAAGAATGTTTTTATTTTGGAATACTTGTATACCGGGGAATTTTGGAGAACCACCGGATTGGGTATTAACGTTCCAAAATATGCGGGGGAGGGACACCATCGCTCAAGGAAGGCCAGCGCAACAAAACCGGCACCGGTCCGAGTGGTGGCTCACCAAAACGCTCACCGATAAAAGAAGAAGATGCCGAAGTTTTGCTTCGTGCTTCACATTCCAAAACCCTCTGCTCAACTCACTTCACATCGCTTTCGATCGAAGATCTCGGCACGGATCAGTATTTCGCCACCTTCCGCCTATTCCGAGGCTTCCCAAACAGTGCCGATGCTTTGGCCTTACAGAATCAATTCGTCGAGTAGTGTTCCCGCATGCGGACTGTTTGTAATGTTTGCTTGAGTGTAGTGTATAAATATTTATGTACGTTCCAAGAGCCACAGAGCCAAGCCGGTGCGAGAGTCTTACAGACGTGGGAACTCTTTCTCGTTGTTGGAGGCGATCGAGTTACCGAGGCGAGGTTGTGTCCTATCTGCCGGCATCTGGCACGGTAGGTTCGGTGTTTGGGCGCACTTCTGTCACTTGTTGATGGTGTTTGCATTTCAAGCTTTACTACACTGACTGGCTTAACATTTAGAGAAATACAAAAAAAAATACATTTAGTCAGCGCAAGATTAGTTCGCAGATCTTTGTAATATTGTTTTAAAATCCAAATTAGAACTCAAGTGACCATATCTGGAAATGTATGGTAAGTAATGTCCCTCTAATTGAGAAAATTATGCCAAAGTCAAGAAACACACATCTAAACCTCGTTTAGCCGGGGTCTAGTAAATCAAAACATTAAATCCACATTTTATGACAAGCTAATAGAGAGCGTATGCTGTGTTCAGTGCTCCTAAACAAAACCCACTAGGCATTTGTACCAATTCACATCCAACACCTCTTGACCATTCTAAAGCACCATCGCTCCGCGGTCACTGCAAGAGGGCGCGTCGTGTGTAGCGGGTGTAGTCTAACACGTCATTTCTAACGCTGAGCAAACGTCTCGCAGTCCCGAGGCAGATGTCGGGCCACCTCGAGAGCGCCACCTCGTACGATCGTTTATGGTGTAAGGTTTATGCTTATTTTTAAATCACACACCACCAACACATCGGACAGGGCGGTTTGTGGTTCCGAACGTGCGGCTGGTAGGGCGGCAGGGAGTTGGAGGAGTTGAAACATTATAAACAACGCTGTGAGAATTCAGTGACCGCAAGGAGACGCGGCACTGCTCGCAAGCAAATTCCCATCCATCGAGACACCCAGGGCTCAATGGCTCCCATTTGAGCAGATGGGATAATATGCCGCGCGCATTGTCGCCTGTATGCTGGCGGTTGAGCTCCCAAATGAAACAGAGGGAGAAAGCAACAGCGTATCCAGGTTTGTTAACTGAGCATGGAATTGGCGTTGATATTGACGTTGGGGGAGTAAACATCCCGCACGCCGCAGGATATAAGCCTTCTCAACTATATACGCGCAGGGCGGGCGCCGGGGACGCGGTGAGCCCAGAAGGAAGGTTAATTGATAGCAATAGAGGACTCAATTGATGGTGGTAGCTTCACTTGATGACGCCCGCACTGCCGCGCGTAGTGGGAGCCCTTAAACATTGCGCATTCACCGCCGCCACTTTTGCTCTTCCCTTCCGCGCATACGAGAGCGTCAACGTCACCATCCAAAGTGAACATGTCAATTGAAATCTGGAACTGGCTACTGTACCCTGGTAATGTCTGAGATTTTCTGCGTCGAGATCATATTAATATCAATTAACAGATAAGACGGGTGGGTGATGATATTTCCGCACGGCACCGAATTATGATTGAATTAGTCACTCGTTGTCGCTGAGTGCGCCCCCTCACGTTCGTGATATCGCAGCTGGAGGCTCACCGATCTGGGCACAATTTGTTTCTTTTGTGATAGTACCTGCATCTATCGATAGCCGTCCTTTTTGTTGTGATTTTGGATTATATTGAGCTGTGTTTTTGACCTTACCCGATGAGAGATATTCGTATTGGGGATTTAAAATATCAGCAATCCATTCATTAATTGTTGATTTGTTTTGAACGCTTTTTTTACATACCTGGAAAGAAATTAAAACAAAAAAAGAGTAAGTGCATGTGAACTTTCAAGTATATTTCAAATTATTTTCATTAATATTATCTGATCAATATTATAAGCAATACGGCCGAAGCCGTTATTTCTGAATAAAAAAATTTGGTCAATATTTGATTCAGAAGTAGTTTGTTTATGTTTGATCCTTCTAACAACAAAAGACGTCCTTGTAAACACTCAGACATGTCTAACGATGATATCCTGAGGTAAAAGTTGATATTGGATGTGCGAGTTTTATTTTTGTTCAACTGTTTCGAAACCCTGCGCCCGTTTCAGACACCGTAAAACTGCTTTACGACAGTCCGTGCCACCTTTTCGGTTTCGTCATTTGTGCGTCTTTTGGTTTTACTGTCCGCACGTTCGCTAGCGTTTTCCAAAAGGAAACATACGTTTTCCCTGCCTGGAGGAGAGCATCGATAATTGGCACATTCTTCTTCTATTCATACTTATTGTAGCGATTAAAATAATGTAGCTCTTATACAAGACTGTACGTTATCTGTTAGAGTAGATTTTGGACGGATGTGCTGTTTTTTGGAGTACCAGCACTAGACGTGTGAAACCAGTTAGCTTATTTTCGCGGCGAGGGTGGTTTGTTGTTGTGCTGATGCCTCTTTACCATCCTTGAACAGCAGCCCCAAACAGTTGGTTTGGGATGTTTGGCAAGTGGAGTTTGTTTTAATATTTACGTGCTTCAACGTCAACCTTTTGTTGTGTTATTTTTTCCACCACCCCTAATTTCAACTCCCTCATCTCATTTTGGAAACAAAAAGAAAAGGCACACAACAAAAAAAAAAAAAACGATCCGGGATCTGTCTGCGTGAGAAAAGTTACAAACGAGACTCGTGAAATTCAACCTGCCAAAAAGTGCCCAAAAGTTAAAAAAAAAAGCAAGTAAGCAAGAAAACACACACTCGCACACCAGCAGCATACCCGGTCACCGCGAATGCGTATGTTTTTAATTGTTTAACGATGCAGCTTAACCTTCGTCAACCGCTAAAGAAAGCACTTCTCACCGGGTGGCACACGGGACACAATTAAATTAACGTGCGCTTGTTTTATCTGAGCCTTTCTTTTGATTTTCGTTCGCATATTGCTCAATATTGGGGGATACCTTGGTTGTGCTTCCAATTTGCGTATCCACACTCGTGCATGTCATTGCTGAGGCGGGGATTGTGTTGCATTTTCCCAACCTCATCGACGGATACATCTGTTTTGGAGTTTAAGATTCAGGTAATCGGTTCAAAACTTACCCGGGACGAAAAAGAGAGGGCCACACCATCACAAAAACCTCGGGCTTAATCTCGTCCAAAGGCGCCACCACTAGAGAGGACGCATTTCGACACTTTCTTCAAATTAATTGAATTAAGACATCATACAGATCCTTAAGGGGATCATAAAATTAAAGCAAAATAACAAACCCAACAGTCTCTCCCGTTCAAGTGGATCGCCACGATACTCTTCCTACCGCACTAAATCGATACGATCGGCGTTGATCGAAACGATGGCGCTAATAGAAGGCTTCAGCGCCGCACGGTTGGCGAACGGAAATGACATTAAAATTCGTCCACAAACCTTTCCAATCGAAAACAACCGATCTGAGCAGATCGTATATTATACCGCTTTTGTAACGATCATGATTAGAATCAGACCGTTGGTTCAACGCAGCCCTGCCGCCACATAACCACTGCACCCTTCTTGTTCAACATCTTTTACTCCTTCTCCGCCTCCACAAGAAAATCGGAGGCGAAAAATGTATCATAAAAAAGTTCTCATCCGATACGACATCCACCCTGAACGTTACTATGTGTCTCACGGGCCCATACAAACGTCTTTCGGACTCTCTCCCACTGCCTAACACCCCCTCCGCACGTACTGAAACAAAATGAGAAAGAAACGGAGCAAATAATCAAGAAATTAAATTTTAACTCCAGTGTCGCTCACCAACCCGGTCGGTGGACCCAATGAAGGAAACAAATAAAACAAAACCACAGCAAGTCACAAAATGAAGCATTGGATGTATCAAGCGACAGGCGAATTGAAGCGACAACCCCGGGGGAGCGAAGGGGAGAGCCTTTTTTCCAAGGCCCAAGATCCCCCGGTGTGGTCGACCTGGAGACCCGGAGACCCGACCGCTTCAGTTCGGCCAACAGATACATTTTATTGCCTCGGATAAGCAGCAAGCGGCATAACTTCTTCATACCAACAACGACTCGACGAATCCTCCCGCAAGATTGGAAGCCGGTCCCTCCAAGGGGAGGCGGTTGAGAGGACTTCCTTGTCGTCGTCCATGGGAACTCCTCCAATTTTGGGTTACGGCAGCATATGATCTTACGCCTTATCCGCCCGGTCCCGCCATAACCGCTTTTGAGGAACTGCTCCAGATGAAACCGAGATGAAAAACGTACATAAATTTTCGGAGTGCCTGCCCGCTGCAGCGCGAAAGAGCGCGCGGAAAGAGCTGGTGGATAGAACACACACTCATATCCAAACGATATTGAACCGGCACCGCCACAGCCTGACCACCATAGCCACGGTGACTACAAATCTTGGTCGCTTATCGGCCCACAATCTCTCTACATCGTTTGGCCGATGGCGAGTTACTTAGGCTCGCCGCGGGTGCCTGGCTGGTTTACTTGCACTTGGAAGAGTTTCTTGTTGATGTTGTTTTTAACTGCTCGTGTTGGGGAGTTTCAGGGAGTCTCAAGTAATTTGGATATCGCAGGATTTCCCGCTGTTTCCGAAACGTTGGCAGCGCAAAGATACGAACAACGTCGGGTGTCTGGTTCTACATGTTGTATGGATTGTTAATTAAATTTCATCGAACAACTCTGGAAAAAGACAAATTCTGAACAATGTATTTAGTTCTAATCCACCCGCCGAAGGCTCTAAATACTCCAAAAGCATACTGTCACAGCAGAAGGTCACTGTGCAAAGGTTAACCTAACGAAAAAGCCAACCACACACGCCACCGATTTGGCCACAGTTACTCCAAATGGAAGGTGTAATCGTACACCTCTAGCACACATCGGGGAATGTGCTAGCATAAGCGTGAAAGCGTGTGTATACCATTATCATTATTAATCAAACAAAAGCACTTTACACTGACGCACGGAGGCAAATACCGCAAACCACCGGCAGCTGAGAGCAAATTGGTTTCGCCGAAAAACAAAAACCAAAACTTCAATGATCAATCTTCTGTCTCGGCCGGCCTTCTGGTTGTGGTCAGCTAATGAGATCGAGCGGAACACGATCAACACTGACCTGATGATCGTTTCAGCCACCGATACAGTAAAAGAGTCTAGCGTACTTCTCTCTTGTGGCTGGGGAGGCCAGATGAAAAAGGCAGTGCCGCCAATGCTGCTAGCGCCTGGGCATCGTACGCAAACGTACCGCAATGTTCGGAGACCCTTAAAAGTCCTGCACTGTTGAACCCCGTTCCTTCCATTAATGTTTTACAGGCGATCCCAACATGATAGATTAGGTGTACCCTATTAGTGAACCTTGGAAGCATGTGTCCACGATCATCTTGGTTCCAACTATAGAAGGGAGTTTTTGTTGGTGTCTGCTGGCCGATGATTTCTTGGGGAATAAGGCCGAGGGACACAAATCGAGCTATTTGCTGCCGAATTGCGAACGTCCCCAAACCGCAGTACCCCGCCACGGTTAATTTTCTCCCGCCCGCGTGTAACGAGCTGAGGGACAATCGTTTGACAGTAGTACCATTTTTTTCTTCTTCTGGTTCGCTTCGTAATACAACCCGAATAATCCTGCGCCATTAGTGCACGAACGGAGCGCGATTTGGGCTCGCGTTTTCTCCCCATCGGAATCATCTTGTCCTTTTTGTGCATTTTCGTTTGTCTCCGGCCTCATTTAAGGCCTCGATCTGTCAAATTTATCATTTTAATATTCATCTACCAGGGAGGTTTTTCGGGTGATTTGTGTGGTGCGCCTTTTTGTTCTCACCCCCAACAAGATTGCTCGCCCGGCGACGGAGGAACGAGAAGGGGTCTCTCGGCCAAAACATGCGTGATCTCCTGCCTGTACTTGCGTCTACCAGGAGGCTGCACACGAGATACACACGGGCTGTTTTTGGAAAGTGTTACACACATAGCGGAGCGAACTTGTGCCGTGATACTGTTGCTTGGACATTGCGCTAATTTGTACTCCACGATGGGGTGGAGCAGAGTGTGTGTGTGTGTGTTTGTGAACCGTAGCATAAAGGGAGGGAACACGACGACAGTTCGGTTTTCTAATCCATCGAAGATCCAGACGCCAGTCCACAGTGACCTACCCGGGTGAATGGTAATTGGCCCGGGGTGGCTCACACCGTAAAACAAAAGCGGACGACGTGTGTCGTGATCGCGGAGTGATCGAAGGGCAACATGGGTCTGCTGTTTGGCAGGTGGCAGCATTCCACAGGACTCCTCGCATGGTACATGCACACACATACACAGACACACAAGCATACACTGCGGGAATTCCAATCGTATTCGTCAATCGTATCGGCGGAACAGGTTGATCGACATCGCTCGTATCCAAAAATGATTCCAATAGTATGCCCACTGCAGGAGCTCTAACCGTGATCGAGACGGTGTGAATTAAATATTTGTTTTAACGCCGCACACCCGCAGCTACCCGAAGTGGAGCAAATGATTGGGGAGAGAATATCTCGCCCGCCATGTAGCAGCAGCGGCAGCAGCAGCATCATGTTGCCGGGGGTACGTTGGGATGTTTTTCCGTTTCTAATAATTTTGCTTCGGGGAACCTTCGGGGCAGTCGAGATCGCGCACCTTGTCAAGGGTGTTTGTGTTCGCGGAGGTCCCCAAGGGAGGAGATAATGAAAGATTCATCAAGAATGCTTCCAACCGTGAAGGAGCCAAACTGTAGGCGTGTTTTTGGAATCTGCACGCAAGCGACGCAGGCCACCGTTGAGGCCGTGATAATTTGTGCCAAAAAATCGCACGTAATGAAACACAAATGAGCAAGAGCGGTGGCAGGAGCGGGAAAAATGGAGACGTAAGTATGAACACCAGCCAACCACCAACCCACAAAGGAGGTGGCCCGCACGTGAGCCATGATGGTGGTGGTGAACATACTTTTTGGAGATGATGCCAATACCAGTGGGAGTCCCTATTTTAGAAAGAAAAAAAAATCCACAGAAAGGAGGAGCCGAATCGAGTACGCAAACGCGGCCGACCAAAATTGGGAGACACATGTTTCATTTTTCTTTTCCAAAATGAGATCAGTTTTGGATCGAAAAAATAAATAAACAGATAATACCGCAAGACATAATGCGATATACCTATTAAGAGTGAAATATAAAACATAACGCTTCCATTTGTTTTGAATTCTTACCATAATTGCAGTCTGAACAGAGGAACTAATATGTTCGAATGTAACGGTTTCATTTCATGTATTTTATGATTGATACAAAATGTATCCACATTATTAAATTATACCTAAATTTGTCTTCGTAAAGGTTGCTCTTACAGAAAGGCCGCCCTTTTTGTCAAACGAAACAAAGTCATACATCATAACGCATTAACGCAACATTAAGGTGTCTTCGCGGGTGGACTTGCGGGTAACGGAAGTAAATTGCAACGCAGCTGATTTTGTACTTGTCAACAAGCACATGAACGGGAACCACGGATGTTTTGTGTGTGTTTTTTTTTTCAATTGGTTACGCAAACCGATGCACGTATTTATGAATGAATTTCTTGCCGTTTATTGATACTTGCTTGTTGCCTGATGAACGACCAAAGAAGGGCGAAACGAAACAGCACAACATAATGTAGAACGAACTAATGCATGCCTTTTATAGCAGTCAAAAGGAATGCAGAATAGCAGAATAGCTTCTGATAGGAAAAGTTTGTAAGTCATATTGAATCTTATTTTCATGAGTAAAGATGCTACCTTCTAGATTAGAAAGTTAAACAATGATAGGATTTTCGACGATAAACCATGCATGGAACCATTAGGAGGAGTAAATATGATAAAACAGTAGCACTCCATTTCAAACGCCCCGTGAAGCCTTAGAAAAAGTGGATTAGGGTGCAATCGGGGTGTTAAACATTGGCCAAGGACACGCACACGCATCAACTCCAGCAGACATCAGACACCAGACGACTCTGCACAAACACCGCCAAGTCAAAACAGAGCCTAACTAACGTAATGTTTAGGAAAAAAGGCGACACTCTTTGCATCACAGTGCAGACGCTTTTCAAAACCGTTCTGAAATGGTTTGAAAATAAGCAATAGAAAACAGTAACTAAAGCAGGATTTCTCCAGATGCATAGGGCCTGCATGGGCAGGACCGGGCCCAAGTAGGTATCGCCACTGTGGCACGGTTTCTAGACGTGCTGAAATGAATGTTTTCTTAAAGACCTTGCCCAAGCCTTCTATCTCAAGGTTTTTTTTTGTAATATTATGCTAAACGTTTTATTTTACGTTTTAAATGCACATACACCACGCTAACCTATCCTGGCTGATGACCCGGATACACGGTGTGGCGTAGTTTTGCCTAATCCTTAACATTTATTAGCTTGCGTCCATATTGTTTCCCTAATATTTCCGTTTTTTGGATACTCCGTTTAGTTTGGCCAGCTTTCGGGAGTACCTTTCGCGACTAAGGTCGAGGCGTTCCACTACCGATTCCGCTTTCCTTTTAATGTCTTTCCATTCCCCCAGCCCCACAAACATGTGAGCGTGGGCCCATAGGTCTTCCCGGTCTTTCATGCGCGATTGTAGCTCATACATTTTCATATGCTTATTTCCAATGCAAACGCGCGTGTGCACATCGGTCGCCTGCACCGCCGACGCACCAACGACGTTCTCAAAGAACGGCGTCCCGCACACGGCTTGTGCTGACAGGGCGATCTCGCCGTCGCTGCCGCCACTGCCTTGCGTTACGGCCCCGCCGGGACTCTCACGGGAGGGATGCAACACCTTCTGCGCCAAGGAGGACCTCGCCGGTGACCTCGGCAAGCGGGCGATTTCTTCGCGCTGACCTGTGCCGACTGCGGGTCAGACGCGACAGCGAGTCATTTCGTTGGTCGACTTAATCGATCGTTGGCGCGCGGGGTGCTGCATAATCAATGGATGATTTAATCGGTCAGCGCAGAGAAGATAATGGTCGAATGTCTTCTGTTTTGCGGCCAAAAGCCCGAAAAATAAGGCCTTATTGCATCGAACTCTAAACGTCAAACTATTTACATGTTTGCAATAACATCCTTCATAACCATGAGGTTTCTACTAAGTGACATTACTTTCATTTGATGCCTTATAGTGGTAAAACTGTTTACTTTACCTTTTTGGCCATTTGTTGTTTTTTTTCTCTTACGCGACCCCACTGCTTTGCATAAAGCGATGAAAATGCTTATCGTGCGAGAAATTGCCCATAAGGGGAGGTAATTTCTGCACAATTGCCGGTAGCGAATGAATGGGGCGCACAATCGGGGTACACCCCGGGAAGCGTAATGCATGCATAGTGGTAAGTTTTGCGTTGACTTACTTTTTCTGCACCATCAACAGGAAAATTCTACACCACCCACTGCACCCACGGGGGATGGGGTGAGTTATTTTTGATCATTTTTCAACAGTTGAGCTAACTGCCACCTTTTGTGTACAAATGTATGTGAGTGTATGATGGAGTTTGCGTTTTGTGTTTTTTTAATGACTAGTAATCGAACCTCCATTCAAGCTGGACATGGGAAAAACAATTTCTTAAAACAGTTCCTAATAAGCACAGTCGCACATTTTTAACCTGAGATGCCCAAACACTTCGCAATGAGGCTCGCACTTAATATGTGGAGAGATCCTCGAGGTGGAATTTAATTTCGCACTTGGCGTGGTGATTCGTTGCAAAAACTGTTGCCCCTTCTCACTCCCCAATCAGAAACACAAATGCACACACACTTCCATACGCTCACTCACACAACCAAGGATTTGTGTTTCTGTTACGCAGCTCCCGATTAGCAATGGATTTATGCACGCAATGGAAAATAATACGAGAGCAACAAAAAAACATGAACCCTTCTCTGTCATTGTTTGAGGGAGTGACCACACGAAACGCTATAACTAGAACATTACACGCCTTTCCCGTCGCTTCCTGAGTCCTTTCCTGAGACCACGTGAACCCCATTTGGGCAGAAGTTAAAGGGCAGTGCTTGGGAAGCGGGAGAGTGCACAGTGTCCTTCTTGGTGGAAGTAATTTGAATGTGATGTAATCGCTTACATGCAGAAGCAACAGCTTGTACTGGGCAGGACCTGGAGGAGCTTTGAAAATGGCGTATTACGAAGGCGGTTATGCTTTGGCGCACCATTCCGTGGGGTTTACATTTGCATACAGCAAATTGGGGGAGACGGAGACGGAGGGTGAGCAATGTGCTCCGCTTTTTATCGTTTTGTTTTTGTGATGTTTTCTTTGGTTATCAAGTGATGTCGTCCATGTCCGCGTGTCCCCTGGTATGCTGGGCAAATTGGGAATGTGCGGTGGGATGAGCAAGCGCAGCAGTAGGCAAGATCAACGCAATGATGTATGCGCATAAAATATGTGTCACTCGTAACACGTTTATTTGGCCGGCCTCGTGCTTAACGGCCATTTTGCAAGCTCGAGAGTGTAACATATTCGGCATGTTCTATTCATAATGCGCTCATGTCGTTGGTAAAGTTCGAGCGAACATTATCAGCGAAGCATTTCCATCGTGAGGTGTGGTGTGCTGCTTTTTAACGTGCTGTAACACTCATGTTATGATGCATCATCGATCTTACCACATGATTTTGTGTTATATTGTGATACATAAGCTTTATTGTAGAAACGCCATGTCAATGCCACCACGTGTAAGTTTAAAGGTTTTAGAAGCATCGTAGAGCTCATACACGCTCATTTTAATAATCTTTGTGAGTTTGTTTTCCTCCATTTCTATCCACTGCGCAACATCTGGTGGGAATTGAGGCACGGGGTACACTTTCGGAACTCCTGCTGAGCGCAAAAAAAAAATGTCATCACCACCACTACACATATTAATCGCTCCTTGAGCCACAACAAAAAATCTTGACCACCGCGACCACATGTGGGATTTTGAAAGTAGCGATGAGTCCATTTCCGGTTCCACATTTGAGTGTCGGGGCAGTTTCTGTTTTTTTGTTATATCTAGCCGACAGTAACTATTAATAAACAAACCCTGGTCAACTTGTGCGGTGGTGAAATGCAACTAACAAATTTCCAGTAAAATTGGAATAATTATTCAAATTGATATAATTAGAAGCACAATTTCGATGTAGACCATGCGTTTTCGGTACAAATTCAGAATATTTATTCCCCAAAAAGTTGAACACTGAAATGTGCACATCAGCATGCTGTTGGCGAGCCGTCCCATCGATCTCATTATGGTGACGGTTTGACTATTTCAACCTTATGATTTTCTTTTTTATTTCCCCAATGTCTTAAATGGTCCACCCCACACACACACACACACATATACAGACTATGGGCATGTGGGACAACAGGCGCGACATGCTCACATCCTCCGGAAACGATAACAATTTATCAATCCGCCTTTGGTCTCTCGTATGGTCCTCGTCTTTTTTTCCTCAGTCTCCACCATCCGACAAAGCTGATGGAATCAAAGAGACAATGCGCGCTTCAGCATAGATTTTTTGAGGTACGACGATGATGATTGCCATCGCGCGTGGATAGGACAGTGCGGGGCAAGGGGAACACCTTCAACATATCTCACTCCCGCATCCGCCCCAAAAAGGCCATTTTCTTGCGGTCGCGCGCTGGAGATTGCAATCCATCGTGCGACCGTGTGTGTGTGTGTGTTTGCGTCTTTTGTGATTTTCGTCCATTCCCACATCCCGTCGACCCCGACACTCTTTTGATGACAGAATCGCGCGCGCACACACCGCGCTAAACTCCACCATATAACATATTTTAATGGCCGGTGTCTCCGCCAATCGGCGGGCGGACTGGCGGGCGATTCCGGTGCTGGAGGGAATCGGTGACATTTTGGGGTGATGCTCGCGGGCGTTACCCCACCCGTGGGATAATTTTCTCCAACCATTTGTGTGTGTGTATGTGTCCGAATCTGGCTCGGCTGAAGAAAAAGGGGAAACGATAAGGTGGACGACGACACTGCACTGCTGCCCGGGTATGGGATGCTGCTGCTCCAGGCGTAATCAGCGTCACTTCCTGTCCTGGGTGTTGAGGCGGCAAGAAGAGAGACACCGAAAAAAGGGCACCTTAAGAGGCTAGCCGACCGGCAGCATCAATTTCGTAAGATTAACACCAGGCGCGGGAAGGGCGCGCTCCGGACAGCGCGCCACAGCGAAACAGGCTCAATGAAAACAACGCGCGCGCCGAAGTTAATGAAGTTAGGCAAATGTTCAGCATAAAATATGCACGAAAGCAAAACATTCCCGAGCAGAAACTGAAGCAGAAACACACAAAAGTAAATGGGCAACGAAAATGGGGTTTCAGGTCCGGCAATCCCGGGATCTTCCCACGCCGTCGGAATGAAGGAGGATCGCGCTGAAGGAAAGTCTCGGCCGCGCAAACGCAAGCTTCTTAACTGCAGAAAGGGAAGAAGGATATTTTTATAAGCCCTTCCTGCTCGTCTGTGGCGCTCAATGGGCGGGTGGTGGTTGGTTTTTGAGTTGAAGCACCCTTTGGATGGTACTTCATGGTCGAACTCCAACGGTTGTCTCTTTGCGGGAGGCGATACTCTAATACAATTTAGAGTTTCTTTTTATGTGTGTCCATCAAGGGGAAAAAAACACAATTTCAGACAGTAGAGTCTCGTTAGCCGGCGGCATTCGATGATTTGTAGTGCGAAAAAAGTTACACTTTGAACTCGACCATCTGCTCCGTCGTTGCGTCGTTTCTGTGTGTTGTCGTTGATGTCGGCAACAAGATGTGTCGTTCAGAGCCCCCCCCCCCCTCCTCTTTGACACCGTGAATGATCCAGATGGGGATCCACCCAAATTGATCCACTTCCACTTACCATGCATGGGGTTGAATTTATATCTTCCGCTCTGGATGTTGGGCGATGTTTGAAGTTATTTTGCGATTATGATGGTGATGAGGCGTAGCTGCTCCTCCAAGGATCACCAAAATCTTGCGTCGTGCTTTGGAAGGGTGTCTTGTTACCACACGACAATTTTAGGCACACACACACACACTGACGGACAAACAATGCACTTACTTTTCCTTACCCATTAACACAACGTAAGAAAACCTTTTCGTCACCTAGACGACACACAGCAAGTAAGCTTTGATTACTGGGGTTGCGCGTTGTTTGGATTCTCGTACTCAATAATTATTTCTTTTTCTCTTCGCACTACACTTTTTTATGTTGATCGGTTGCCCGTTTGCAAATCTGACATTGGAAACACGCCCGACCTGGACCTGTGACACATTCGAGCAAGATCTTAGCAGACCACACAACTCAAGCACAACTTTTTTTCTTCTGTTATCACCGTATTTTAAAAAGCAACCAAGTTTACCAACGGGAAGCGATATTGACGACACGTTTTACCGACCAATTCAACACAGGCAATGGCTCCTCTATCATCTGGCACGGGACAAAACACGCACAAACCGCGAAACGCGCGACCACACACACCACGGGAAGAGCGGCTTTGAGCAATCACCCCCACGACAAACATACACCGTTGCTGGCGTAGCCGTGGTCAAGATGGGTTTCGATTGGGTGGGGATGGGTGTTTTTTTACACAGCTGTCATGACGTCGTGTCCTGCCGTTATAGGCGCGTTATAGAGGGCAGGGATGGAGATAGAAGGAATCGGATGGATCTTTTGCGGGTGTAGCTTTTGCGTTTTTTTTTCTATTTTGCTTCTAACAAACACACACACGCTCACACATACGCACACACACACACCGGGTCCGATACTGCACACTGATGGACGCAACGGATGTTACGGGGCTGCAATTGGAATCTGACGCGGCAGCACGTGGAAATATGATCGCGGTCCTGGCCGCAGCGACTTCACGCGAGCACCAAACACACACTAGCAACACTTTTTTTACGAAGCTTGGCACAGTTTCGTCCAGATAGATCTCAGCGATTGCTGCAATGGCATGAATGAAATCCTTCGCACAGCTGTTTGCAGGACTATCGTCCACAATCGTTGCACTTTTCGGGGAAAGACGTATTTTCTCTTCTTTTTTCTTTCACTACACACTACACAGATCACAGCTTGTTTTAACTCCCTCCAAAGCTCGAACGAGAGTGAGTGAGTTGGTTTCCTAGCCTAGTGTATCCGGAATATCTTAGCAATAACACCACTAGCTTGCGTGTGCGCTGAACTATCGCCCTGGCCGGCACACTACACAAAAGCGCGCGAACACAAAGCAGGGACAGGATATAATCTCTCCGGGGTATAATAACGATTGCGCGCCTACTTCTACAACACACTAGTATGTTTTCATCTAATATTCGCTCATCTACAACACTGAAAGCAGGTTCCCGTTTCTAAAAACCACGCAAAACGAAAAACATGTCGCCTACTGCGCTAGACTACCGAAACGAACTTAGCGTGGAAACGGGAACACGACGCACGTCCGCACGCTCGAAAGGTAAACGAAGAACGATTGATGCGAAGGGAAAATCAGCCTCAGCGTGCGATTTGCTTGAAATCGTCTGCCATGCTCTCTGCTTTCTTGCGCAAGCGAGACAACCAGCTGCTTCGAGCAGTGCCGGCCCGCTCGCGCTCCGTAGTCACCGGATCGCTTCTCTTGTTCTGGCGCGTGTGAGCGCGGTCCAGCGCGCGCATGGTGTCTCTGTTTGCCGCACGCTGTCGCTCTCGCTCACGTATCCGAACGCATGCCGAAGCCCACACGCGCCGCCAACACACGCACACAGACAGCCGGCGACAGCGTTAGCCGGCATTGCATACGGCTTTGTTTTTGTTTTGTTTCTGCTGTTTCTGATGATTCCAGACCACGCGCTTTTGCGTATCTACACGTTGGTTGAGGAGCGCGCGGGCCAACTCTAGGGGGAAAGAAATGTTCCAAAAGACAGGGCAAATCACGTTTTAGAACCACGAAAGTCGCGCTTTTACTTAGCTATTGAGAGCGCGGGTCTTAGAGAAATACGATTCCACCTCCCATTCTAATGCCACCCCAAAAGGGAGGGAAAAGCCGTTTGTTCCAATCTGGCCGTGTATAATCAAAGAGACAAGACAGCGGTACCGTAGAAATTGGCGCCCTTTGTTACCGACCGGTTTTTCCGGATCTTCAACCCTCTGCCAGGAGGGCACAGGATCAGTCCAAGGAATCGGTCCTGTACCCCTTCGCCGCCAGCGCTATCTAGGCGGAAATTGCGCACTTTTCATCCTTCCTGTCCCGATGCTGTTCGTGCTGTACCGTGCACCCCTCCTAGCCACGTTTTGCTTCCGTTGGTAAGATTTCTTTTCTTTTGCTTCTACTCTTCCCCCTATCCTTGCGATATTCTCGTTTTTTACCGTTTTCATCCCTACGCCGCCGTCTTAAGGACCTCTAGGCGTTAAAAAGCTGAGGTACGACGACGAGAGGCTAGATCCTTATTTTTTGTACGTGTGCATTTTGTTTCCCCTGTGCGCGTCAAGAGGCCTTCACGGGACGGTGAGGATGATAATGATGCTTTGGCTTTTCAGAGGGACCCAAGTAGTTGGCCCAGCTGCTGGTTTAGCACATCTTCCAGCGTTGATGTTACCATGTCATGTTGCTTTTCGCTGCTTCGAGGCTATTGTTTGGCCCGCTGGGTGTTCCCGTTGTCTGGCGCAAGACAGGGGGGGGGGGGGGGGGGGGGGGGAATCGTAGATTCCGCCAAGATCCTTACCGTACACACAGCCTGTAGGTTTAATGCGGGAGCAAACAGGGTGGATGGTACGGTAAACGACCAGTAACGCCAGCTTTGTGCAAGATTATTTTCATAAACGCTTGATTTTGGTCAAATTTATGCGTCGGAACCGATCGGCGTATGTGCTGTCGTAAAGGGGTGATCACGCATTAGCTTTGAATTGTCACAACGGAAGCGAGCGTACGGTAATATTTAATGGCTAGTGTATAAAAAAAATCTGTATCGAAATTTAACGAATTATAATATACCCAAGCAGCTGTTTTTAAACAAAAGAAGATGAACTGAAGCAATGGTGTTGCTGTCTGTTACAATTATTTGAGGAAAAAAAACACTAAATTAGCCTATTTGAAAGCAAAGTAAGACTTATTTAATACTTTACCTTTTCAAAAGTGCAATAAAACATGAATAAAGCATGAATGCTGTACGTGAAAACCTTCAAATTTCAAATAATTTGTTAAAATTAGAAGCAGAATCTCTCGCATTTCCACATCCATTGCATTGAAAACAAAAGCCCCAAATCATGTGACGCAGCTGCGATTAATGTTCCTTCAAGACGAATCAAAAAGGAATCATCAAGACGACATATCGACCATGTGCCACCCTTACCTTCCGGAATGACCTGGCCCAACTGATACATCGCCGCCGTAATGACGACGCATTGTCCGGAAGGGCAGCGCTGTGACGTAGCAGCCGGCCGTCTAGATGAAATGAACATTCCTTCACACACTCCACTAGTAGACCCATCGTCGTCATCACCCTCATCGTCATTTTCTGCGTCGCAGTTGCAAATATCTTCGTTCTCACCAAAAGTTCTCACCCTACGCAACAGCGAGCGAAGACACAATTTACCCGTGCTGCAATTGATGACGCTACGTCGGTACGTAGGAGGGTTGCAATCAGGCATGGTGCCACGTGATGCTGAATTGGTTTACCGTTTTTGGATGAGCCAGCAAAATCTAGCATCCTGTGTGCAGTTGACCTGAGCGTGATTTTTGTCACCATCATGCCAGATCTGTCATTTATTTTAAAATTTAGTATTTCAAAACTTGTTTGAAGCCAGCGGAGCAAGAGCAATTGGGAAAAGCAAACGAAGGAAAGTAGCGTCGTAAAACCAACTCGTCCTCGCTGTGCCATATCCTTGCTTTCAACGCTCATATCCTCGTGCAGGACGAAGTAACAGCTTACGGCCGTACCCTTGTACTCGGATTGTTTCCAACGCTTTGGCAAATTGCGACTGGTAGATTCCGCCGTTTTCGTGAGTGTCGGTGGAGGGATGAAGCGAACTGCACGTTTTACCGCAGAAATAAATTACTTCACTTCGCCCGGCGGATGATGTTTCGTGTTCATCGCGTTCGCTTCTATTATCTTCCGACCGGGCGGTTCGTGTGAGCGTACGTTTCTTTCCCCCGCTTGGTTATGCCCGCTAGCCGTCTTGATGGTGCATAATACGACCCATCGATCGGGGGCTGGTCGAGTAGCTGGCATGTGTCTCCGGGGTTTGTGTTTCTTTCTTTCAGGATTCATTCCTCGGGCGGATCGCGGGACTATGCTCTAGGTCAACAGCGCCTTTCGCTTCCGGTGACTTCCATTAGTTCGATTGATAGACGCGCTGTGAGCTGCTTTCTTCATGTGGCGCATTTTTACGACCGAATTTGATGCACGCATGCTAGCTTTACGACCATGTCTCGCGTGTGGGTGAGCACTGCTATCGAGTTTCGCGCGGTCTAGCGCGGAAGCGGCCGGAAGCACAAAAGCTTTCTACGCTATTTTTGGATTTGGATGCTGAATTGAATCTTTAAAATTTCATCTTCATCGTCGGATCATAAATGTTTTTGTTCGTTTTTTTTTACTACGACCATCAAAATATGATTGGCAAAATTACATTTAATAGATGCTGGTATCATGTTTGCGATGGAATAACATTTTCAACCTTAATGTATGACTTGGTAAAATTGAGAGTTTAAAGTAATAAGATTGAGTGTTTTAATGTGTTCAGTTTAAAATATTAAAAAAAAAATTCAAGAATATAATACATTTCAAGCATCAGATTCAACAAAGATGTATCGTAGCCTTTTCAAACACCCTTATAACACCCAATTCGTATAGGAGATCAACTCGTATGATCCATGGAAGTTTCCATGGTGCTCCAGAACTGCCCCCAATCTGACTACTGCTTACCTTGGGGTGACTACTGGCGACCAGGCACAAGAACGCTCTTCTAGAACTATGCAGAATATTGCCGCGTGACAATTATGAACCAATCGACACGTATATGCCCCACAAAATTAGACCAGACCAGCGAACATGAATCAAACATACGTCCTGCGTGTGTCAAAAAAAAAAACAGCTCTCCATCGATGTTTCGAGTCTTCCTCGCGTGCGTTTATGCAACAGCGAGTCGCACTGAACTCTCGAGAATGGATCGCGAGCACGTGTTTACGTTTCTCGGCCACTGTTCGCCCACCATACCGCGTCCCCTGCACCACCTCCTTAGCGAAAGGCGGTAGGCGGTAGACGACCCAGTGCAAGCGAAACAATTTCAAAACTCTCACCCTTTTGCTATTGTCGGGCCGAAGTTGCGGGTGGCTGCCGGTGTGGCGCCGTCAAGGGTCAAACTGAAACCGCTACAATGCGCCATTGCTTGGGCAGGGCAAAAAAAACGTAACTATAAAAGCAGGAAGACGAGTTGGGTGGCGAAGTTCAGCGGCGTGTGTTTTTGCCGGAACATGTGCTTCATTAACAATTCTAATGTGTGCGTTTACTACGAAACTGCAAACTTCGTCTACCGTCCTGCATGTTGCCATTACACACAGATACAGTGCGAACCACTACCAAGGAAGTGTCTGTGTGTGAGTTGCAGCGTCCCAAGACGTCCGATATCGGTAGAGAACTGCTTTCGGTAGTGGCATTAAAATGCATCTCGCTTGAATTCATTAAGGATAATTGAATTTGATGGCTTCCGATTCCGATTCTTCCCCGCAGTGGGGTGAGTAGCGAAATCTAGCCGCTCCACCATGGCCTTCCATTCTCCAGTTCCAAAAAGATCAGCTTGTCGTACGTGCCCTTTTTTATGTTCCCGCCATGGGCAAAGAATTAACACATCTCCACCGTTCCGCCACCAGCGTCCAATTTGTTTCGTTTCCAAGATGACCAGATGGAGCGGGATGGCCTCATGAAATGCTAAACCAAAATCCGAACCACCAAACCACACACACACAACATTGGCCACATAAGCGGTGACCACACTCTGTTTGCTTTGATTTTAATCCATTTTATGGTTCCGCTGAGTTTGTTACATACACGGGGGCGGAATTTTTATTTGCCGAATGTAGGTTTCCGTTTTAAATGAGGAACGCTGTTTTGATTCCTGTTCTGCACTTGGCGAACGCTCTGTTCTATTGGAATTTCAGCACGAACAGCAACCACCGTACAGCAGGGGAATGGCATTTGCGCCACTGTGTGGTAGACGTAACGTCTTCTGTATGGCACCGGTATAATTTGAACATATTCAGCACTCATGTCATAGATGGGAGCAAAATTTGGCAAATGTTTCGAATGAGTTAGAGTTAATTTTTTTACGAGCACAAAAAATAAATAAAACAAGGAAGAAGGAAGCAGGAAGACATTTATACAGCCCATAAAGCTGTAGCCAGCTAGAATAATAACTAAAGTGTGCTTAGTTTGTGGGCTACATTACCGCAAATTGAGTCATTTCGGGAAAGATTGAAACTTCGTCTTTCCAGCAACCCCGAATCTTCAACCCACGAGGTGAACGACATTACGTGTGCGTGTCGATACCGGGTGCGCTTATCGGCGCTTATCGAAACAAACGCTCACATAATGTGGGCTGGCGGTGATTATCTCCGACCGGAGGACTGATTGTAAACATGTGTGCCCGATTGGGTGCAACATTTATGTATTATCGGTTCGCTCGATGACACGTAAATCATATACATAACTTGAACTGCTCACTGCTGCTGGCGATACACATTCCGTGATGGTTGATACACGTGAGCGAAGGGTGCGCGTCTTACTTTCGAAGGGTGAAGATGCAAAGTAGACTACATTGATCCGGGTTTTACTTTTCTTGCAATTCAGCATTCTAACTGCCTTCTGGATCAAACAGACCGTTTCGGGAGAACTCGTTCGCACTGATTACCATAAACGGCCAGAGCACGATGCTGTCGGCAGAATGTTAGAACACTAATAAAACTACCTAAACCATACACCACAACAGCACGGAGGGGATATTTTATAGATTTTTAAGCGAATCGAATCATCTGCTCCGGCTAATGGGTGGCTTCCAGAAATGTGCGGAGTGTTTAGAATAGCGCTGATTTAATTTCCGAATGCCACATCGGTACAATAACTCACGCTGGATGACAACGTGACGCTGGCAAAACACCCGTATTGACCTCCACGTTGCGCACATAATAAGCGAAGATCGCGAGCCCGCGCACGCCCGCTGGTTCCAGTGGTTCCCTCGTCGTAAATCATCGTTTATCGTGTTGTGTTCTTTTGTGAGTACATGCGCTGGTAAAACATGGCACGTTGGCGCACCGCGTTGTAGCGTTTTCTTGCCAGTTTTTCGGATTGAGTGCTCGCGATCAATAATCGTGAACATGAACGATCGCCGGGGCGGCTGGAAGCTGTCAGCATCTTCAGAGGACCCGCTCAGTGATCACACATCCTTCGGTGGGTTCTTGTTTCCCAGTTAGGGATCTTTTGTGTTATCGCACTCTATTTGACAGCTTACGGAAGGCTACAAATTGTAAACTCGATAACGCCGGTTGTTCGGACACATGCCGGTCTGGTGTGGGCATGCGGGACTAAGGCTCAGGTAATGAACCATCCGATACCCGAAGAGCGAGCATCGAGAAGTCGTTGGCGGCACATTGTCTACGGCACAACAAAAGTTTCCCTGGACCCTGGAGGGAGGGTTTCGGTAAGCGTGTCATCAGCTTTGTTTACACAATTTGTCTTTTGTAACGATCGCTGTTGGATGTACAAGTCGGAAGGAACGGTATCGTTGGTTTGGGCAGATACGATATGTCTAGCTAGATACGAGTACAGGCAAGAATTGAATAGAGGACACACCGGCACAGGTTTTAAATTTAATGCATTCAATTAAGGTCATAGCGGATTTTACAAACTTTGTAGTTGGTTTGTTTGTTCAACTTGTAATAGTGAAGTTCCTTCATACTAATTTTGTATCAATCAAATTCTTTTGTATTGGTTTGATTGAAGTTAGTGGTTAGATATCGTTGAATTAGATTTATTCAATTATTAAAACATATATCGAGTTAAGAACATGATATTTTCAAATTCGTAACCTTCTTCTAACCAATTGTGTTTAGGAAGAGGATACACAAAAATGGATAAAACGTAACACAACACCCGGATCCTAAATTATAAGCACACGACCACAAGAAAGCAGCTTAAATGGCAGCTGAGCGAACAATTGCAGAAAGGATCAAGCCATTGGCATACGGCTGGACATTTTTTTTTCTTCTTGCTACAGTCATGGTGATCCCATGAACATTGTGCCAGCTCCAACCTGGATTTGCTACGGCATGACGCAAGGAAAGTACGCAATGAAGGACCTCTGCATCCGAGGATTGTGGGTGAAGGTGCGTGACGAATGGAAGAGGAAATTAAATGATGGCATCGCTTCATCCTTCAAACCAGGTAGAAAGCAATCGGGGACAGAGGATCTGCTCCAGGCGTCTTGCAAGAAAAAACGACCAACGGTTTCAACCATCAATCGTAGCTGAATGTGTGTGTTGTGTACGTCTTAGGTAAGGATCTTTTCCAGCTGGCCAAGGATTTCGAGCCCTGCAACTCAATGCACCAATGTGTCCGAGGGATATGCGCAATTTTGTAGCCGAGAGCAGCGCGTGCCTTGTCAATATTTGGGTAGGCTTGAGGCTTCTGGCAGTTGGAGGAGTTTTTTTGCTATTACCGTAACAGCTGATCGTACTTCACAGAATAATTGGAAATGAAGAATTTGTTCGATTAAAAAAACAGATTATTACAATTCTTCACTGCTAAAAAACTGAAAGCTAAAGCATGACGCAAGAAGATGGATTTTTAATGTAGCAATACGGTTTAATTGTTAGTTTAATCTGTATTGATGTCAATAAGGCTATTGCAGTGGAAATATTAATAAAGTGCGCGATCCAGTGGTACAGTCGTCATCTCGTACAACTTAATAACATGTCCATCATGGGTTCAAGGTTCATGTGGAACATCCACCCCGTAGCATGGGATGACTATCCGGCTGCATGGTACTAAATATGTCTTGAAAGCCTGCATAGGTGCCGGCATGTCCGCGCAGAAAGTTACACCGAATAAAGAGAGAGAAAGATAGGGTTCATTAAAGCTATACAACCACCAAGTCAATAGATGAATCAATGATATGATTCAACTTTTGCCGAAACAAGACGAAGAGCCTAAACATAAACTTGTGAGGAGTTCTCGAAGCATTACTTGACCAACCGATGTACTAACATGACTAACTATAGACATTGTGTCCAATAAGATCACATTAATATTTTATACATCGTTCTAAACTATTTTTAATGTTTTATTATGGAAATAGAATTTAACTCAACTTTTTCTTGCAAAAAAAAAAATTAAAACATATTATTGATAGCTTAATTCTGTTACAATCAATCGAATCTTACATCAATAAACCATGCAATTTCCATGTACTATAAACAATGCCATTTCTAAGACAAGGAACTGTGACTTCATTCATCAGCTGTGCCTTCTGCGTTAATGTGAGCGTAACGAGAAACCCGCAAGAAATTTTCTACTTAACTCACCAAATAACAAGTCGAATCTTTCATAAACCCATCTGTATTTAGGCACCAGATTTACAATTACAAACAAAGCATACAGACACAGACAACACCGTCCCAACCAAATATCTTTTATTCCACTCAAATGGTGTTACTTTGCGATGTATATTTCGTGCACGGATCAAGGATGGGTTTTGCTTTTTCGTTTTCCTGTAGAATAAAGAAGAGAGAAATGTATAAAAAAGGGAATAGAATAATGCAAGGAACGGCAACTGCACGGCACTCACACAATGCAATGATGCATTTAACTGAACAATCCAGTTTAAAGGGCAGATTCGGGCAGAACGCTGCAAAGTAAATCGTAGTAGGATGAAACGAAAAGCTGGATAGAAAATCACATTCTGTCCCGCTCCAGCACGAAGCATTTACAGAACCTATAACAATCGGAAAGCCATGCCGGAAAGCTTATCGAAAGGTCATGAAACGCAACGGAACAAACTGGAAGCGATCGTAAAGGACGAATGAGAAGGCATAGGGTATTATCGAAAACTCACTCAACTCTCGCCAGCCTTGTTTCCGAACAGCTGATCGAGCATCTTTAAGGTCGATGGCAACACGCTGCAAGATCGGCTTACGAACGCAACACCTTGAAATGAATGTTGAGTATGCGAGCGGGGTTTCCCGCTTGCGACGCGTTGTTATTTTTCTTTGTCACTGAGATTTAAATATTTGCTTGAGATGTTTTGTGAATACGTTCTAACAGTTCGGCAACCGTCAATCGGCTGGCTTTTGACGTATTAATACTACCTCCAGCTGTAACGATCAACAGTAACTTCCCCAATCGCTTCTCTACTCAAGAGAAACGCTGCCAAAGTATGATCATCCATTCGCGAGCCCGAAAACGGCCTCTCCCGATCACCAATTCTCGCTCACGAGCTGAAGAGCACATTTGCATATTTCTTTCCCTTTTATTTTCTTACTCCACCAACAACGGGTCGATCCGATCCGCGAAGCGGCATCAGGCATAATGTCACCAGGACGATGATGAAGCCGCACACTGTGCAGACGGATTGGCGGTAGGCTTTGAATGGGTTTATTGTCGGTGTGCGAAACGGTGAAACTGATTGATGGTGTATCGTTCGCCCGCTGACCGTTTCGCATATTGAGACGTTAAGCATGATGCTGCTGCTGCTGCTGCAGGCTGCCGGGAGCGGCGGGATCGGGAAAGGGCAACGGCGATCCTCAATCTCCATCAGCGATCGAGCGGGTTTTCAGTGAATTGATCGCGAACCGACAAATGAAGTTGTCACAGTGCGATCGGGCGAAGAGAAAAGCGCAATTTACGAACTGCAGCAACGCTGGGGAATTGTGGGTTTGTGTTTTATTGGTTGGAATATTAGAGGTAATGATTAATAACAGATAATAGTCTGCCTGATTCTCGACTCAGTAGCTGAAGAGAAGAGATAGCAATCATGAAATCATTTAAGGGAAGCTCAGCAAATTTTAGGCAGTGATTCAGTATAGTTTAGACATTCTTTAGACATAACAGTATTTCTTCGATACTTAGCTACGTTCAATTCTACATCATGTACTGATTATCGTGGATTTACTTTTTCATATACGTGATTTCTCATTTCATTACATATCAGAGATACAACTCCTGACCAGATACCTGGTGGATCGTTAATTTAGCGTTCCATTCACCCCTACAAATCAATACAAATCTTCCGACGATCTCCACCTGGCATTCGAAGACGACTGGGCCCACAAACTTCCCAATCTGAGCTCCTTTTGTTAGGCAAAGTCGTTTTGTTCGGCAAGATATCACATTCTTTCGTCAAGCCAGCAATACAAGATGGTGACGGTGACCCACCAAAAAACCCACCAAAAAAGACTCAAGCATTCCGGCACAGTCACTGTTCGTCGCTCTGGGTGGTGTGTACGTGGGCGTCGACGGTATCACAGGTCATCCTCGGCGCGGCATAGGCTGATCGTCACAAAATATTTTCTACACAAGCTTTGTTGGGAGACATCTGGACTCGCCGCAAACGCATATTTTTGGCGTTAATTGAGTGTATAAATATTGTGTGCGACTCTATCCTCAACTCTGCGTCGAAGATCATTCGAAGATGCCAGTTGGTCTAGCGTGGCCGCCAGTGGAGGCGTTGGATTGTGCGCGATTAAGGGGGCATCTTTTCTACCAGCCAAAGATAGCACCAAACTTGGCAACCCGTGGACAACAATAATCAGGATAATAATCGTTGGCAGCAGAAGACTGCGGGGCCGGTATGTGAGCACCGGGTGAGGCTGTTGAAGTGTTTAACATTTATATTTAAATTTCTGTTTTCTGTCGCAAAAGTAGACGCGATCTGGCGGGCTACTATGAGATGATTTATGAAGCTCATAAACACCGAGAAATATGATTCAAAGACGTTTCTTCTTAGAGGATTGTGCACACACTTACACATAACACGCTTAAGCGGATATATTTTTTTATATTTTTCTATTGCTTGACAGTATGTGGGAGGGTGTGAATCGTGAGAAAATGTTGAAGATCAAGGAATCGTATAATTATGAATTTAAAAATTCGTTGAGAATTCGTTGCTGTGATGCCATTTTTACACAAATGTGTTGATATTATGTTATGTTGAGTGATGTTGTCAAAAATCAATAGCTCAGGAAACACTTAATATAATCTAGACACAATTTCACCTGTTAATTAAGCAGGAATGCAGAGGTTCACTGCCTCAGACAATGTGGAACCTCTCAGTACTCATAAGATGCTACATTATACCTTACCGAGCGTGTACAAATGCACCAAACACCTCGCAAACAACGGCAACATTACCGGCTCATGAAGGCAAGGGTGTGAATTAGTGTACATTGTACAGCATAAACGACAAATCATTAACTCACCCACGTTTCACGCTCTCGTCTGGACGGACGCCCACCACGCAGGAGGGAACGTCAGGAATTCGCGCCTACACCCCAACGGCATGCTTTCGTTGCGCTAGCTCAATCCGCCACCACCACAGCCGCCTGACGGTGTCGTCTGGGAAGATTAAAGCGAAATAATTTCCTGGCTTGTGCCTGCTCCGAGGTACGCGATGAGCTGGTCGGTTGGGCAAATGTATATGAAGCAATAATTTATTCACCATCACACGGATGACAGTTTTGTGCAGGTATTTGGCGTTGGAGTCTATCTGCAGCTTGCAAACACACGCGCAGACCCACAATTTGGACCACCGACGCAGCTTGTTATCGGGCCGGCGAGGTAAAGTGTGGGCGATTAGTTTATTGTTGCTGCGAAATTGTTGGCACAATGGCGAAGGCATCGTTTGCATCGAGTTGCATTGCCATAAATTCGGTTTCGCGATACTTTAATCAATAGTTTATGTTATTTTCAGTTGGGGAAAGTATGCGGAGAAGATTTGAAGATTTATGCCACTCAAAAAAACAAAACATCTTATAGAACAAACCCAACCCAAGGATGCTCAAGCTATCATTAGAGTGTGACAAGAAGGAGTAAAATAAAAAAGCATGAAATTAAAACGCAGAGCTCGTTCAAGTTCCATTAAAATAATGAGCATGGTTTTCGATGCTTCCACATCTGCCCACTTTCCCAGGCAAACTTGATGGGAGTCGCATTTCGTGTGACGCACAACGCATTGTGGAGGAAAGGGGAATAAAGGTAAAGATGCGATGCATTTGGAAGGACCTCCGCTGTGCATCGGAAGCGTCCCCCAACGAAAACAAACGCCCGACAGCTTTTTGACACTAAGATTGCGACGAGCATGGAAAAGGAAGCCCCGGAGAAAAGGAAGTCAGTACACCTCGCGCATTTCGCAACACAGACTGCCGAGATCGGGAGGAAAAACTTTCCCACAAGGTGTGACTGGATTGCGCACAAATAAATCCCGGAAAGCGGAAGGTAAGGCACTAACGGTAGGTCCTTACGGTGGTCCTGGCGATGATGAACGGTGGCGTTAGCGGGAGGTAGGGTGGCACTACGCCGAAAACAAGGGAGAACCTTAACGCCACTTTCGAAGGGGTCGGGCGTAAAAACGGAACCGGTCCTACGAGCGATCGTAGGGGAACGATGATAGGGCGACACAAAGACGTGCGTCTTCACGTAAGCCGATGGAAATGCGGACAGGTAGGGAGTGCGTGTGTGTGTGTGTTTGTGCGCAAACAGTTTTACGTGCGTGCGCACGCAAAGGGGGAAAACTCGAGTAGAGAAAATCCATCCCAAGCGCAGCAGACCCCTTGGTGGGTTTTTATTTCGTTTTCGGCTTTCTGCATTGACGTGCTCGTAAGACGTCAAGGAAGACGAATCGTTTGCGTGCCCATGGAGGGAGAATGTAGCACCGGGGGGAAGGCAGCGCTGAGAGGCGACGCCGGCGCAGTTACGCTTGCGCGAATAAAAGACGGCGTAATTAATATTTACGGATTCGAATGTCGGAGCAACGAGGCAGCTGGGTAAGCATTGGTGTGTCGTTCGATGGAGGGCGTCAGGATGGTGGTGGGAAAAGGACGAAAATCCACCCTTCGGCCCAAGTACCACCCCAAGGCGAAGGATGATAGAATGGTCTACTGCTATCGTTGTAGTTGTGAGTTTTACTTTTCTTGTTGCATCTGGAGGAATTTGGCCCGAATCCTAGCCGTTTGTAGTAGAGATTGGTTTCGATGGAGGGTTTTCCACTAGTGTACATGTCTTCGTATCGTTTGATTCATTCTAACAATATTGTACAATTTAATGAGTACCTAGCCATGGTAAAATGGATTTGTCGTGGCAATGCACCATGATTCTGCATGCGTTGGTGAATTTTCATCCTATAGACGGAGGGTGCATTAATGTGAATGTGCATAATTCTGAAAGGGAGGGTGATTCAACGTATATACAGGCGGCTGAATCCGTTAAACTCAAGTTGCAGTCTGGAAAAGTTGCATCATAATTGCATACGCCAAAGTTGAGAGCAATTATTGGGTTTCCAATTGGCAATCGCAGGTACGGAGGTTTTGTATGTAAAATGGGAGGAAATATGGGACAGATGTATCGATTAATTAAAAATCAGCGACATAAAATTGAAACAACAACGCATACGTATTGAAATGTCAGAGAATGATTAATTATGGGTTGATTAGACTTTTCAGGTTCAAAATACATCGAACGGTAGGGAAACAATTGCGAACTAAGTTTGAAATTGTACACAGTCTTAGAACGTTTACTACAGGTTACATTTAATTTAACTGTAAGTACAATTACATTTAAGGTTAGTTACATCTCCCCTCATCCATTAGATTGTAGGATTGGATGAGGGGTCGATAAAATACGACCATCTGTACAACTCCTCAAAATTGATACTCCATAATGAAGTATGTTAGACATTACATTATGTCAGATAATTTACACATTGAATGACAATTCGTTCTTGAAGTTACTTGACTTTTGGTATACTTCATTGATAACCCAGTGTACTAATTCTCGACACAAGTTTGAAAGCTATACTAGTAGTTTATTTCTAAGATTGTAGAATGTAAATGTAACAAAAAACATAAAATCCATACTTATTTCTTGAGACTATAAGTAATAGTATTTACTAAAAGTATTTGATCGATTAATTCTTGCCTTGAGGTAATATTTAGGTCTTATTCAAACATATAAACAAGAATGTAAATTTGATTTTAATTTGTCGATCTTTAAATTAAACTTAATTCGGTGAAAAGTAGTAAAAATTTTTACCTTTACATGTATAGGCACTTTACTTCTCAGTTCCCTGGATAACTTGGAAAAGGTATAAGCTCGAATTTTATTTAATTTCATTTATTGATTAAAAACTTCACTAGTGAATTCTCAAGTGAAGTTGACGGTATAATTGAATGAAAATATCAGGCTTTTTCATGTACCTAATATGTAAAAGCAATAATTTCATTTATTCAAACTTTTGCTTACTCTTGATTTAGTTGTTTCAAATTGATTGAAAGATTAGAAGATACTGTTATATTCAAAAAATAAAAAAGTGAATGTTATAGCATCTCCCACAAATCAACCAAGACGTCGTATGGGTTTATAATATGAACGGTAATATTGTAATTATTGCCCTAATTATTGCAGTAAAAAAACATACAACATAAATATTGGATCATAAACATAAACAATATCTGCTTTGTTTTTACAATCATGAAGTAAGTAATGTAGGACTAATACTATTCATTGAAGCAAGCAACAAAAGTCAATTTCAATAGATAATTCTTGATTTTTTTATAATCTATGACACAACTGTACACTACGTTGATGCCGTCCAGTATCGTTCAAAACCATTTTCCAATGTTCAATGTCATCGAATATTGTCCCACTGAAGAATATGTGTCGTCGTTATCGAACCGAACCCCTCCAACCAGTACGCTGTGTGTGCCGGTATGTGTTACAGCAAGGAAGGGAGCATAGTTGTACTGTTTGCTTACCAACAGCCAAACAACATCAGCATGTCCCGGGCGGGAACTCACGTATGGGCTCACACACGGGTGGTATCGTTGGGTAGGGTCAATCGGGTGGATTGTAGGTTGGCAAACGGCGATGTCGAACGGGTGTATGTGTGTATATGAGAGAGTGCCTCGCTCAAGGTGGCAATAAAAAAAATCTTTCCTTTCGTTGTGAAGATTTTCGCTAGATCGTGAGAACGTCTTTTCCCGAAAACGAACCAAGGGGGAAGCGTTGCGACACCCCTAGTGCTAGTAGTGGTAGGTTTGCAAGGGAGTTTATGTTCCTGCCGCCGCTGGCGTTTCGCTGTGTGCCGAAAAAGAGGGTTGCATTAGTCGCACGTTGCGGTGTGGTAGTGAATTCTTTTACACATTGAAGGATAAGAGTGATGACGCCGCGAATGATGGTACGAATCTTTTGATTACGTATTCCTTCACTGACTCAGAACTTATCGTAATAAATAAAAACAAAACATAGTATTCTGAAAATTACTGAACAGTGCCTTTTTCAGTGCGAGAGGCATATTTATTGATTACAAAACACAAGATTTGGATATGACTCATATGATTCAGATATGAGCAAATGTTGTGACTTAAACGACGTAAATAAGTTATTTTCGTTCCGTACAAGTACTTAACAACAAAATTTAACAACATTTGTATAAAATGAAGTACTAACATGACATTTACCTTGAAAAAAAATGTAAAATGAGCTACATGCTAAAATAAGATACAAACTATACGGAACGTTGACTCAAGAAATCAAAATTCAATCTAAAGACATCTGCTTCTTTGCGATACACTTTAAAATGTTTTAATCCCGCAAACATTGTCCCACGCCCTCCCCCAACACGTGGGGTGGGGTAGACTGAGCAAAACTTATAGCAAAATCAAATGTCTTAAGCTTAGCCAGCACACCTTTAACCTTCCCAGTCTGCATGCGGGGTACGCACGATAGAAAGCGTCCGAAAGTGTAACACAAAAACTCTCGATTCATGTCGCCGTATATTTGCTCTGTGGTATGTGTTGCGCTTTTTAGCGCTCTTTAGACGTGGCCACGCTGACAAGCCAGAAGGATTAAAGGGTTTATGCACCGGGCGGTGAAAATCCGTTCCCGTACTTAATCCGTGCAAACAGTGTCGCCGATGAGGGCGGCGAAAGCCAAAGACGACTCGTTCGCTGAATCGGGGGAGTTTGCGGGAAGAACGGTTGTCCGTTAAGTTTGTATACACTGTGAGGAGATGCACAAAGATAGCAGTTTACTATCTTTAAGTGTTTTTTTCTTGCTTTAACACTTTCGTTTCGGCTAAACATTTCATTACAATGTTGCAATTTTTCCAATAACCATCTTGTTGCTAACTGTTGCATGTCCTTGAATGTCTATATCGGGTGTACGAAAATCATGGGCAACCGTCACATAGTCTGCCCGTTTTGTGGTACCATTTATTCAGGCTGGCACATCGCTACTTTGGTTTTATTACTTCCGGACGACCGTGTCACCGACAACGCGGAGCAAGTTCCTTGCGCATGGCAAATGAACAACGCAACAACAGTATCAAATTACCCCTTCACTGGATAAAAGGATCGGAACAGTGAGTGTCAAAAGAATCGTTTCATATTGTGCGGGCAGCGGGAACGGGACACGTTTGCTTCCGATTCGTCGTACCTTTCCGGAAGATAAATGGTACAACCTGGAAAAAGGGAGTTGCTCATCTTCCAGGCACGGTGCGCCTTAGGCACAGGAAGTTGTTGAATTACCATAAAAAGGTACATGTCCGCAAATTAAGGCTTAAATGCAAACTACATACGCTCTTCATGTTCTAGAAACATGTTTTGTTAAATTGCTACAGTAATGTTAGCTCAAATCTTGAAACTACTGTAGCGTTTTGAATAAGTTTTTTACATTAAAACATAAACCGATACGCAAGAAAATAATTAGCAACCTTGCAGTGCAATGTGCTTATCTTTATTGCTAAACTCCTTAATTTATGTTCTCCGATCGGATCGATCCCAGCGCTGCCCATGATGCAGCTGCATGCTACCGAAACCGAGTAATTTGCTTTGACACGTTATGTGACAGCGGTTTGATAAAATGCGCCAACATTAATAAACTACCTACCAGCGCCTGCAATCGATACCCATCCCCAGTCCGAGCCCGCGCATTACTATCATCATAATCTTATGCTGCTTCAGCTGCTGCACCCGTCCAGACCCGACTGTTAATTGAGAAAAGAGCTCGCAATTTCGCACTTCGCACGGTGCAGCCTCGCCGGGCACCACTACTCTGCTGGAGCAAGCAATCGGGTGCGATACATATAACGCCCGGGCGCACAAACACGTGCAAATCGACCCCGGAACACGCCCGGAATCGAAGGTGGAATGGCTATAAATCATTACGGGCCGGGGGAGCAGCAAAGGCACACACACACAAAAAAAGATGGAAGCTCGAATTTACCGAACTTGTGTGTACAACCCCTTTCACAGATTACCTGGGATGGATGCTTCTGTTATTTTTGGCCCCACCGCTCGGCAGGGTCTGACCAGGCAGAGAGAGAGTCGCTTCACCGTTGGCCACACCCACGACGGCAAATAAATATGCTCCGACTCTATTTATCTTATCGGCTTATAATTTCGCAATTTGCCACGAGCGGGGTGCAACGAAAGTACGAGTGAGTAAAGTAATAAAGGCAAAAAAAGTGAAGCTCAAACCCATCGACAACGATTCGCGCGATAGGCGAAAACGAAACTTGCGCGCACACGCACGTGTTTGTCGAGATAGGGCTGGCTGCTGTTGGTGGTGGTGGTGCACTTCAGCGGCGAGGCGGTACGAGCAATGAGCGCTCAGCTCCCTAATGCACTGTCACTCATATATCGTGACCGGGTGCGTTCTTGCCCCGCTGCCAAAGTGCCCAGGGGGCGCCCCGACGAAGGAGTCGCCCCGGGTAATTGATGGTCCGTTTTTGCGCCAACTGAATCGATCGGTCCGATCGTGTTGTGATTATTATTTATTGAATCGTTACGTTCAACCGTACAGGCGCGGCCTTGCAGCGATGCGACTGTGGCAACAGCAGTGGCAGCAAACCTCGCTGCGCACATTGCTGCAACGGTACCGGAAGGGATGGGAGGGATGAGCGAAGAAAGGGAGCGTCGGGATGTGGGACGACGACAGTTCCAGCGGCGTTGTGTGGCGTTCTCACCTGCTACGTCGGTTGGGCTCACCGCGCTCCAACACCACCCAGCCCCTGCCTCAGCGCTCCATCATAAGCACCACGCTGCCTATCAAGAAGTCAACCTCTCAAATTGAAGATTAAGATTAGACTCTGGATATTAATGTTCGTTGACGCGGCCACTGATTGCTCCAATCCGATGATGACTTTGTCGGCGGCTTTTCTCTCCCAACCGATCCGGCGGGAGAGATGATGTGATCTAGAGCGAGGAGAGGTGGCGGGAATAGGTCGATAGAAAGAGATCGAAGATCGAGGAAATCTTGAAAAATGATTCCATTTCAACGGGTACGAGTCGGGCTCGGTCTGGTTTTGGACACTGCCATTGGTGGTTGATCGTGTGCTGCTCTGAATCCGACTGGCGAGGGAGAGCGATCGGGTGCGTTTTCTTCACCAGCTGAAACAGAACACACATTTGTTTCCCGCAATCACCGGCCTAGCATCGATGGGAACAAATTAAAATCATCGATATCTTGACAGAATCGAATCTGGTTCACAATAATGGCCGGACGCGCGAGTGCGCTTCGCTTGATTTGGTTTGTTTTTGACCACGAGCCTGGTCAAAAGCTTTGATTTTGTTTTACGCCGTCATGTTAGTGGTTCCTTTTTGGACTTCGTTGTCTTTGCTGTTGAGATAGAAACTAGTTTTTACTAGCTGCCTTCCTGTTTCTATTCCAAAAGTGACTGTAGAGGGTGTTGTCCTGGTTGGTATTTTTAGGACAAGTGATAAAATTGGAGCTCGTGTTAATTGAATTCCGTTTACGACCGGTCCCACCAGTAGGGGGTGTAGGGTAAAGTTTTACTGTGCTATAAAACGCAGAATTCTTGAATTTGGTGGGAAATGCCGGATGTATAAGACGATCGCTGACGCAGTGGTAATACATTGTTGTTGATTGTGCCATCACGATATGAGATTTATGCTATGGCGCCATGAATGATATTACTCAAACGTATTCTAAGATATTCGATCATGATTAAATATTATTCTTTTTGCATTTCACTTGAAAATCCATGGTATGCTAGTAAAATCACTTCGCTCAAACTCATAGCATACTATTGCACAAATGTATAAATGCAGAATGTTTCAATACTTATTATTCAATAGCCAATGATCTTGATGAATGATCTTAGATTTAATCAAGGTACATATTTTTGGGATTCTAAATAAAATTTTAACAAACATGAACAAACATGAAAAATCCAATACGCACGACATGACAGAAACATACTACAATTAACACAGTAAAAACTTAAATAAAACGCCGAAATCTGCCCTTTAAAATGTTTTAGACAACTTTAAGCAGAATTATGATAGCTTTCGTTCAAAGTGTGACACACTTAATTAGAAACGTAGCTGTGGAATATAACTATTAAAATACAGTATAAAATGAACACGTTTGTCAACTTTTAGTTGGTGCATTAAAACTTTAATTACTAAATGTATCACTAAATCTGTAATGATGCGTCTGTAACGCCCTGTGGTGCATTCATCGAGCGATAGGAGCAAACAACATGCTCTGGTAACCGACTAGATTTAGAAGGACTATGAGTAGGCATAGCAGCTTAATACCTAATTATAAAGAAGTATAATTCTATCGATAACGTTTTCCTCTCATTTGGGGGCTGGTCTGTCATTTATAGATAATTGAAAGCATGTCTTCATAATTCTTTTGATTCTCTCATGACGTAGAAAAGGGTATCGAATGATACACAAATGGTATAGCACAAATTCATTCTTTGGCGAAAGATTTTGACTTATATGGTAATGATTTTTTTTGCTACTTTTGACGGAGTGAAGACGATTAATGGGGAATGGGATTAATCAGTCACGATCAGAAAGTCATGTGAATGAAATAAATAATTGTTTAGAGCTATTATTCTATCGACCAAATTTTCCTTTATTTACATACATGTTTGAGCTTCTAACAATTATAGAATACTTCGTTCCGTTCGTTTGTTAATTGTTAATATTTCTTCCGTTTTGTGTAAAATCTGTTGATTTCTATAACCTTAACCATAAGCTCCACGACTATACACTTTTTATTATCTTTACTATTTTACTAACACACATTTCTCACATAATGCAGCTTCTACACTTACCATCATATTTACATTTTATCCTACACCACGCATTCCAAAGTAACAAATTTCACTATTGTCGAACATTTATCATGATTGCGTGAAATACTTCCTAGCTCCACCAGCCATCCAATCGAACCAACTCGTTAGTCGATGAAGATGTCACCGTTGTCATTTATAGCTGCTCTGGGACACAGGCACGAGCAAATAATCTCCGTAAATCTAACACCATACGCCCAACATCCCACACCTGACAAGCAAACAGTGCAGAGCTGAATGAACGTGTAATATAAACACACGCATAACCACAGTGCCCTGGGATCAGAGGGCGGTCATCGGCGGCGAACCGTGAAAATGCGCTCACCTCTGGCCGGGTGGGAATGCGTGGGATGTAATCTATGGTGCGGCGAGCGAGCGCGCGCGCGGCCGGGGAATTGTGTTCGCGTGCTGCTCACGTAGAAGGTGTAAACAAGCCGAACGAGCTTGAGATCGTAACAAGCAGACGATCGAGCCTGAGCACGTGACTAGTTTCTCACCATTGTCTTGTGCCTCGGCGTAGTTTGTCTAGGAAATGTTTCTTTCTGTTACGTTTTTTACGCATACATAAACGGCAAATTAACTTTGTTTTTCTAGGCATGTGCGCTTTATAAAGTGTTAATAAATTACTCACTGATCACTGAATTTTGTTGGTTTTGGATGCATTTTGGCTGCTCGACCGGTGCAGCTCGAAATTGTTTTCGCAGAATGCACTTCGCAAACTTCTCGAAACGCAAAGTCACTGTTCCGAGCCACAGTCAAAGCGGTTGCGCGTCTGTCCCTGCCAAAATGGTTAGATAATTTCCTATCATTTCACTAAGCGATATCACTCACCTCAGGTATGTCCCAGTGCCAAGCCGTGCCACCAAGTTTTCTCTCTTTTTTTTGCGAAGCGAGTTTTGCAAAACCTGCAGCGTTTTGGGAGGAGTCGACCAGGCTGACTCCCGTGGGGGCCCGCCAAGTAGTGATTAGTAGCGCTTGGCGCGGCGGAGATTTGGAGGATTTTGTGGCTTTTTTGTGCTTAGTTTGTTGTACCAAACACTCACTCAATACCTCTCTCTCTCTCTCTCTCCCCCTCTTTCCCTACCTCTCTCACGTGTTTATGCGCGCACCCCCGGAACCTATCATTACGATAAACGATTCCAATCCGAAAACTACACTTAATTGCATAGCCGGGGTCCCGAAAAACGGTCTAATTTCGGACCCATGTTGTGGAGGGTGCTGTTTTTTCTTGTTCACCGTTCACCACCGTGTACCCCGGTATGCCCGGCACAGCCAGAATGCCATCCGGCGTTCAATCTCCGAGAATGGCTCCAGTGCGGCTCTCGAGTGCCGGCAGTTCCCGATGACGACATGACGACTTCCCGCCGGTGTAGGACGAGCGGGGGCGAACGTGATGTGATTGTCCGCATCCTCAGCCTGGCGTCACTGGCGCTGCTCAATCGGTTGACTTTCCACGGTGTGCGCGGGCGCAAGTCTGTGTGCGCATTCTAATCCGCGCGCTCCGTTCGCCTCACGCATTAGCATCTTGCCGAGTGGAGCCGCATGGACTGGGTAAATATACATAATTCCGAAAAATGATATCAAATTACAGATGGTCCAATTGGTGGCATCAATCGCATTCGAACCATTTCCCAGGAAGTGTGGCTGTGATTATGTGCCCGCAGCCCTTTCGAGGGGGAGGCGATACGAGCAGTTTGCCAAACACGGCGACTCGGAGCGCCCATGAGGTGCGGCTTCGGGGGAGGTTAGCGATTGCCCCGAATGCTTGCCACCGATTATCGGAAGGCTTGGCAAGGGAGGGGGGGGGAGGAGGGATGCCAATTTGGGATGGTTGGAAACCGAAACAGATCCATCCATCATCATCGCGATTTGGAAGCGGCGCTTCCACGCCTTGATCGACGACGAAGACGACGACGTCGCTTCGACACTGGACGAACTTCTGCTAGCGAACGGAACTAACCCGTCCATTGGAGGTACTGTTTTTCACGTGAAAATGTTGGTTATGTTTTGGGATTCGCTTCGCTTCAAATGAAACAGCCAGCTAGGCCACTTTTCTGCCAGCCAGCCAGCCAGCCTGAAGTCCGCGTCCATCCGTTCGGGATTAGTTATGCAGTTTTAATCACACTCTTTCGTCCGTGTTGTAGCAAAATGTTACTGGAGTGATTAAAACATCCCGAAATTTGGCTTTCATTCATCGTTGAGGAAACGGGCAGCAGGGAATGATAAACGATGTGATTTGATATAAATTACGCTGGTGGCATTACTATCAGAGTATAGATTGCTTCGATAAAACGAACATCAGTCATTAGGGAGGGCATTCGAAGACATTGCTATAAAGATAGAGAAAACATGCTGTTAGGAAATTTAACTTTTATTTTTTATTAGTTTTGGCAGAAAACTATAATTCTACCACCAAGAATCAATTAAACAACTTAATGTTATGAAAATATCTAATTTACTGACAAATCCTAAAATTTATTACAACACAAGCTGGTACAATTATTTTTAACATGAAAACATTACTGAAAGCAAATTCAAATAAAATAGGCATACCTAAATATATATAATGTACATTTACAAACGGATTTCGGTTGAAAAATCAACATTCCTCTAAATATATGTCGCAATGTTCCATTAAAAATGAATCCCTTTCTAACCGATTGCTCTTCTAGAAACGTTTGCTCCTGTACACCTTCTTGCCACGATGGCGATAGAAAAGCAAAGTAAAAACACTGCCAAAAATTGGAATACGATTCAGACCATCCATAAAAAAGTGCAGCTGCTCGTGAAAGCATGACGAGCAGCGAAAACAAACGGAACTTTTTCGGCAAACGAAAAAACAACACACACACACACAATTGTCTGCGGTGCATAAAGCGGCAATCGAAAGCGTATTTTCTTTAAAAAAAACCATCCCGCTCCATCATTCAGCACGGCCGTAAGATGGTATTTTCTGCAGGTGGGAGCAAATGCCGCCGCACTGGGTTGCCTGGTGTGATGGGAAATTAAATGCTTCCAGCACCGGAGACGCTCATTAGAAATTAGAATAATTGCGGCCAGATTTCGAATGATAGTGAAATGGAACTGTGGCAGAATGTGCTTTTTTTGTTGTGGTTTCGTTTGGTTTGGTTAGGGCCGGATTGGATGCGTTTGATGCAGGATTTCGGCATGCCCTCCGGGGGCGTTTTTGGATCGTGAATAATTGAGCAAAGCCGGCAGTGGTTTCTGTATAGTGGTGGTGCTGATGGTGGGTGCTTTTATCCCTTTACAAAAGCGAGAGGGTGTACCGTGCTCGCAGCGATAGGATAATTCTTGGTCTGGGCCGACCAAATTCGCCAGAAATCAGAACGAGATGCCATTGGAGGCGGAAAGATCGCGCCTTACGCGATGCTATAATTTGGCGAGGATTAGAGCCCGAGAGCAATCCGCGCTGGATGCCGGTGCTTATCGATTTATTCCTAATGGTAATGTGATGGAATGATTGTAGATTGTAGTCAGTCGGTAGGATGCACTGGGGTGGTTATTATTTGCGAAGGAATGCATGGAATGTATGGCAAGCCGCTCTTGAAAAACGGTGTAAACGTTTGGTTGCATTTCAAGAACGCATTTTGCAAATGCAAAATAAAAACATTTGTTCCTACTAATCTTGACAGAATCAATCCAGCATCTACGTAGAGCTAAGCGCACAGTGTGTGGTTGAAAAACATTTTCGATTTCATTTTGACCCAAGTTCAAGCAAGCACAACAACTCGCTCTAAACCCACAACACACCTGATTGAAAGTGGCTCGACAGTTGACGGTTGTTTACGGCGCACCACGCACGCCTGATAGTAAACAGCATTACTAAGCCCGGTGGCAAAACAATCTCCTGGAAGAGCACTAGTTTTTCCCTTCCCTTGGCGTGGGGCTTGCCGGTTTAGTTTAGCCTTCCGTGCAACTGTACCGAGCGAAAACAAGTCCCAGTAGTGAGGGAGGAATAGCCGACCGTACACGCTTTACGTCAGAACACTACAAATTACCCCTCGGTGGAACGAGCAATGGAGGGCAGGGGAGTAAACACCCTCACCCGATTCGCGGCACGTTTAGGGGTCCAATCGGGGTCAAACCCGACAAACCATCGCATCATCAATGATTGCGCATCAAACCCCGAACACCGAGTCGGAGCGTTCGAGCTTCATTCTTGGCGTGTTGCTTTGTTGTTTTTGTTGTTGTGGTTGCTTTGCATATCAGCCGCATCGTCCCACTCGCTGCTCCTCCTGATTGGTAATCTAAAGAAAGCGCCAGCGACAGAGGTCAGCGAAGGGAAAACGGGACGGGCCGATCCTCCCGAAAAGGGAAGGACGAAGGCTGTGTGCGAGCGTTTAATCAAAACTCGCCCAACGGACAGTCATGTCCAGTGCGCAGTTGGACACATGGTTTCATGCGCAACACCCCTCTGTCTTTCTTGGGGGAGTGATGCGACCCTTTCCGCCATTGTTTTTCCTGGCCGAGTTCGTCAACAAAAAAAAACCGATCGAAAAAAAAAACCTGCTAAGCCCTTATCGCGCTTCGTAAGGAGAGGCGGGCGAGTCTGACGCGACGAGATTTCATCGTTCAGCTCGGCGTGGCCACTACACACCAACGCACACACACACGCACACGATTGACGTCAGTTGCTGGATGACCCCGGGGCTGAACCCGTGCGCCGCTGCTGCTCGATCGCCCGTCCGCCGAGTAGATCGTAAACGGTAATGGCGCGAAATTGCTCCCGCACTGCGGCGATTTTTTGTTTTCACTCGGACCGCCTCCATACACACCACACAGCACGGAACCAAATCAAACACGCAAGCCTTGGAGCAATGCGCCCGCGCCCGATCGTGACAATGTACCACCAGCTCGCGCTGGTGCGGTGTCAGCCGTCCGGCACAAGGAACACGATGCGCGCCTGGTTGGTGCGATAATGCGACCAGATAAGCAAGTGGCACCGAAATCGTCCACCGGCTCGACGATCGAACGATCGGTGTGAACGCCTGGGGAAGAAAGGAAAAAAGTGGGCTCAAATGGGTTTTTTTGTCGTTCAATAACGACATGTCGAACGACACCCGCTCAAAGAATTTAATAGACGCATGCCCTCAAGCATGCAGATAGTGCGCTGAAGTGATCACGAACGCAGCTTATCAATCGTTCGTCATAAGTGGTGGAGATGATACGGAGCCTGTGTGGTCCATGAAAAGCCATATGATTTTTTTTAAGTGAGACTGAAAACATGTTAACTTCTTCTCGAAAGGATGATATGCACATTTAACGTTTTAAATGTTTTCTCGATTCCTTTGATCCGATAATTTCGTTGTACGATCATCACTTTTAATAAAAGATCAATCACATCCAGTGTCAAGTTGTTAAATCATTCTTTATTGCTACAAACTCATGAAAACAAAAATATTGCTGATGTAAAGGTAAAACATGTGATTTGAAGTTTACTTGTCTTTTAGTTTATATGGTCATATTCACAACGTCTATAATTATTGCGATCATTCAAGAATATACAGTTACCTTAGAGTCTGTTTCCGAGTTAGGCGAGGCATGCGTTCAGGAAACATCAATTTAACTAAACTATAAGGCTCATATAGAACACAGGCTATCAGGCAGAAAACTTTGGGGACAGATTGTATTCTACAAAAAAGGGAAACATGCAAGTAAAAGGCTGATCTTATGAATCACATAATAATAATATTTTAAAAAATCTTTCGCATAGTCGAGTCATAAATGTCTGTCTTGGATGTAAATCTCAATGGGCAAAGCCAATTAAAGGCTGAAGGCAAGAAGGGCGTTTTTCGGTATCACTTATTGTATCCAGAATAATTGAGAACAATTGCAACAGAATTTTTAATGGAAATTTAAACTCACAATAGTTGAGAAAATAATTAAAAATTTAACTGGTAATATTGAACAGCATAACGATATGGTAAAGATGTTGTCATTATTTACTCTATTCACGATGATTCTGGAAGAGAATCACAAAAAAAATTTAACTTACAACCTAAAAGTAGGCCCAGGGTTGATTGAGTTGTCATTTTCTTTGAGTTGTGTCATTGTCAATGTGTTTCTATGTGTTCAATAGTGATCATATCGTTAATAATGTTACCATTGATCATACTGTTTTTGTATATTTCTCATGTAAAAATGGTTTTACTGTGCATATAATGTTATGGCATGGCAGTTTGAATGAGAAAATAAAAAAAATTAACTTAAATTGTAACAACAGCACATTGCACAAACGTAAACAATGCGGTCTCTTTTTCATGCTATATAAAAATTAAGCATAGCCAGACATACATTTTTGTTTAATCTGTAAAAGCCTGTTTAACCGTAATTTGGCCACCATGCTCTTTACCAGCGCCTACGAAACCCTAGGAAATCTCGTCTGCTAAGGTTAAGTCAATAGTCCGCCCGCCTGCCCGGATGATAAGCGAAGCAAGTTATTTCATTGCTCCCGGGTAGTAGATCTTCGCGCACTGATCGCTCGAGCCCATTCAGGAAAATTAATCTCCGCTCGAATGTAAGCATCCGTTGAAGGTCGCATTTCGAGAGGTTATCATGTTGATAGTGCGGGTGGATGATACAAAGAAAGAAGAAGAAAAAAAAACATGACATAAGCTGATATGTTTTAACTGGGTCGCCTGCAGCATTGGAAATAGGCATCAACAGTAGTAGTAATGGTTATACTACAACTGTTTTATAAACCTGCTGGCTTTTAAATGTTCAAAACATATTTTTTTGTAAAATCTGTATATTTTAGAGCTCAACACAAAAGGTTGTTTGTTGTAAAAACAACACTGCATTAAAAAAAACAGGTCACCACAATCAAAACACCCTCTCGATTATTGGTTTTTCCACTAGCGGCGATGCGGTAGCTTTTGTAGTTCTCTGAATAGCACACAATAAAGATCATTTAAATATCAACAAGCATTAGCAAACAAAATGAGCAGCGTTTGGGGCGGGAATCGCAATCAGCAAACAGATGTTTTCGGTAGGAGCAACCCTTAACGTCTCATAAATTAAAGATCCTCTTTTAAAACTCACACATACTCGTGCAGTGAATATCTAGCTCAAGAAGCTCATTTGGAAGAGAGGAAAAAAAACACACACACAACCCACCCCAGAAACGAGCTTGATTGTGCCCGAACACGACACTCCATCTGACCGTCTCAGTCATTTACAGTTAGATTCAAGGAATGTAACCATTTACCAGCTAACAACAAACAGCACAGCGTCCAAAAAATACAAACAAACACATCTTGCCTGATCCTCACAATAGCCGGTGGTCGGGACGATTATACTTATCCGTGGCTAGCCTCACGGAAAGCTCCTGAAACTCGCCGGTGTTTGTGGACGGGACGGAAGGATCGCGAGACAACAACATAAAAAAACGGTGAATTTAGCGAAACGGAATGGACCTCATTTGCGGAATCAAATCATTTCGGTAAATTCGTTCCTATTCTGCCGTGCCGTGTCCGTCCGCCCGTCCGATCAGGTGGACCAGACCAGTCCGCCGTCCGGTTCCGGGTCCCCATTCGGTGGCGATGGAATCGTGTTCGGTGGGGTATCGTGAAATTCAATTTCGTGGAGGAAGGCAGATGAAAAAGAGAGCATTTCTATGTATCGCCCGTAATCGTAATCCCGAAATGGTCAAACAACGAATGGTCCGCAATTCCACCGCGCACGGTTCACTTTAATACGCATAATATTGGCACCTTCGGATCGGTCGGCGAGGTATCCCGTTTCCACAGGCACCGCTCCACACGTCTGCGGCTGTATTTCTACTGTTCCTTCCTCGTTCTTCCTTTTTCCTTCACCTTCTCCCAGCAAGCTCCGAGCCAGCATGCAAACATATTTATTCATGAATCAAAACAGTTATATTAATTCGGGCGCTTAAGTCTAAATAATTGGACTGACCATTCATTTCGCTCCAGTTGGGCAGCATCATTTATCAAACAAATGGAGCCAACCACACACACACACACACACATACCCTCATACAAAAAAGCACACGCCCTCCTAGATGGACACAACCACCGAAAAAAAAAACACATTTTGAGCAACATTATCATGCTCCTTCCGACACCCACCAGGCAGGCAGGGGGCGAAACACCGCCGTGCGGCTCCTGTCTGAACACGAAACCGCAAAACTACATTAGCATTGCGCGCAGCGGCAAATGATCGGCAGGCAAGGCTTTTCGGCTCCCGGAATGCAGAACATTGACCAGGTTCGGGGGGAGTGGGAGCGGGCGTGCCTAGGCCACTGTTCCGAGCACCTGCTGTAGCCTTCCGAAATCATCTCCAGGGTTCCGATCGGAGGGGGGGTCACTGTGAAGTCGGGCGCTTTTACGCAGACATGCGACTGGAAGGAAGGAAGTGTAAGGAAGGATGGAAAGCCGTAAAGAAATTATCTCTAATAATCTTCATCAAATCCGTTCTCGAGCAGGGCGCACAGTTACGCCCGATGCCCTGTGCTCCGCAGTCGACCTAGCTGGCGTGCGTGGTTTCACCACAGACCCCGGCCACGGTTCACGTGAGACACGCCATCTCGACGAAAAAAAAATCGCTCTCAAAAGCGTACAGCTTTGAACAATCCTCCACCACAAGCACCGGGCTCGCATAGGCTAATTGGTTCCTCATTCATGGTGACGGTGAAAGAGAAATTAAAACGGGCATCTCCATTCCGCCTTTTGTCTGGGACTGGGTGGAGGTGAAAAGCTTCCAACTCTTGCGGAAGGAATCGATACACAACGCAAATCTGGTTCAAATGAGGTCTTGGCATGTGTTTCGTTTGTTGCTGTTGTTGTTGTTGTTATTGCTATGTTCGTCTTCTATGAGTAGCGGGCGACACACGATGTACCGCAAGCAGCGGGTGAGTACATCGTAGGAAATTGAGACACTCGATGTGGATCGTGACACAGGGCAGCGACACGCAAACCAGCGCCACCGCCACCTTACTATCTTCGCTTCGATCGGGAGCGAATTTCGGGAGGACGTACCGGATGGAACGTTTTCCAACTTTCTTCTACCGGATTCGCGCAAACGGCTCATGTCATTAGCAGCAACGTAACAAGGGCATAGATAAGCTGTGTAGGATTGAACTGACTGATCATTATTAGGGGTGGATGTGTTTGGAGGCACTGTGCACTTTGTTTTAAAACCAAAGACGGCAGATAGATATGAATTTTGGATTTAGATATTTCATTTCATTTCATTTCATTTCATTTCATTTCATTTCATTTATTAATACAATATCCGCCATCAAGGCTAAATAAGGCAGACTTAAAACTAAATAAACCCTAACAAATAAACAACATAATTCATGAAACACTAAGCCTAACTAAACTAGTCTAGACCTAGCAAAAAAATTAAAGAAAAAAAACAAAGGTAGAGCGTAGAGACTATCAAAACTTAATGAAACTTAGAAGAATAATTAAAGAGAATTAGAAGAAAAAATACGGTTACGGAAAGAGTTGAGAGAGGAGTCGAAATCAAAGAGATAGTAAAAGTGGTTAAACAACCTGAAACAGGATAGAATAGGATCATTGAAAGTATAGAGAGTATGACGTGTTTCAATTGACAGAGGATCACGAGGACGAAGGGAACGAGAGGGAACATACAACGAGATGGACGAGAGTAAATCAGGAGCATCAGTATCAGAAAGTAATAAGCCACCAATAAAACATGCCTGAGACACTTGGCGGCGGAAGCTTAAAGAGTGAAGATTGAGTAACTGCAATCGCGTTTCATAGGGAGGTAGTGAGGCAGCACCGAACAAACGACGAAAAGCAACCCTGGTAAAAAGGCGCTGAATGCTTTCAATTCTCGAACAGCCATCAATAGTAGGAGGATTCCAGATGATGCTAGCATATTCAAGAAGAGGCCTTACCAGAGCACAATAAAGGTTTCTTAAGAAGCTTTGATCTCTAAAAATAGAGGTAAAACGTAAAATAAACCCAAGAGTTCGATTAGCTTTTAGTAGAACCTCATCAAGCTGCAGTTTAAAGTTAAGACGACTGTCGAGTATAATACCAAGGTCACGGATGGACAAAACACGAGAGAGAGACGAGTTAGAGAGAGTATAGTTAAATGAAATAGGAGAAAGAGAGTGAGAGAAAGAAATAACTGAACATTTATCAGGGCACAAGCGAAGTAAGTTGGATGAACACCAATGAACAAATGCATTAAGGTAATGCTGAAGACTCATACAATCAGAAGAAGAGGACACAGGTAAAAAGATTTTGATATCATCCGCATAAAGGAGATGACCATCAGGAGGTAAAACATTACAGACATCATTGATGAACAAAGAAAACAGAAGTGGACTTAGCACACAACCCTGAGGGACACCTGACGTACAAAAAAACTCCTCAGATAAGTACGACCCGGTTTTAACCCTGCAAGATCGATTACTTAAGTATGAGGACAGCCAGCTAATAATGCCATCACCAAAACCAAGTTTAGATAGTTTAGCTAATAGTAAAGAGTGGGGCAAACTATCAAATGCAGCATGAAAGTCAGTGTATATTGCATCAAGTTGGGTACCTGCCTCAAAAGATCTGAAAATATTGGTAACAAAAGACATGAGATTAGTAGAAGTAGACCTACCAGGCATAAACCCATGCTGTTTAGGGCTAATAGCGGAACTACAACTATGAAGTATGGTTGGAAAGATACATAGCTCAAAAGTTTTGGCTGTGGCACATGTTTGAGTTATCCCACGATAATTAGAGACAATGCTACGGCATCCCTTTTTGTGTACCGGAAAAAGCCAACAGGATTTCCAAAGAGCAGGAAAGACCCCGAGAGAAAGTGAAAGGTTGAAAATTTTAGCAAGGTGTGGAGCAAGCACGTCCTTACAGTTTATTAAAACTGAGGCAGGAATGCCATCTGGACCAGGAGTAAAAGAACGTTTCAACCCAAATAACACCTGTACAACTGTTTCAGAGCTAACCGAAATATCGGAGAGATTAATTAAGTTCTCTGGCGTGTAGAGTAGCCCACCCTCAATAAGGTTAGGGTCACTAACCGGTGGCTCAAACATTTGGGAAAAATGTGCAGAGAATAGCTCACAGATCTCAACAGGCGTAGAGGCAGTTCGAGAATCAAGTACCATTTCATTAGGTAACGTATTGCACCCTCTTCGAATCCTAACAAATTGCCAGAAGGATGCTGGATCAGAACGGAAACGCGATTGCAGTCTACTCGAATAGGCCTCAAAACAAGCCCTGTTGTATAGTCGAATATGAAACCCATGCGGTTAAACATTTATCATTTAGAATTGACAGACTTGACTAGACCGCATTGCTTCAACATAATCATTTGTAATTTATTGGGATATAACAGAAAGTTTTCTTGAAACAAAACTCTAACGTTCACTAATTAATACAGTTGCAATTGCAATAAACATGACGAACGAGCGAAATACAAAACTATTGTTATTATCATTGTTATTAATTTGTTTGTGTCCTTTTATTTTGAAGGAAATTTTCTTAAAAATTTATTATTTAAATGAATGAATTAAGTAGCTTTTTCGAAAGTTTTGGAGCAGTTAGCCCAAAAAATTAAAAAACCAGTAAGTTAGGGTGCAGAAAATACAATTAAAACAAAAATAAAGCAAAAAAGATTATGAAATTTAGGCGAAAGTTATTTATTCAAGTGCGGCTATATAAACTAGCAACAGAGTATTTGAATTTATCTTTAAAGTTTAAAATAGTGAATTTTGTCACGGAACGCTTAATTAGATCTAATAAGCACACCTCAAAATTGTTTGTAAGCCTCCGGGCTCTAGAAACTGCTATTATTATGAACACAGTTGTACACAATTTTTCCGCATCAATTTCCGCAAATAACTTAGAACCACATCTTCGATACTTCATCCTTTTAAGATTAACAAACAAAAAGAATGCATTTGCTCTCGGTTTTAATACATATTTGATGGTATAAAAACCTTACCTCGTCTTGTATCAAACACTAAAGCTTGTAATTTTAATTTCGATTAATTGAATTAGCATTATTTAGGCGAATGTGCTTTATAAATAACAACATTCGCACAAAGAAACTTTTTTATAGAAACAAGCTTATTCATGTAGCATTTATTTGAATCGATAGTCTTAATTGTTCGAATTAAAAGACAAGCATAAGAAACATAACGATAACCAATCGACGTGCGCATCTTGTAACTCTAAAAAAGTGCTTCTCGCAGATAATTGGCATCAAGTGCGTGATCATACATTACGATGCGTTGATCGCTTACCATAATCAGTCGAAGGTGATTAGATGTGATAGTTCTTGCAGCAGGGAGCAGTTTCAGTCGTTACCGCTAGCACCTGTTGGAAAAGCCATCATTTGTGGCTGATGTTTTAACGATTTGTAGAGCCGGATCGGTTGAAAGTGCCACTGGCAGCAATCCGTCCGTTCCGCTCGGTATGCACACAGTGGGCGAGTGGGATGATATTAAAACAACATCAACATCATGCAGGGGAACGATCGGGTTTCGAATTTATGGCGTCACTAGCATAACGGGGTTATACGCTAGAACATACATGGGTCATAAAAATGCGATCTGCTAGAGTGGCGGGCGTGGCGTGCCGGCTGTGGGGGCTGATGGGGAGGGGGTTTTGGAAAGGTACACAAAATAACTGATCGAAATCTTGATTAACCAGCCGAGGAACATGAAAACAAGACACGGTTTTCGTGTGTTCAACATATGCTCCATTTCTAGACATGCGCGGCAGGCTCTGGTATGGCTCGTAAAGGTGTTACCACAACTCGCGTTTATAACGCCTCGATCGGGCGCTCTTTTCCCATAAAACCATAACCAAATGCTCGGTGTACGAACGCTCGGTGACAATCATGAGAACTGAAGAATGCGGACCTATCAATGATTTATCGGGAAGATCGAAACTTTAGTTCTCATCCGCCCGTCCGCCAGTCATTCGACAGTTTCACACATTAAACCGTGACACCCTGCCGTTCAATCAGCGAACGGTTTCAATTGATTGACTTCAATTAATTAAGACGTCGTTCAGGTGGATTCACCATCTGCATCAATCGCTTACGGGTAGTAACTTTAATGGAAGGCTTTTAATTAGTGCCAGCGTGCACTGAACAAACGGAGGTATGATTAGAACCACGCCGACATCACACGACAAAAGACTTCAATGAAGGGTGACGAGGAACCCTTGTTGGTTTTTTTTTCGGAAGTTCGAACAGATTCTTCAGATGATCTTAAATTAGATATTAAAAACAAATAGTTAAATTGTGCTTTTCAGTGTTCTTAACAATTTTTTTACAGTGCGATCACACTTTAATAACTCCCTCAATTTTATGGCACACTCTCTGTGGCCAATTCAATGTTCGTTCCATAAGTAATGCGACCCTAACGAGTGGCGGTAAATATAATTTACGATCCCGCCGCGCGTACTTCATGCATTTTTATCGCATTTCTTTGTCGTTTTTAAATATAATACGATAAATTCCGTACCACCTTGGAATCTGGTCCCGCCTAGCCCCGCTCGCCACTCCAGCTAATCGAGCGGCCATTATTTTAAGCTGCTCGCTATGCAAATATGTTTGCCCATCCATTCCCTCAGGGTGTGGTGGACGGTGCTCGTAAAAATTTGTTCATCATTACCCGCCCCGGGGGAAGCCTCGAAAAGCTCGATGAGCACCACCCACCCGACGACGCGAACGACGTCGGTAATATACGCACCGGGGCTGCGTTGTTGGTGCGTCGCCGTCGTCGTGAGGGTGGAAAGGATGCAGAAAGGAAAGTTAATTATTTGAGCTAACAAACCAATCACGGCAAATAGAGCTACTTGACTTTCAATTACGCTCACGGGCTCGGTTACGGACTCCTACACAGTTCCCGAGCCGTACCGCCGTACAAGGTAGAGCAGCCGCTCGTGGGAGTATGAATTTCGGGCAAAGCAAGTGTGTTTGTGTGTGCGTTTTTGTTGGTCATCCCGTTTGTGTTTCGTTTTATTTTTTGTGTTTGTCGTCACAAATAAGCGGCGTGGGGGATACGGTAGCTAGCGGTGGGATGCGAACGGGTCCGGGGGTTTGAATGTTTGTACTAATATTTGCCTATTTAAATGTTTTCCACCCCAACGTCCATTACAGTAGCCGCCCATGCGAGGCCACCGGTGACACTCGACAATGGCTGGAGTTAAATGGATTTACAATCCGCCGTCCCATTATATCTATGTCTTCTCTCCTTTTTTCGAGGTGTTCGAATGCTCCATGAATGGAAGTTGTCAAAGAAGAAGTGACACCCGCATGAGAAGGAAAGGTGGAATGTGTTTTGTAAGCCAAAATGCACTACTCATCATCCGCTGGTGGTGGTGGTAGTGAGGCTGTTTGAAAACAGTTTTGTTTTTCCATTTACCGCTCCTCTCAGACAAATGCTAAGACCGCGGTGCTACTGGTCTGATGTACAGAGGCAACACGATTGGAAATTGTCAACGTGTCCTCCTCCGCAGGCAGATGAGGTTGGGTTTGTCCTGCTACTGCACCTCATGGGAACCCCGCGAGTCGATGAATGTTTTGTGTTTAGCGTGGAAAAAACAAACAATCCACTGATTTCGGGCTACTGTCGGCATGATTTGTCGGTATGCTGTTTGCATAAACTACTTTCAATTAACCCGGAAAGATAAAAAACTGCACCTCGAAGATGCATGGAGTGCGGGTACACAAGATTACGTACACAAGCTTTTCATCTGATCAGTCTTTTCAGTGAGATCGTCTTTCTGAGCACAATTCATGGGTTTTGAGTTGTTGTATCTAATTGTTATATATTGAGTACACAAAATGTTTTAAAATACATGTTTTGTGTTTAATTAATAGAGTGTAACAAAATTTCATAACTTACTTCATCGTTAGTTTTCTACAAAGTGCCACCGCGTCTAGGAAAATGATTGAATACCTTACTTGCTACTGGGCATAGCCACCTCAGGGCTTATTTCCGGTGCATTACATGAAAGCATCAAACATGAAACGCCCGATGCACGGTTATGGGGAGTGATTTCTCAACTCTCAATGTCCTACTTCTCATGGGCGTATCGTTGACAAACACTGCAGCTAATCAAACACAAAACTATTTGAAGCTTCTTTTTAATACCACAATCCCGATCTAGTGTATGTCTTTTAGGTTTGTACCAAAGTTTGTTGGCGAACGATATGTTGCGTCCCGAGAAACGTTGGAGTTTTTGCTGTTTTGTTTTATTCCACCATACTATCATTGCTCGGTGATTAATTTACCACAAAATTCCTTCCCGCGCTGGACTGCGCTTGGTCAGTCTGGAACGAAGGCAAGATCGCGGGTGCGTCCGGAAGATCGTTGAATGAAACATGTTTAGACACATACAGCCACCTTCCCATTTGTCCATTTGGGACCAAGTCAGGGGGGGGCAGGCGTTGAGCCGAGTGGCCGAGTTGGTTGAGTTGATGTTTCCCTCAGGCTACGGATGCCGTTTAAATGCCTTCTTCCCTCGGTATGCGGCAAGGGAGCCGAAATGGGTCCACTTTATTGCTCCACCAACTGGTGGTGCACGTTCTTTGGCTTTTGGGGTTTTTTTTTGTTGCTATTGGTAAAGTAATGGTTTGCTTCCAGAACACCGAACTGCAGTAGGAGGAAAAAATGCTATTAATACCGAACTGAAGCATCGAGCTGATCGATATGTCATAAAAACAGACCATGCAGGGAGATGATGGTCCTGCTGCTGCTGTTGCTGTTGGTGTGCAATTTTCGGAAGGATTGATGTTTTTCTTACCTCAGCAGGTTTGGTATTTTAAACGAACGAGCAGAAGCTGCCCAAACATGCAAGCAAACCAACAGACAACAAAAAAAGATGAACTTCCGAATGGAAAAACGCCCTTAAAATACAGAAAACCGGCCCCAAATGCATTCGATGATCACAACTGATGGATGGTTGGTTTCTTTTAGCTGTTGGTTAGATACAGTATTGGAGAATTTAATTTCCCCAGTTGCTGGTTGCATCTCCTCGGTCCAAAATCCTTGGTGGTTGGCACGGTGGAACGTTACCCGATTTTTAGTTTTTTTCGAGGACGGTACTGCCCGATTGCGTGCCAAAAACATGTTACGCGGAGCTTGTAGGGATCGTAGTAATGGTGGAAAATTATCGTGTTTCTTTGCGTCCGTGTTTCGGTGTGAGTTGATTGCGCGCAGTCCCCATTCAATTCGCGCCCGCTCCAGTTGGTCAGATTTCATTCATAAGCTGTGCAGTGATCTGTCCGTCGTCGTGAGCGTGAGCCGTACTGCACACGCACGTACTGGTTGCATCTTTTCATTAATGAACCTCTGCAGAACCCCTTCGGATTCACCCGATCGAGGGTCTAATGAAATGTATAGTCCAACACAACCCCCTCATTTGAGTGTTTGCTGGAGAGAAAAAAAGGCAGCCAACAGACCAACAGTAACACGATCGCCGGCGGGCAAGTTTGCCGAGCCATCAGCCCTCCGGGGGCAGCAGAGTACCAGCGTGCAGGCTTAATTGTATAATTTCTTCCTACGCGTTATCCTTCTGTATGGAAGTATGGAGCATACAGAGGAACACTTTCACACAAAAAGGGCGAAGCCATAGTTAGGCCGGCAGGACCCGCGGCAGGCTGAGTTGCCATTTCCGGACAGCAAACAGTTTGTGTTTCCCACGATCCCACCGTGAGTTAGCGAAAACCAATCGATCTAATAACTAAACTGAGGGGAGTCTCGACGATCCACTTCTCATTCAATCACCTACGTACACAAACCGGAAGACAATCCTGACGTTTGTTTCCTCACCCGGGGCTGAAGCTGTCGGGACACTTGCGTGGTGATTGTAAACAAACTGCGCGATTGGGACTGTGCACAAGGTGGATCGATACAGCGCCTTAAGCGGGGCGAATGAAGACGGAGCTCCCCAGGCGGTTTAAATTGTGATAAGGCAAGATATGTTCTCGCCGGTGCGATACTGGAAGTTTGTTTACAGTTTTTATGTTCCTTCACCGTTTGATCGTGAATAAGTTCCCCGGGTCGTACATTAGCCCTGGTGCGAGTAAATGTACATCACCGTAAGAAGGGTGGCAGTGAAATAAAAAAAAAACCAAAACAAAACAAGAAGAAATGTATTCTAAAATAACAAACAAGAATTATTTGTTTACATTTTCGTATGTATGTTCAAATTTATGCTGTTGTATTCTTTTTTACTTTCTGTTTGTTGTTGTTTATGTCCTTCTTATTATTTTTCTTACACAAGAAATTCTTTTGCTTCACTTTATTCTTCCTCCTTCATTCTTCTTCTTCTTCTTCTTCTTCTTCTTCTTCTTCTTCTTCTTCTTCTTCTTCTTCTTCTTCTTCTTCTTTTTCTTCTTCCTTTTCTTCTTCTTCTTCTTCGTCTTCTTCTTTTTCGACTTCTTATTCTAATAACATTCAATTATTTCTCTTTGTTCTTAATTATCCTTACATGATTAATTTTTATTTGTTTATATTTTTGTTTGTCTTTTGGTTTCCTTTCCTTGCTTTGGTGCCAAGTTTCGGATACGAATCGAACCACGACCGGTGTTGTAGGAACCAACGTACTAATATCATTAGACCCCGTTCGAAAGACTCCGAGAATGTCAATATTGTTAAGCTGGAAAAAAATCATTCAAGTCTCATTCGACTCATTCAATACATGATTGATTAATCATATTTCCTAGCACCTGGAAAAAACATTGCAAATAAAATGTCTGCCTACGTTTTGTGTTTACCGATTCGAAGCATTTTCTCACGAAATCCAACTAGAGGGTGAACCGATCTCTTGCTGTATCAATGCTTGTTGGAGTACGCTGTGCGTTTCTCAAGAATTTCGTTCTCCCCTTGTTGCACCTAAGCAACAGAGTCACTTTAATCACACACACACACATATACTCAACACATATACTCAACACAGAAGCCGAGGGTTTGAGGAAAAACTAACATCAACTCCAATCGATAAGAGTTCGGTCGCTAGCGTTCTCAGGATGCCTGCATTTACATTCCACCAAACTCGATGCGGCGCCGTTAATTCCTTACCTTTTCGCTCCTACCCCACGCGATCGAACACACCCGCCATCCCTGCGAGTCCCACCCCCACAGACAACTCCCCCGACGGCAGCGGACGACTGATAAAGCATCGATTCCTTTCCCGATTCCCGTGAGAAAAAATTGTGTCTCCCGGCGTTCCAGCAGTGGGGATGTAGCTGTAGTTTTCTATTTTTTTCTCCGCAGCCCTTCCGAGAGCACTACGCGTGCCCCCCCTTTCGCCGATGACGTGTTGATAAAAATTCGCTGATAAGCCGCTCAATAGCTTGGGCACTGGCGGTCGCGCCATCTCACCGTCGATCGACGGTGCCAATTCGATCTACACGACCATCGGGAATATCTAAGACGCCTATTGTGCCGGGCTGCGTTGGAGATGCGTTTACACCCCATTTTCGCAGCGGTGTCGCGGCGATGATGGCAGCATCGTGCCCAACGGCTATTGCTCTTCTGACACAGTGCTGACGGATGATTGATTTGCTGCTATTGATCGCTGCTAGAATACGCAGCGCCGTCGAGTCCACTGTCGACGGTCGCCTTAGGCGGTCGGTCCGAGGGACTTTGACTCTACACCCTTCGGTACGGTGAGTAGACACTGACTTTCCGAGGCTGGTTCCGTCGTCCTCTGGCTCCCTTGGTAAGATTACCCGAAGGCGACGGAGACAAATATTTGCAATCGAATATTCCTTTCCTCGTTATCTTTGCCCTTTTGGGAGGAAAGTTGGAGCGTTATCGGGCCGTGAGCCGACTCTACTGTACGGTGACGCCGTACCTTGCCAAGTGTTATCGAAACTGTTGTTTCGTTGGTGGAGTTTCGTGAAACCACAACAGGAGGTATGCAACCCTTCACGAGGGTCATAAAAAAATGCTCCGTTGCGCTCAGATTCGATGCATTTTTTATGACGTTACCTCGTTTCGACAGGATTATCGATTGCATTGGAGGAGTGATTGTTTGTTTGTTGTTGGTTTTTTTAACCATTTCATTGAGAGGAACCTTTGCAAGGGCGGTAGCAGTGACCTGCCAGTCCAAGCTTCCTGTTGCACTGTAGTGTTTGCTTTCCCAGCCCAGAGCGAGCCTGTTGTTGTTCACACGGCCCACCAACACAATTTCCGGCCCAATAACTTCACAATAACATTCATCGGGATGGCTTTATCAATCGCAGTGACCGATACGCATACTTGATATGCAAACGATTCCCCATCGTCCGAGTATGATGATAAAAGAAACACACGCAAAAACCCAGCTGGTCAGCTTTGTACACAAATCGAATTAATATTATCGAAACTGCACAAAACAGCTTGATGGAATATGCGAAACGGATTCGTTTTTTTAGTCCACTTCGTTGTATACCGGTTAACCGTTTCGGGAATGTCTGGGGACCGTGTATGGGTGATCTGTTTTGTTTATCTCGCTTACCCCCGTTTACCATTGCGCCGACTGATCGCCTATCGAGCAATTATGGTAAAACGCTCGACACGGGCCAAGGCACTATCTGTTGTGTGTGTTTTATGCTAGCTAGTGGCCGTGTCTCGTTCGTTTCGACTTTCACCTGTTGTTGTAGCATGCGGTTTGCACATTTGCATACGAGGATCGATCCGGCGGACCACCGAAAAAAGGCCACAGCCGAAAACCACCCGCGTGATATGTGTGGGAACTGTTGGATCCTGGTGTGGTGTGTTTGGTGATTTTTTTTGTTACATGCTGTGTGCGAGCAAGCGTTTTAGAAAGATACTGAAACATGGAATCAAGCGCAGCCAGGTAGGTAGAGCAGGGTTCGGCAAGCCTCGGATTGAATCCTTTTGGTCAGTGGGAACATGTTGCAAGTTCTCTTCATTGGAACCAAATATTTCATATTCGTTTTTATTGTCTCACATTGTCGCTGAATCTATGAAAAGGGAAAATGATATTTTAAATAGAAATTCAATCTTCTGAAGACACATGTAATTCTTCATGACAAATGGTGAGCATTAGAAATGATAAGAAATATAATAATAATCGAACGCGTAGTTGATTTGCTTGTTTAATTATCTAAGTTATCAAGAAATTCAAGAATGCTATGTAATTTACAAATATCAATGCATGCAACACTAAAGCTCTATTTAAAAAAAAATTAAAAACAAAACATCCTTATCGTGAATACTTATGTCCTAATTGATTCAGACACCTGTGAATGAATTACGCATAGAATTAATCAAAATATTTACACGTTTAAATGTTTAAATAGTGAATATTTAAGGAAAAATAGAGAATCATTGAAAAATAGACAATTAACGTAGCAAATTATCGCCTCACCTTATCAGGACAGTTGTGCAGCTGCCTGAGTTTGGACAATTTGTGTTCCAATTTCCTATTTCTATTTGAACTCAATTTCAATATTCTGACAAAACTACGACAAGACTACTAAAGGCAAGGAATAATTACATGAAATTTAATTTAATAAACTCTTAAGTAAAATTTATTAATAAATTGTATAACTTACAGGAGATAAGTTTCACAAGAATTAGAAAAAGAGACATTTCAAATCCTTTCTTTGGTCCTTCTCTTAAAAAGCTTGCCAACCCCTGAGCTAGAAGATAGAAAATAAAGCACCGCTTACGATCTCGCTAGCGCACCAGGAACGCAAATATTTACTGCTCGCATCGGAAACTACAGGATAACGAACCCCGAAAATACCGAAAAAGGCGTGCGTTTCACCGTGCTGCGTAAAATATGTTCGATTTTCGGACAGCTTTGGCCGCTGGACGGGCGGAGAAAGGTTCGTGCCGGACCGCGGGGAGGAGCGTTAAAAAGTGACAAATTTACTATCATCACATAGCTCAGTCAGGTGTCCGGGAAACCACCTGTTGTACGATTACGAACAGGTTTCAATCGACTGTGGACGGTGGAATTTAAGCACAACACCCCAAAACCCCATTCGACACCATTCGTTCTTTTGTTTGCTTTTTTTTCTTTCGATTTCTGTCCACTCAATCCACCCTCCTCCCCTGAGGACTGGTCGATATTGATTAGAGCCACCCTGGCGTCCCCCTTTCCCCTGGGGTTAAATCTGCCAACTCGGTACCATTAGAAAACTCAAGCTCAATCGAGCCGCCTCGGGATTACCTCCAACGCGTCGAAGAAAGCGCATTTGGGACCGGCCACCCCCTCCCCATCCAATCACGACCATCCCCGACACGGTGTGCTCACGTTCGCGTTTAGATAACGTAATAGAATCATCGAACCCATCGACCCTAGTGAGGGGAATAAATTTCGGATTAAATTCCACCCGTGACGAATTTATGATTTCATTTGTCCGCTCGCCCGGTGGAGCGCACGCCGGGCCCGAGCATTTCACCGAAAGGCTTTTTTATCGGGATTTTGCTGTTGCCGGTGGGCTAAGCTCACCGATTTCACAGTGTCACTTGGCTTTAAGGAGGGCACGTGTTTCGAACGTTCCGGCGGGTCGCTAATCGAACACATTGGTTAGTCTGATTCTTCGCTTCGCTGTCTTCGGCTGGGTCCACCAAACCATCACCATCATCATCATCATCATCGCCTCCAATGACTTAACAACTTTATTAGGTGTCTATCAGCCTTTTCATTCCCGCTATATCACTCACTCACGCACTCTGGCACTACGGCCTTCGACTACATTTATCTGTAAAGTAAAAAAAAATAAAAAAAACAACAAACACCCATCCCAAACGTGTCTTGGCGGAAACACGGGAAAGAACATCCACGCAGCGATGGGTTGGGGTCTGCAGATCCTACACTCTCTACAGGTGTCAATGTCTTTGCTTCGCTTTCGATCGGTACGTACGGTCGCGTGTTTGCGTTGGCGTCGGTGCAATCGATCGTACAGTGCATCGACTCCGATGTATGTCCACCCTTTGGGCCGCTGCTGGTTCCCGGGTGAAGTAGATAAGGCTGGACGCCCAGCAAGCAAAGTTTCTTGCCGCATACAAATAGAGCAAAAATCGACTGTTCGCTTACCTATTCCGGTACTTGCTATCGAGCAAGCAGCAGCCATCCACCCATGCAGCTGGACACGTTATGCAATGGTACTGAGCAGCAGAGGGACACTAACATCAGCAAAATCCATTCATTGACCCATAGGCGCGTGGTTCTATGGTGGGACAACTTAGCATAAATTATGGCTTGACTTATCACGCACTCTCTAGCTCCACTCGGATTATACTAGGCGGAACACGTGAAATGCGTCATCCGGGGTGTAGCCGTGTAGTGCACTTGTCGCGATGGAGCAGCGACCCGGTCGTGCACCTGATGAGAGTGAGAGCTGTAATGCCCGCCCGCGTACTTTGGCGGACGCGATCGCCAGATCGAACAGTGCGTGGTCGCTGCCGGGTGGCTACTGCTGTAGGTGGATGGAAACGCAAGACCCACTTGCACTTGCCACTGGCACTTGCCAGGGTACGTGTTGTTATTTTTGGTTGTTTGTTTGCTGTGGTTTGCAGAAGTGTTGCCTGTAGCTTACGATGTTTAATAAAAACAAATTCAACTCAGGGGCAATGAATGTGACTTCATGGATGCAGTTCCCATCAAGTACTATTAATTTAACTGTTACTTGAACAATTGATTATGCAACTTAAGTTTACGAAAAATTTAGTACACTGTTTCAGCAAAATAGTTGAGGCTAAGAGATTTGTAAATCAACAATCTTATAAGTATGTCTACTAGCGACTACAACCGTGATCTCATTGCAAGGGAATCTGAGCTCTTAATTTGAAATGGCTTCTCAATTGATGGCTAAAAGAAAGTGGAACACTAATAATAATATGTCATAGTAGACCTTACCATTTCAGCATTCTAGAGTTAGGCATAAAATGCACAGATCTTCGCCTTATTACGAACGTATTGTTGTGTGCAATCGAGAAAGATGCGGAATCCTTCAAACGAACGAAATCCTTAACTTATCAGTTAATAAAAAGTTTAAAATAATTATTTTATAAATTATTTGGTCGATGTACTACAATGTCGATGTTGTACAATGGGTCGGTCACGTGGTCACCTTGGTTAGTCGTCAACTTGCATAATTCAACAACAAGCTCGTCATGGGTTACAGTCCCAAATGTACCGTGCCCGAAATACGTTAGAGTGACTATCTTGCTATGAGTGATCAATATGTCCAAGCTCCATTAGTGGTAAACGCAAGCCTTGACCGACAACGATTGTTGTGCTAAAGAATAAGAAGAAGTACAATGTCAATAGATGCTATAATTTACAACATGTATCGATAAATAAAAAGAATACGTAAGGAAGTCTTACTCTATTAATGAACTTAAAAGTTATTAATGAACTGCAGTTAAAAATTTACTAATTAATTTACATTAAGAAAAATTATAATAAAAACATTAATGGACAAATTACACTTAATTTACAATAGCGAACTTAATTAAACTTAATTAAGAAGACGATTGTTTTGATGTACAACTTTAGCTAATATCATCGCCTTGGTCTGGTTTGTGGTATACAGGCGGTCCCCGAGATACACGGTACCTCTTATACGCGGATTCGGAGATACGCGGTTTTCTAAATTTGACAGTTCTTTGAGCAAATTGTACTGATTTGACATATCAATTGTCAAATGCCAAATAATGTCCGTTTCGATCCAATGTTAAAAATTTTTTCAAAAGGTTTAAAACTGTTATATTCAGTCAAAATCATATCAAATAATTCATAAAGTGACTAAAACCACCCCCTACTTGCAAAATTACACGAAAATTTGTGATATTTTAGCTGGAAATCACGAGATTCGACTTACGCGGAAATTCGAGATACGCGGTATTTTGCGGCCGTTTTTGGTCCCCATTAACCGTGTATCTCGGGGACCGCCTGTATCGCTCACCTATCAAAGTATGTTTCCCTTTCTTAAATAAGCCATCAACTGGCTTATCTGAAGCGCACCAACAAATGTCAACTAGTTCGCCGTTTTTATCTGCCAAACGCCTCATTAAAGTCGATCACGCTCCACTCTTTGACAAGTGATCGCCGATAGACGACCGTTGCTAGCGAAAACAAAAACCCTGTCGAACCCTATCGTGCGTGATGTGGGTGTGCTCATAAAATGTCAATGTTTATGCAGAAGACGAGACCCCCAGAATTCGTTTGCCTAATCCCTAGCCGCGTGACGGCACTTCGGGACAACCTCCCATTGTGATCGACATGCCGAAATTTAGTCATCGAGCCACGACCCCGGCGATGGGCAGCGAGGATCGTAAAAACTTCCTTTTGCCCACAAACGTCAAACGGGCAGATAAAAGGCATCACTTTGTGTGTTATGATAATTTAATTTAATTTCACCCCAATCCCCGGGGTGATACTGTCCCCGTGGCCATCCTTGTAGGTGGCAATTTAGTTTATCGAGTTTCGTGTTCTGCTTTTTTATGGTCGATTCAAAGTTTTCCCATCGGCGTGCGGGTAATTAGGTCGATCAGGTCCGTGGGCGTATCGGGATGAGTTCATCACACATGGATCAGTGTTGTTTCTTTTGTTTTGTTCTGCGTTGCACGGAATTATGTTGTGCGCGGTGATTGATGGGATCGGTTTTTAATGCATCGTAAGGCACACGATCGAACATGACATTTTATTGGCAAATATTATTCGGTAACATGACACTACGTATGCAAAAGGTTAAATATGTCTAAGAACTGTTTGATAGGATTGGGTCATTAATGAATGTTTTAAACATTTTATAGGTTTTAGGTAGTATTATTTTAAACTAGAAATTAAATTAACCTTTTCAAGCTTCTCAAAGCGAATAAAATCGGACAAAAAAATGTATTTGTAATATGCACAAAAGCGTATGATAAAGTAATGTTCATTTACTTGTACGACATCTTGTTATTCTAAGAGCCAAATTAAGTATATTTTCGAGAGCCACGGGCCAGGAGTAAGTATTTTGTTTTATTTTTGCACTTAAATTATTAAAAAATCAACAAGGTTAGTGATATCAAGCTATGCGAATGGTAGTATTGCTATTTTTTGTGTAATTATATTATTCAAACAAGGTTCAAACTTGGTACTTCCTATTATTAAAACAAATTGTAAAGATTTATCAGTTAAGGATCGGCAACAGAGTGTGCAAAGGTGTGATCAGTCAAGACAACAAAACAAGAGCAATATCGCTTCCTCCCCCCTTGCCACAAAACTATTGGAGATATTCGGGGGTGATACAAAAGCCTTAATGACTGAACAAATTTTTTGGACAAAGGAGAATACTCTTACCTACGGCTGATATTTTTCTGTCAAGCTCAGGCTTTATCTAATAAAAATCATGCTGTACGTGCAATAAGTCAAGATATTTTTTCTCAGTTTTCACATTTTCACTTAATTTGTTGATTTTCTGAGCTTTATTACAAGCAATTAAGCATTTTTATGTTTTTTTTTTTAAATAAAAATTCACCAATAAATCATCTCCAGAGAATTTTTCCGAATTTCGGAAATGAGCATGTCTATTTCAGATCTCCATACCAGTAGTTATCTATCAATCCGGATCAATACCTAACTAAGAGGACAGTATTTTCCTTCGTTCAATAAGCCAAATGCGAACAAGCAATGCCAAGTGAGGCCAATTAATAACTGATTCCTTTTTAAGAAAAGCTCTAAGACAATCGTTGTACTTGTAATGGGTTCATTAATTCATTAGCAAAACCTTTCGCGGGCCGGATTGAATGTTTCGACGGATCGCATTTGGCCCGCGGGCCAGACTTTGCCGACCGCTGCTTTGTAAGTAAATAAAGTTTGTTCTTCACATTTCATAATAATCAAACAAGAAACTTATTGTAATTATTCAACTGTCCATTTGAGTTCTCAAAAGGAGAAATACATTATTTTTGGTCTTGTCTTAATACGTTTCGACCCGTAAAATTATCCCTATTGTGCTTCAATACGCAGACGGTCTGTTTCTGAACAAAACAATCAGAAAAAAATTATATTAAGCTCACGTTTTTTTGTCTAAAAGTTGTCTAAAAATTTAAAAAGCTTGTTTACAGCAGGTACGAGCATTAGAAACAGCATCAGAAATGGTTCCAACAATTTACTTCAGCAAACTACAAACATGCGCAGTTCATTAAACATCACATAAATCAATTTTATCATGTGTTAAGCAAATGATTGACGAAGACCATTCCTGCTTGAATAGAATGGTAATGTAAACGATTGCTCCTATATTTGCCAAATATTCCCACGGATTAACGAGCAAACGCGTCCGCAGCAAGTGTCAAACTAAACAAAATCCTTTTCTGGACTACTTGTTAAACAAGTGTTAATTAATTTGCTTTTCATCCGCCGGACAGGCGAACATGCCGTGCTGGTGCGTGTATCGTCTCTACTGGAAGCTAAATCACGGCATCAGTATTCCATCCTATCTGCCCACGGAATCGATGTTAACCGATCGGATCGGCTATCAAGCCCCCCCTATCGTAACAAATGCCACACAAGGATCGGTCGATCTCGAAAGTGTTTGTCATGTTCACACTTTTGCCACGCCAACGCAAAACAGTGCCGAAAGTGGTGATCGAATTTGGGCGCTCTAGACACCCTCCTTCCCATTCCATCCACTCCACTGTTCTCCGCGTGCTACGGTTCGCTCCGTGTCGTCTGCCAAGTCCGAAAGACGTTCTCACCCACGCTCACCCATAATCTTCGGGCAGACGGTGACACGCGTTCCCGCGAGCGTGGACCACTTTGGGTGTCAGTGTCAATCAAATAAAATCATAATCCTGGGCCCCACCCGGTTGGTTCTTATGGAATGGTTGAGAGTGAACGAAAGCGATTCGGAGAGCGCGAGCGTGGTGTCCACGATGTGGCGATCTGATATCTTTCCCTTTTGCTATCGATCCCGTAACGGTGGGAATTTCGATCGAATTAGCATGTTTTTGGGGACGAAATTTTGGACTTAGCTGCGCTTGGCCATCCCGCGGGCCTCAAGCGAGTGCAGTATCGTTCCTGATACGACCGTACAGCTTGCACGTGGGCAGCAAGGTGTGGACCCGAGTGACGCGATCGAATAAGATCAAACGATTGATGGAGCTCGGATGAGCGTCTCCAATCGTCAGCTAGCAGACCGACCGTCGATCACGCTGGAGAAAAATGATGACCACAGGATTGCGAACTGCAAACAGAAAAAGCGTTGCCGTCCTCCAGCCACTCTCGCTCGAACCGTTCCACCGGTCGAAGCGTGGCACGGTTGTTCATGAGCATACAAATTGACTCATAAAATTAAACCAAAGCGATACAGTTCGGCGGCGTGTGTGGCTTCGACATGGATTTTGCGGCTTGGGGAAATGATCGCACTGCTAGATCATGCCCAACGCGCGTTCCAGCCGGGACTGCTTTGAACCCACGGGTGATCCTCGCGCAGCGGAGGTCCGAACTTCTGGAAACCTGCGCCGGCCTCCGTGGATCAGTCGGTGCTTACTTTACTTATCAAGTAAATTATGGTGCATAAATTCGGCATTTAATGAGCTGCTTACATTTGGCGAAATTAACTAAATTTTATTTCTCATTCAACTGCGGGGCGTGCAACACGATCTGCTCTGGGATGCTGTGCCGAGAGCTAATCGAATGGTTTTTTTTTGACAATTGCAACACGCTGCGTTGTGACGAACGGAAGCCATTTCTGCATTTTATTTAATGTTGTTTTCATTATGCATATGAATAATATTCTTTCGGACCTTTGTTTGATGCAGTTTTGAGTTGTTTGCGTAGTTCTTTATAGATTTTTTTTGTAAGACCTTGCATTGTGTAAAAAAAATTTTTTTTCATTCATCTTGTTGTTTTTTTTTGATAAAACTATTCTTCTTTGATAATTTTTTTCTTTATTGTTTCAAACAAATCAATCTCCAATATCCCGCAACAATAACTGAACATGATCTAACATATTGACCCGTTCGTATAGTTAGGTTCTCAAGGTACAATGCTACACTACTTGAACACCTTTCTGGGGGTGCTCCAATATCATTAATAGCCGTCTTTGCTAGTCATCGTATTCCACAAGATGCTCCCCGTCGTCTAGATTGTCCCCTCCACCAAAACTGGACGCTGAGTTTGTGGCTCATCTTTGTCCTCCTCGCAGGGGCGGATTTAGAGTGTCGGGGGTTCTTAGCGGTAAAACGAGTGAAAATCCTCTGTAAAGGTTGAAGTATGTGTCGCTGATAAATGTACAAACGATTAATAATCTACTGCAGCCAGACTCATTTAAATACTGGGTCAATAATTAAACAGTTTATCTTTTCGCGCGACGTCAAAACGTGAGGAAAAATATCCATAATTAATTCATGTATCACAGCAATTATAGCTTACTTATTTTTTAATAATTGAAAAGCAAATATTAGTTTCTTTGTACGTTTATTAATTTTAATTCATTCTCATACATAATATTGCTAGTCGTATGGGATTTTATGTTAATTTAATCAGTATAAATTCATATCAGTCAAACATTCATAGGTAGTACTGACTTTTCTGATATGGGTAATCAATAAGTCACTGAAAGCCTAGTCAACTAGTGGTACAGGAAGGTCTTGACCGACAACGGTTGTTGTGCCAAAAAATAAGAAGAAAAAGAAGAGAAAAAAAAAACGAAGTTTGATGCTGCTTTGCTTACATTTTCATTTACATTTAAATTTAATAATAACACACGATAAATGTTGCGCAAAATTGTTCACCACATCTCAAATAAAACCATTTAGTGAACAAAGGAATGTTCCTTCTATTAAGCATGTTCAGCATGCCTCAACCGAAATTCGCGGGCCCATCATAATTCTTTTCAGTGGCACGATACGCGTTATTTTTGAGCCAAATGTATTCCTACTTATCAGATTGATAGCCTATTTTTGCTCTTGAAGAGAACTTCTTCCGACATGTGTGGAAGCTTTCGCTTGTACTGACAAGGCAGGAATTTTTAAAAATAATAATTTACTCCAATCCCATGAAATGTTTCATTTTTCTAAATATGATGTCGTAAACTGATATATCACGGCGAACTGAGCATCCTGACAGTGGCGAAGGCTGGCAGAATACGATGGCTGGGGCATGTCATGAGGATGCCGGCCTCATGCCCCAACAAGAAGGTGTTCGACAGCGATCCCCAGTTTGGCATAAGGCGCAGGGGAGCACAGCGAACTCGATGGCTGGATCAGGTGAAGCGAGACCTGTTGGAGATCGGATGCAGCCGTGGTTGGAGGACTGCAGCCCAGGACCGAGATTCCTGGAGAATGATGACCGGGCCATGTCACATCGATGTGCTCTATCGTGAGCAGGCCAACAAGAGAGAGATAGAGAGAGAGATAGAGAGAGAGAAGAGAGAGAAGAGAAAGAGAGAGAAGAGAGAGAGAGAGAAGAGAGAGAGAGAGAGAGAGAGAGAGAGAGAGAGAGAGGGAGAGAGAATCTGATATATCAATCAATTGATCGAATGCAACAAGTTTAAGTATTCTTTTTGTTATGGTTTATGTTATCAGTTTACGAATTTATGCTTCAAGCTACGTGATTGGGTGCTTCCAATCCCTTCTCCAGGAGTCTGGAAACAACACAATAAAGTAATACGTCCTTTTCATCTTTAATTGCCCGAGCCTGCACCGGTGAGGGTTGCTCAGTCGAGAAATATTCATTCGTTTATGAAAAGACTAACTTTTGGATGGAATATTTCATATAAAAAAAACTCAATTTTATTTAATAATTTATAAAGCTTTGTTTCCCATGCAATAACTACAACTTGAGTACTTTTTTTAAATTATTTTACTGCTATTGCTATGCTGTTATACATAAATTATGTTATACGTTTGAAAACTCGAGCATTTTGTACTCTGCGATCGAGCCCCCTGTACGCTGCGAACGAGTTTCACGAATGCACGTCTAGATGGCGCTAGTTTTTCAAATTCAATTCGTGCACCTGAGCAGGAAATCGAGCAGTTCATGGATGGCGGTAAAAAATGTTGCCACGTCCCTCGCTTATCGCGGTATACTTGTTTCTTCTGCAACCTACTTTTTCGGAGACCGTTGCATTAACAAAGTTTACCATCACCTAATAAAATTAAGTAATTATTTGCGAACAATTCCCGCCGAATGAATATATTTGATTTAATAATTATTTCTTTCGTAAAATGATCGAGAATCAACCAAAAAGCTTCCAATTGAGCATTAGGATGTAATCCTCTGCTCGATTGTAATGATTCACTTCGTACAAAAGCAAAAGGAAATGCAAGGAAATTCATTCATGTCAATCAAACTGTAAAAGTTGATAAATGTATTTATTGAGATAATTATTCTGAAAATATAAACGAAGCACGAGGCCCGGGGTACTTACAACGATCTACTAATACGTCTAGAGCTCTATTCTTTACTTTATGTTACGCTACGTAGTCATGTGCAAAAACTACCGCTTCAACGCACTCTACTATGTATACGACCTGCTGATGAACGGCCAGGCCGTATGCCTTAAGTGGTGGTATGGTTGTTCGGCTGTTTGATATATTCTCTCTTTGATACACGTGATACCATTTTCAATGGAAGACAGTTTTGTGCAGACATGTGTAAGGATAGAACATCGGGGTATGACAAAAAGGAGAATTGTAAAATTTTCTCTCTCAACAATCTTTCAAATGTTTTGTCAAGTGGATGAAGAAGACAAAGTTAAAACAAAAGATGGACCTTAAGCATTCCATTCAATGAGCTGCATCTGTAACAGCATCGGTAGTTATTGGTAGCATGCTACTGCACTAGGATTATAATGGCAATCCGTTCATTTCGAGCATCTAGTCCACTAGGAACATTCCGTCACGCGCGATACGCCCTTAGGGTGTGTAGGATTAAAACAGTAGATAAATATACGCTTCCGACCAGTTCAGAACTGAGCCGGAATGCATTTGCTTACAGTCTAATCGATAACTCAACATCACAAGTTCCTGTGCGTGTAACACTAGCCACATTACACTAGAAAGCTGAAGATTCGTCTGCCACAGGTATGACTCCTCTTCGTTCTGTGTGTTTGTGTGTACATTATCATAAAAACAGCTCTAATGAAGGAATTCTACATAAACGATGTCTGCCCATAGTCATATACTGACTGGAACGAATAATTTCTTCCCACGTATGACGTGGCTACGGGTAATTTTGTGGTGTTGTTGCTAATTGGCCTAACGATTGAACCTACGATTGGGGCATGTTTTTATTCGACTCAGCACGTGTCGCACCCAACAACGTAACATCAGCTTGATTAATTTCCCTACTTCATTCTATGTCGCAGACATGGTTCCCGAATCAGATTCGGACCGAGTTTACACAATCAACAGGGGGGACACTTGGGATAGATGTTGTAGGGATTCGTGTAGGATGTGTAGGGAAAAAAGTAAGGACACTAAACTGGACAATTGCAAGGAACTTGGCATGATGCAGGGACGCTCATATTAAACACATAGAAAAATCAACTCTTAACACAAGGCAACGCACGCGTACGCAGCGCAGGACCTACTAGCGTGAGTAAACGACGACGTCATTGATTCAACGAGATCCTACAATTGATGAAGACGGTAAAGCACACCAGAGAGCGGTCGGCAGTTCGGCTGCCACCCATGCTGCTACGGATCGACGGCTTCTAATGCATCGCGATCACACGCCGATGGTGCACTTTCAGTGCGGAAACTCGGGCTCAAGACGTCTGCAGTCAGCGCCTCACCATGTCTCTCCAAACTCGCCATGCCCCACCCTGTAGTGTGTGCAGTAGTTGGTGGCATCGAGTCGAGAGAGCACGTGTGTTGCACTGCGCTACAATATCCCGCCACGCCTGAGGAGTTCGACGAAGGGACTAAAGGTGCTGGCAGCGGCCGGTCACCTTATACTTCCTCCAGATGCTCCGAGAACTCGATAATACTGACGTAGGTGCCGGTGACGAAGCCGACCACACCGAACAGAATGAGAAACACATTCTTCCACAGGATCCAGTTGAAGCGACCAAAGCCGGGCTTTTCGTAGAACGTTACCAGCTCAATGACGGCCGGGAACATCAATCCCAGCGTGCTAAGGCACACGGCCCCGATGAGCGTGATGAACGGGCCCAAGTTTGGCAGTGCGGCAGCAATTATAACTGTTAGGATCTGTGAGCGAAAAAAAGCGACAATGAATGTATTTGTCTTAGGGTAGAATCGCTACAACAACTTACCACAAGGCCAATGCGAAGTGTGTACTCAGCAGCATTCTGGTGCTCGTTGAAGTTTCCCTTGATGTTTTTCCAAATGATTTCCATGGGTACATAGAACTGCAGCGAGTAGGTAAGGAATATGGCTATCGCAATCATTAACTTCACCATCTGAGCCGGCCTGTTTGGGAGAGACAAACAATATTAATACATCAGTGCCTCAAACGCACATTCACAGCTTAACACTCACACTTCCTCTACGGGGAGATTCAACGTAATGCTGCCCTTGGTTTCATCGCCGTACTTCAAATATCCCAGAAAACCTACTGTAGCGTACAGCATCACCACAACCGACATGCCAGTGTTCAGCACGCCCGGACAGCCGATAAAGTTCTGCGGGTTCTTCATATTGTTTTCCAGCGACATCACTACACCAATACCTTCCAGCGCGAAGATGACGGTACCGAAGAACATGGGCAAATGCTGAACTTCAGCCATAGCCTTCCGTTCCGACAGTGCCGGCAGGTCGGTGACGATGTAGTACAGCGTGATGCCAACACCAGCACCGATCAGCACGTTAGCGATGAACGAGAAGGGCGTCAGATACTTCAGCTTACGGATCAGGTTGATCAAAATCAACGGTGCCAACAGCATCAGGATGTAGATGCGCACATCCCAGTACGAGTGGGTGTAATGGTCCACCACCTGCTTCAGATTGGTCGCCACGAACACGATGTAGATACAGCAGCAACCGACGAGATCGATCACCAGGAACAGGTTGATGATGAACCGGGCCAATCGTGAGTACTTCTTCAGCTGCTCGGGTCCTGCCAGGAACGCAACCTCTGCCACATCCGCAAATCCAAGCGAAGGGAGCTGAGCACGACGGCACAGGATGTGTGAGCAGCGCACCAGGATGTGTATGCAGTAGGTACAGATCGCTCCAATGGCGACGGTAGCAACCAATCCGAACCACAGTCCAGCGTTCACGAAGGCTAAGGGCATCGCAAGAATGCCCGAACCGAGCGAACCCTTCAGCAGATGGACGAGCGTTTCCATGTCCGTTGTCGGGTGGGTCAGCTTCCGGTTCTCGAACGGATTGTACGTTCCCGCCTCCTCGTCATCCTTGATCATGTCCACCAAGGGCAGGGTGGACCCGGCGGCCGTCTGTGCCGGTACATCGTTCAGCTCGGACTTCATGCGGCCGAAGATGTATCCCGTAAGCTCGGACTTGCTGCCTCCGGTAAGCTGAGGACGTATTTGCTAGAAAAGACAAGACAAATAAAACATAAGGTTAGTGAAATGGTATGTGACAAAGATAACTTCACAAAAAGATGTACCTGTGTAAAATTTAGAGCACAATTCCAATACAATACGCATCCAAATTTTTCCAATAATTTTTCCAATATCAGGAGATTTTTATGTAAAGATTTCAAATGATAACAAACAATTTAGACAATTTCCTACTAGCCAAGAGAAGATTACATGTTTGTATGACAGATTTCGCTCATGGTCTACTGGGATGTGAGGCGGCTGTGTGAAAACCATTCATACATTCCGCCATATTGCTTAGCAGAAACAAATCGTAACTGCTACACATTCTAGCAACGATTCACCTCTAGTTTACATCATTTACATCGTCGTCGATCAATGTCGGCCATTAGCCCAGGAAGAAGAATCGCTGACATAAAATCACAAGTTTGTAGCTGTGTATGACCATGAATAATTTTGGCAACAAATGTTCTAGCCTAACCTAATAGACCGAGTTAACCTTCCGATCTATTTTGAATTCGTCCGGCGAAGTTGTTTAACACTCTCAGCAGGGACAATAACTTCTCCGATTGGAGGTAAATGATCTCATTAACATTTTTGCAAGTTGACGGAAGCGTGGCAATTGAGAGATTCTTGGTGCAATCAGGAAAGTACGTAAAAGGGATGGATATCGGATACATTCAACGAACGGCACCAATATTTGACCTCGACCTTCACTATCTGAATCGATTGTCTGTGTCTGTGTCTGTTTGACTACGGCTCGATCGTTCAGAGTGCACTTTCGACATGCATTTGTTCGGCAATGATTGCCGCATGTTTTGGCGGCTAGTCAACGATTACTGCGCGCAAGCGCATCCTCTGCATCAGTACAGTGGGAAGAATTCGTGCAAGCTGTAGTGCGTCGTAGAATCTGGGTCAGACACGTTCCATTCGGGTGCGTACTCCCTGAGATCTTGATCTGACTCTGCTTTTTCCCCCGAGCACGGGGTATAGCAATGTGGTCGGGTAGAGAGCACATGCGCCGAGCTAGAACATGTACTACACGCAACATGAGTGTGCACGTGTCCAATGTCTGATGATCAGCATGCAACGAGCACGTGTTTGTTCGAATTTGCCCGTCGGGCTTGTGGATATGCCAGTCATTGGAGAAAAATTTGGCAACGATCTGCCCCAAATCAACTATCGCCCTCGTTTAACCCGAATCGACTAGCGGAGTTATATGTTCGCCTGCGCTTCGAGAGTTGTGTATGGTTTGAGCAATGTAAACAATGCTAATTCTCCTGTTGAGTGCGATGACTGCTGCTTGTGCAGTACTAAAACACAATCAAGCTTAACTGATGGTAGATTTGGTTTTGAGTTGTTTTTTTTTAATTCTTCTCTCGGGTTCTCTTTCCGCATTGCAAAAGTCAATAAAGCAACGCATAGCGCCTGCGTATGGGTGAGGGTGTTTATTTTTAAAGCGCTGAGCAAAACAAAACCACCAGCTCAGAAGTCTGAAGCTCAACCTCCGAGCGCGACTCTTGGCGCGACGCTTCACACGCACCCAGCGCGTCGCGTGCTTGGGTGAAATGTGATTTTCAGTGAATTCTTCGCCTAGCGGCACCGATCCGGTCCTAGGTTAATTTACCCCCATCAAGGCGAAGGAAGGCTGGTGGCGGCACGATCGACCTGCAGTCGCGTCTCAAGATCCGAAGCAGAGATCTTGACACAAGATTGTGTCAAGTTTAAATTTACAAGTGCCGGGGAGACATTGAAAACCTACCAGCCGGCACGAGTCACACGTGACGTGTCTGGTTGGTTAGTTGGTGAATTGTCAAACTTTTCACGCAGTTATTGCGGCATATCGCGGCTGGGATGTAAAATATACAAAAATCAGTGGTCCAGAAGCAAACATTTGTCAAATCATGGAATTTTATTTCTTTTATAGATCTCCTTGATATTGTAACCGATCATTTTGTAGCTTGAACAATTGTGTATTATGTGAGATTTAAGTTGGTTCGCACATTCTGCCGCTTTTCGCACGCAAGAACAAAGTGTCGTCGATCGTGGCGTTGGAAGCGATCGCTTTTGGTCAACGGTTTGCCTTGCGGTCGCGGTACCGTAACGTACGTAGGAAAGCGCGTTACGCGCTGATGTGTGATCTAAATTTGGAATGTTTTACTACAGCCAGTGGTCGGCCAGTGGTACAGCAGTGGTGAGAACTCCTACGACGCCGCGCTGTCGTGCCGTATAGAAAGATCCGTATTTGCCATGGTGAGTAGGTGCCACAAATATGTGTGCTTTTTTGTTTTTTGTTCCATCTCCTCTCCGCGTTCGGGCAGCTGGAGCACGTATTTTTCAACAAAAAAACATTGAGCATAGCGTCCCGATAGAACCGCTCAAAAATGTGTTTATTCATTGGCATCGCAAAGTCAATCTATAGAGCGAAAGCGACAGCGATGCGTAGTGGGTGAGATTCTTGCGCCTAGTTGTTATTGAATGATCAAATCATTTCCGAGACCGATCGAGATTGGCAATTAATGAAGACGGATTGCCAATTTCGTCGATTAAGGCGCGGGCAAAAAATAGCTCGCAACGACACCGAGGCTACCCCGACAGGAAGCGAATGCTTGGAATGCCAATGGTGAGCTGAAATGAGTCTGTTATTCCTTGCGTCGATGTTATTTTAAGGATGGTTTAATTAATCGTACTATTGTTTTAATTGCATTTTATTTTTAGACTTTTATGATTCAGTTCATTTCTCAGTGATCTGCTTGTTTCCTCTCAGCAATGTCGCCGAGAAAGGAAAGGACATTCTCCGATGCACTTGCACCTACCGGTAGTAGTCAATGGTGAAAGTAAGTAGGTAAGAAAGTAATTTTCCTTGACCGTCTGCGTGGGAAGCAAATAAAAAAAAGTATGACACACAGACCCTCATAGAAGACATACATTTTGAACAACCTCAAGCAAAACGTTCAACACATGCGATTGCTCTCATTTTGCCACTTCTCAGCCGATCCCCTTTCGCTAGCTGCCGGAAGGTGCAAATGCGCTTGTGCAAACTGCACAACACATTGTTGCACCCACTGGAACGCTCATCGCGTTGCAGCTGTCACCATACACGACGATCCGCGGGATCCGTGATCGGTGTGCTTCGGCACAGGCGTGCATTTCCTGCGTTAGAAATGCACACCGTTCGGATAGTTTGGTGTACCCAACCGCAAACCGCACGTTTTACACTGGCGTTGCCTTTTCCCGGACGAACGGAATACTGCTTCACGTAGCAGATATTTTAGCGGAAAACATGCGTCAACCGAAACTGACCAAACAATGGGTCATTTGTAAGCACGTGTAAGCTAATGTATGTGTTATGGATTGTAGTTGCCGTGCTGCCGTAAACAGTAATATTTAGAGCTTGGCTGGTGTTTACAACTCGATTAATGCCATTTCGAAAATCGCTATGATTTTTTCTTCACTTGTTTTGTGGTGAAGCTTATGCCCTTCATCGCCGGTTTAGATTTTACCCAACAACTTAATGACGTGGGATTGAATTTGAAATGAAACCGATTATTCAAAATTGTAACACCAAATCGACACCATTTTAGGTCGGTATGTGTCATCGTTGTGAATGCTTTTAACTGTAGAGAGAGAAGAAAACTACGCTCTTTTTCTTGCCCGAACACTAAAACTCGGTCGTTCTTTGCCAGCCATATTAACAGCGTCAATAATTATCCCTGTAGCTTTACATAAGCATGAAATGCGACCAATTGCTCTAACAACGGCAATTACATTCTCTGAACCAGTTCAAACTGGTAAGCATGGGATAAATATACACTCGGTCTCACCCGACCAGAACCTTTCAGCCATGTGGCCGTGCTTGCCGGGCAGAGATCAGTCAGAGTTTTGCTGTATGCTGTGTGTACTATGTGCAACAAAATGTGCCGTGCTTAACATGTGCACGCTGTTGTTCTGAAGGTGCCATTATCGAAATACTCACTGCGCCATAGTGCATTGGCGGATCGTTAGAAAAACAGTTCAGTAGCACTAATGAACCATCAAATATTCAATAAAAAGACTTAAACCTAAACATGGCCTCATTACACTACCGATAGCGATCAAATAATTAAATTCATTCATGAAATTTTGCCCTTATTGTCAATTGATCCAACCTATACTAGACACCGATCACGCGTCTCCAATTGCGCTCCCTTTCTCATAATTCTACAGCAAGCAAATTCACTTAAGCATGGCGTGAGGTTGCTCACCGTCTCACAGTCAATAAGTACACAACAACAGGACAAAAAAACGCATTTGTAATAAAAACAGTTCAAGCAAGAAATGAAAATCAATATACTCAACACCTCCGGAATGTTATTATTGTGTTTTTAAACCTATCGCGAGTGCCTACTCGGTACTTGGTGCCATGTGATAGGAAGGTTTTTAGCTGCAAAAAAGAAGGTGCTAAGCTCGAAGTTCATATTTCACCGTCCGTGTCGGTCGCACATTTACCGTTCGCAGCTCAGGTTCACCGCTAAGGGTTGCATTGCTAGCATTTTTGTGGCGCGATCGCCTGCGGAAGGAAGCGCACAAAAACGCCCTACGCTCTCTTTCCCGTCTGGTTGCTGCTAGTTGCGATTAATATGTGCATTTTCAAACCAACCTTCCCTTGGGTGGAGCCAGACAACACAAACACATATGTGTGGGGTACCTTTTTATGTCAACTTTACGTTTTAAGTGCATGTTTGGCTGGAGCTTGTCGCTACGTTTCTCGGGCACTGAGAGCTCAAAGAAGCTCTTTTGAGACAGAGAAAAGTTGTTTCCACTGATTTACTGAGCTGATTTTGTTCAACTCAAATAATTGCATATTGCATAAGACGCCCCTTGTCAATCACGGATAAGATCGCCATCGATCGCGTGCGTGATGGAAAAGAACCTTCTAACGGCTGCTTCCTGGAATTGAAATCAATTATCTAATTAAGCTCACGCGTGCGCACACACACACACACACACACACACACACACCGATCGTATTTATCGGCGCTGCTAATTTTCTCCTCTTTCATCGCGTCGACAGCCCAATCGAGTGGCCAATTATTGGTACCCGGAGCCAATAGGTGTAAATTGTGTGCGTGTGTGCGTTCTGCTACCGAGACAGGATACGTCGAGGCGGCGGTAGAAGATGGAGCGACCACTAGGTGAACAGAAAAAATCAACACGAAGGCTAAATTACAGGTGGCCACACACACCCGTATCGCAATATCTGATAACGTGCCCTTCGCCGACCGTCGTCTCGTCGTGCGCATTCCGCGGTTTTCCGCCAGTGGAGCCAGCCGGTTCGAGGCGGCTACTCAGCTCGCACGTGCGGCGTGTAAAGTGGTTAAGCAATCTGGCCCCTCCTTTCCCCACCACTCGGTACAAGATCGCGCGACACCTCGAGTGAGTGGAGATGGCGGATGGCGGTGTAAAGCTAATCTCGTCTAGGAGGAGGCCACCCGGAAGGAGCCCGTTGTCTTTAGTGGGCTTAATTCGGATAATTTCTGCCGTCTTATGAGCAACTGCAATGGCTTTCCGAAGCTCGGAATAGAATTATCGGAGGAAGTGCGTCGCACAAAAGGGTGCACTAGGTGAGAGACGCTTTGAGCTTTGAGCTGAGGGGAGGGCTGTAACATTCTGATATTTCGCCCTATATTACGATTCGGGAGCGGTTTCAATGTCAACCAGGTATCTAATTGAGCTGAAGGGCAGCGTTTTATGTACACAGTTACGGTGGACGCTAGTGGCACCGATATCGGTAGGTGGGTAAGTTAGGTGTGCGTCTGATAAGATATACTCCATTTGGACATGTAAATTGTAGCACATTTAGAACAATGTAAACAGAGACGGAGCAGCTGCTTTTTAAATGGAACCGTGAGGGCACGCTTAAAAGTGGCCCTTTTAGCACCTTTTCCGTTGAGTCACCAACATGAGTTCACTACGTATTTGACTTGATATATGAATACTTTTATAATACATTACAAGAGTTATGAAAAAAATCTGCAATTTCAATATTTTCAATGAACAAAAACTGGTGAAATTATGTGAATTTTCATTGGGTTCTATGTATCTGCTAATGCATGCCAATATAGAAGACTCCGTTAGAACCTTAAATGTGTATAATTTAGTAACTTTTCACTAGAGCAGGGGTCTCCAAACTACGGCCCGCGGGCCATCCTTATTTTAAGTTTTTCCATTTCAGGACAAACATATAGATGAAATAATATAAATGTGTTACAATTGTATACATTCTGTTAGTATTTTCTTATAACAACGTGATTTAACTTTCACGCATAAGCTACACATAACGCCAAAATGGCCCTCAACATCATTATTTGTGAAGGCAATGCGGCCTGTGAAGGGAAAAGTTTGGAGAAGTCCTGCTCTAGATCATTAGTTATGAGCTTTGAATTGATGAATCTAAGAGTATACAGTTCTATTAACTAAATACAACATTCAAATAATGTATCTGACAGTCAAAGATTGTTATCTTCAAAATGTTAATTGATAATAACGGTGCAAAAATTGGTGCCTTAGTGGCAAAGATAGGTAAATTAGAGACAACATCTTGCCACAACGACTGTATTTACTTTTTTATTGATTTATTGATTTATTTATTTTGGTTATTTTAAACTAAGACATGCAGTCCTTACTTCGGCGTTTAATATACAACACATCAACAGCAAAAGCGCGCGTACAAAATGCAAACAATTAAACTCTCCTCTCCTTTACCACAAGTCTTATCCTTCCCCTACATTGACCACCCGGTTCAAAACGGTTCTCCGGCAAAAGTCCGGAGAATATATTCTTTCTCTCGGGCTCTTGAGTTTCCCCTTCGTATGAAATTGGGGAAAAATGTAATGCGCCATACCATGACCTTGCCAAACGGCGGCATGCTTGCGTGATGTGTAGCACGTCTTCTGCTCCTGGAACCCACTCCCCTATCATCAATCGCAATCAAGACGCAATGCCCCCACTCCGTTTGCTGGGACGGACGCAACGCAGGGCAGCGAAGGGCTTGGTTGGTTCTCCTGCTAGCCACAACAGCCTGTCAATTGGGAGCCGTGGACGAGGAGCGGAGAATGCAACCGAAGGAAGGTCGGTTTCTCTTTCAATACAACACATTTCTTTGGACAGCAAGTTGACGTGCAAAGGAAAGTAACGACGCAGTTTGCTGCTTGAAGGGAAAGATAAAATGGAACTGTTTCCGGAGGTGTAGGAGCACCACAACATACATAAAATAAAAACATACATAACCAAGATGTGTCGGTCGGTTCATTCTGGGCGATGGGGTTGGCACAAGACTGATTGCACCCTAGCGGCCTTAGCAATCTCCTGCGGCAATGCCGGCTCTTACCGGGTCTGTGACCAGTGTACAAGCCAAGAGACCCAGTTACTCAATTACTGCCTTTCGATGAATGAAGCGACAAATCGATGCGGACAGTTGCAATTCGTTCGTCGTCCGCCAGCAGTACAGTGTTGTGCGGGCGAACACCCGGCAGCTAGCACGTGCTGCTGTTCAACAACAGCAACAGAAAGGAGCGATAAACAATTTAAACGCCCTGTTACAATTGAACGGCCTGGCGCGAAAATGGCTCCGGCGAAATGTTCCGGCGCACGTGGAGCTGAAGTTGATTGGAGTTTCCCACTCGCAGGGTAAACGCAGGGAGCGTAAAATTAGAAGACCGCAGGGGGAGTTTGACATTTTTCTTGTCACCCACGCGGGGTAGATTCTCCCCCTTTTTCCTCGTATGTGAGCATCGCAGTGCCGCCGGCTAGACAAAGTTGCCGCTGATTACCATTTTCCAGAAAGGACGCCCTCCGGACGCTGCAGGAAATCAGCACAAAACTACTGTATAATTTAATATCTGCCGCCAACGGTTGAGGTTTTTATTTTTTATTGCATCTTTTTGCCATTTCATTGCCCTTTTCACTTGCCTCCCTTGACAGACAGCAACACACTCGAGCGGTTGAATCAACACTAGAACGGGGGACAAGATTTTCTTCCGTGTTGCATCGATCAAATTCCACGCTGTTGCGTGCATGTGCATGTGCATTGCAAAGTAATTAGCGACTTGTGTTTCGCAAAAGCAACGAACCCGACATGTTCAATCCGCTTTATCTCAAAGCCAAAGCAAAAGAAAAAGGATCATGTTCCACTTTTCTGAATTCGTTAACGTGCTTATCTCGTGCCGGTATGTGTGCTGCTGTATGGAGTTAAAAATACGCGACTAACAAATTATTTTGTGTTGCCTTTTTCTACATTTTCCACCGATACCTTTTTTTTCTCTCTCTCTCTCTACACCGATAATTTGCGATCCCGGGCGTGCAAGGTCGTGCGAAGGATTTTGCCTGCCGGTAGCGAAAAATGCGCGGCGTCCGCGTCAGATGGGAGCGCAATAAATACGCATCGGAAAGCTCGACCCGCCGGTGGAAAATGGATGAAAACAGTGGCTGTCCGCTCAAAACAAAGCAAAGATTCCACACCACACCGAAACCGTGCGTCATTCATGCCCAGCCGATCGTCGCGAAAAACAGAATCGGAAGGCCTGTCATGTGGAATTGCTATTTTTAAAGGTAAAGAGCGTTATTTATGTTTACTTCGCAGCGGTGAGACAACGCCTCTTAGAATAGAACAAAGTATATTTGACCAAAAAAAACCGGCGCATGAAACCAATTTGATAATAAATAAGCCATACTGACACCAAACATTGTGTTCCCCACAGGATAATATGCCCATCACCGTCAGCGGAAAACGAATGATGTAACATAATTTTAAGGGACAGTGTATACATCGCGCTAGAATAATACACACGAACCGGCTCGATCTGCACCGGTACGGAACTCGGAAGCAATTTTCATGGCGTTGACATCCGAAATGCCCGGTGCCAAATAAATGCACCAACCGTAACTAACGACCTGTTGCGCTTGCACGGTCGTGGTTGTGGATTAACGAGCCATTTTGAACCAACCTTCACCCTTCCTAGCGGTGCACAGCTGGACGAAGTGGAAGCAGCAGGAAGTGAACACGAGAGACACATACACATGTCATCGCAATTGCGTACCGGGTGTAAATGCAATGTAAACCGCAGCCCACATATCGATGCACCGCACCGAGGGCGACATCAAGCATTCGTCGACGTCCAATTAAACGTCCAGGTGTAGCCCATCTGTGATTCAGGCTCGTTATCATCGACTCGCGCTTATCAGCGTTCCATCAATCGATTCGTGCTCGATAAGGAATGTCAGGGCAACGAGCAAGGCATGTGATGGATACCGACACGGTGCATGCAATCTTATCTACCGCGTGTGACATTTCCTTGCCGGATCTCCCAACCCACTCAAGCAGGCGGAAATGTACAGAAATTCGCCTAATCAATGTGGCAACGCCGGAAGTGCCCTTTCCCTAGTGAGCTGGTGAATCGGTGTTTGTAAGGAAATCGCATAATTTGTGTCAGCTGTGCATTTTTCCATGATTTGCAGTGTCAACAAAAACCATCAAAGCTTAAATTTGCCCACTTCTGATAGTAAACGGTGGATAAGATACGCATCAGCACACAAACACATACGCCACACCGGTACAGGTAATCAGCTTTTATGAGTCAACACACTAACGCCAGCAATGAAAGTTCCCCCGGAAGCTGCTGAAGCTGCTAATTGAATTTCCAAACGACCTTTCGGTACTTTTCCTACAAACTCACCCTGTCTGTCTGGCACAGGGAGTGGCCAAAGTTTCCATTTCCAATATGCCTTCCCCCATGCATATTGGCGCGATCGCGACGGTATAACACTTTTACACCCATGCCGGTCGTAGGTGACATCGTTTCCATCAGGCATTTATGCACACTCAGCCCACAACACAGCACGCTTTCCTGTTGCCTTTTGCTTTACCAAGAAGCGCCCTTGAGAGTGAAGTAGTGCAAACAAATTAAACAAACATGCGACGTGATCGTTGCACCGTTCGTTGCGTACGCAAACGGAGTGCAAAGGGATGGCAACGATCAACCTCCTTCGTTTATGGGTGCTTTGCTTTTCGCACCGCGCTGCTGTAAATTGTAGAACATTCAAACGGTTTTCAAACGGGTGCCCACGATGTGAGGCCGCGTGGTTAAAGCTGTGCACATTCTACGTGAAACTGATATGGCGATCGAGCTCCCTGCGGCACTGCCGACACCACTGTTTACACTTATCAGCCTTTCCTACAGCACACCTGAACTTGCAGCGAACCGCACCGGAAACAAATACACTACTACATTCGATCAACGATTCGCTCCTACTTACGGTATACTCCAGATGCTGCACCCGGCCGGGTGTTTTCTTCTTGTAATTATCCATCGCCTATCCGTGTGCCCGTTCAATGCCGTGCGTGCGTCGATCAGTCCCCGTCCAACAGTCAACCGTCCACAGGGTCTGGCTCTGCCGAGATGCTGAACAACTGTGAGCTGTTCGTGCTGTGCCGTTGTTCAAATCCGCTCGCTGCCGTCCGACGGCGCTAAAAACAGATCGCACAATGATCGTGGCCTTTCAGCGGCACTCGCACTTGCAACTTGTGTCACGGCCTGCTAACTTTCTTCTTTCGACTAATGAACAAATTTTTGCGCCTGTCTCGCTTTCGCGCGTATTTTCGGTACGGTTCCTCCCGGTACGGTTGCGGTAAGGGAACGGTCGGTTCGATGGGAGAACGGGAGGGAAGAAAGGTTTTCTTGCTTTTCCCGCTTTTGGCTGCTGAATTTTTCACAAACGTTATTACAATCTGCGTAACGCTTCACGCCACACGAGAGACCGATCATAGGCGGATTTATTGCTTAATGTTTTGTGGTGCGCGGTTCGCGGATATCCGTCGTTTTTTCTTTTTACGAGGACAAGTGTAGCGGACAGAGAGTGCGTCCGCGTGCGGCGAAGTTTCGCTGTACAATGAGAGGCCCGGCACCGCTAGCAGCCCCTTTAGAGGCGAGCGACCCTTGTGCATGCTACGGGGAGAACAATCCGATGCTCCCCGCGTTTGCGCGGCAGCACCCGCGATGTTCGGTGCGCGTCGTTCGAAAGAGAACGTTGCTCAAACATGGTGAGATGGTGAGTAAAACCATATCCACTAAAAGCGTTTTCGATTTAGTAAAAATGCCTAATGTTTGAATTATTGTTGAAGTACAAATCGTTTGAATTGTAAAACATTTAGTTTACGAGTTGGAGTAAAAATTTGTTCAAGATTTTCTTACAATACTGAAAGCGTTCAACAAGTAAAGAGGAAAAACGCTTCTGGAACATTCGAAAATCATCCCTACTCTTTTCTCAATTTTCTTATTTTGCACATCTTTATCGTTTCCTTTCGGTTTGATGTTTGTTGTGGTTCTCTTTCTACCTAACCATTCGTAAACATGGTTTAAAGTGTGTTGGTTTGTGCTTCGTTTTTGTCGAGTGCATTGTTTATAATTTGTTGTAGTAAACTTTTTCTCTTTTGTAAGATGGATAAGTTTTCAGAAATTTACAGAAATTTACTATGTTAATAATTATAATGTTTGAAAAAGGGCTTCATAATAACATAAATAACATAAAAAACATAAATCAAACCACTAAAATGACTTTAAAAACAATGAACTGCAAAAAACGATAATTGTCTTTTAAAACAAGAGCAAAACATGAAAATTTGGAAAGAAAAAAAATCAAATACGTATAATTATAAATAAACTGCTTCATCAAACAACTCGCACCTCAAACGATCAGATTACGATATACAAACAAGTCTGGTAAGCATGTATTTGATCGTTAGTTAAGAAGAAGAAAAAGAATAAGAAGATGATACACATACAAATAAAACTTTGATCCTATGACAAATACTTTAAACTGCTAGTTCATTTAATGGAAATACGCCCGTAACAAATCACACTATATGATGACACATTATTTGCAAAAATGATAAGATACTATTCCACGACGTCAGCAAACTAGAATAGTGACATAGAAGTAGCGTCTTTTATCTTGCTTAAACATTGCACCATCTACATACACGAAGGCAGTAGTGGGACAAGTAGCAATGAATTATCATCATTTTCGTGAATCATTCGTCTCCTTGATGTATATATTACGTTCGCTGAGAATACATATGCAGTAGTAGAAATTATTGTTTCGCGCAAAGATTGTAATCAGTTTACGCACTAAGCATTCAATGGTTTTGGCAAACGCTCGCTCATTTCAAAAACATAAAAAAGGCTCACATTTCGCCAACCGACCACTCCGCCCTTCCCATTCGAACGGTACGAGTAGTCGGTGCAGTTAGGGGCCGTTTTTTTGCAACGATACGTCAAAGCCGCAGCATAAGCACGAACAACTTATTGTGTGCAGGTCATAATAGCGACGACGAAAGATGTGATCTCCGAGCAGATCGGTGGGCCGCGGCAAAAGGGATGCTAAACTTTAACCCGCGGTCTAGGCCATGTACGAGGGGGCATCACCTGAAGTGAAAGAAAACTCCCGATACCGGCTCAAACCAGTTTTCGTGCCAGTTTCTGTTCCACATTCTTACCTTTCTTAGGTACGTTCGGCAGGTTTCGACGCGAGATCTTCGCGTCAGCGCAAGTCCTTCGTTCCGTCGACGCATGAGGCACGGGTGAGAGGGAGGCACCATGCTCACACCAAAAACCCAACCCCATGCTTACGTTTGCAGTCTTCAGCTTCCCTGTGACTCCGGGCATGGCAACTTTTTTTTGTTGGTTGAGATTCGCGCACTACGGTTCGTGGTGAAGCCTCAGGCCTGGGAACGAAACAGTGGAAAATTCCCAAAACATAGCACCGTTGTGTGCATGTGCCGGGTTGATTATACTCTGCGCCGTGGCCGGAAGGAAGGGGAAACTCTTAGACCTGAAAACGCTAGCTCTTCGATGCATCGACACTTGAGCCATCGGCTTGAGCTTCGTGGCCCACGATGAAAAGGGTTCCCCACTTCCAATCATCCCCGCCAATCACTGAGCCGATCTTTGCGTCACTATATTTGATCAACGTCGCATTTCATCGCACTTTTGAAGATCGTTTGTTCGCTTTCCAGCCGCAGCACCAGCAGCAGGTTCGAAAATCTGCAAATCAGAGCACTGTTTCGGTTCAAGCAAGACGACACTGCCTGCGGTACCAAAGGTCGATGCTGGACCGATGCGTACGGCTTGATTGCCAATCAATTGGCCGCCGGCGAATCGTGGTGCTTCATACTTGGCGTCGGTTTAAGGCGGATGGAAATTGGCTGAGTGGCCGGAGCAGACTCAGATCTGCTGCGACCGGCTAGCCACGACCAATTTGTTCAATTGAGCTGCACCAAGTATTGAAGCGTATCGCGCGTGTACTGTTCACAGACGGCTCTTGCTGAACATTTTTGTTGAATATACTTAATTGAAGTTTTATTTAAGTCAATATTGGAATGTAACAATTTTTTTGTTTTTTTTTCATAAAAAGTTATTTAAAGTATTATAACATAACCTCAAGTTCATACTTATTGCATTTATTTTTTATAATACAATTCCGATCATTATAAGTGCTGCATTATAAATATATTCAATTTCATAGCATTACCTTTGACGACACTTTCATTTTTGTTATGTCCCGCTATGACACTAGCCGTCGTGCACTCTTACCTCAGCATAAATTCATTCATGTTTTTTTTCTACATCGTGAACATGAACTGCTGGCCACGTGCAGGCAAGATCTTGCTGGAGTGCGAGCCAGCGCCTGGTGTCTTTGTCACTCACACCATATCTTTGCATATCTTGAAGCGTTTCCCTCACATGTAAAATGGCGCTTGGTTAGTCGAGAACTTCCAATGCGATGGAAACTTTCCATGACGTCACACGTTCGTCAAAAATGCTGGCACGAAGCGGCGCTCGACGCCACGAAGATCGACGCTAAATGCAGTGCCGGTTGCTTTTGGCCAACGGCTGCTCTGCTACTACCAATACTACTACAGCTACTCGTACTACTATCGTTATACTGCTATACTCTTACGATTATAGTGCCCACCAAAGTGTTGAAGGTCTAGCGCAATGTGTCGTGTAATGCCGTAACGTGACATTAATTCATCTAGTTCGATGCACCTCTGATGAATACGGATAGCGTGAGCGAGAGAGAGCTGGTGAACTAGACACCGAATAGTAGCAAAAGGAGGGTGTGTTAGAAAGAAACTAGGCTTGATGGAAAGGACAATTAACATTCTTAACATTTTTACAATTTATACATTACATTTATCCTCACGTAGTCTCGTTTTCAGAATAGAGATAGAAGCTTTGTATGTATATCAATATAATTTTCCATCTTGAAGTAAAATCTCAAACTATTCGTCACTTTAATAAGTTTGTTTTGGTTTTCTTAAATTTTTAGCAGTTTAAAATGAGGAACACATAATTAACATATTCTTATTAGGTTTTTTAGAAGTTGATGAATGTATGTCTTTAAAAATATATAATAACGATATTAGCAATTTCAAAGTACAGTCTATTCCCGAGTTACGCGGTTTTCTTGATTTAACACATCAAATGTCAAATCAGTGAAATTTGTTTTAAGAATTGTCCAATGCACTATAAATTGCATTTTTGCTGATAAATTTAATCCACTTTAAATCCAAAAATATCGGAATGTTCTGCACGAATCGTATCAAATAAGATTGTAAGATTGTAAATAAATAATATTGTCGGATAAATTATATTTAATTATTCATGATCGTAGACTTAACAACATGCCCATCATGGGTTCAAGCCCCAAATGGACCATGCCGCCATACGTGGAACTATCCTCCTATGGGGGAGAGGGAGTAATCCATAAGTCACTGAAAGCCAACCCCACAACTGGGTACAAGCAGGCCTTTACTGACAACGGTTGTTGAGCCAAAAGAATAAGAAGAATTCATAATCGTATATTATGTATCGTTAGTACCACATAATTAAGCATCAATCTTTCAGTTTCAATTCTGCTTTATATTTAAAATTTTATATTTATTTAATCGGAAAAAATAGAGTCAATTTTTTCGAGCACAAAATTATACAAATGTGTTACTTTCGGCTTGAATGCACGAAGTGAACGTATTCATTTCAAGTATAGTAATTCATTCATTAAGAAACACTGACGACGCACTATGGGAGCAAGCCATTTATTTTAGCGGCATTTTTGCATGCACAAAAACATTTTGACTGTTTATCAAATGCTACCATTCAAATATTTCATTACACTAGAGAAACCCAAAAAAATCTATTTTCTAGAAATAAGAATTCTATTATATTTATTCTATTTGGTTAGAGCGACATAACATAGATTCATCCTTATCCTATAATGATAATGTGCTAAGATTGCTAGAATTAGAATTTTCAAACCATAAACTTGATTGAAAATTAAAATTAGAATATAAACTAAAAGTTTATACAACGCTGTTTGGCATTTCCATTTTATGAATGAAGCATCTACCTAGTTGAACTCCTATCCATATAAAAGCGTTTCACCCCCAGGGAAACATGTAAGAAAATGGTCTGGCACTCAAAGTGTTAAACATTATTATCATACATATACTATTCAGACAAGTCTAGTTAACTAACAAATAGCACGTGCAACATTTTTAGAACAATTACAACATTGACCATTCTAACATAAAGTTTTAAAAAGTTACTATGGTACTGCTTTAATTTGTTATTTTTTATGAAAAGCTGGTATAAGTCTAACAACTACTTGAATTCTTCCATGACTGATTAATAAATACATACATTTATTCATGCTTCAATCCCATTTTCATGTTCATAAATTGATGAATTCACTAATTGTAAAATATTTTTTTTTTTCAACTAAAATAAAAATACCAAAAAAGTAGCGGTAGCACTATGCGCCTGAAGGTATGCAATTCAACATAAATCTTGCAATATATAAATCATCCACGTGAGCAGTGATTCTAACAACACCAAATTTTTGCTCGTAAATCTGGCCTTAGTTTCTGATTAATCACACAACACATTTACAATGAATACAGTTCAATGAGCTGATTTCATTAACACTTTAAGCGCCGCGTCATATGAAATCGCACGACGGCTTTGTTCACCGCTCAGCTCTGTATCTGACGCTCACCAATTCTCTTGATAACGAATGAGGTAGGAAAGAGAGAACGAGAACGACATGTGCTACGCCGTTATCGAAATGAAACAAAAGAGTGATAATAGTCGCACGAACAATTGTCGCTCTCATCGCTCTCTTGTCATGCGCTACGTGCTCACTCGCAAACTGTGACGTCAGGCCGGCGGTCAAAGTGTTAATCATGCGTCGCTACAGCAGATGCTTTACCTGTTTTAAAATAAATTATAAACTTCCAATCTGTATGATTGTTCAGTCAGTCAAAGAAATAATTTTGACAAATCAATTTGTATATCGTTTTCACAAAACTCCTATTCACAACACAACTTAACTTTTACATTGCTGAACATTGCTGAACGACGAAATCTACATTCATATTAAATTTCCAAAATATTATTTAATTAACACAGTAGTAAGTCAATGGAATACGAAGAGTGTTGATGATTTAAAATAAAAAAGACAAAAATTCAAAATGAATATTAAAAACTTCTTTCAAATTCAAAAGTCATTTACGTGGTACTTAGTGTATATATTATTCTGCTTACATAGGAAATGTTACTTAAGCAGATCAATATTAGTTAATGACACTGCCATGTAAACAATTGTAAGGGCTGTTTAACATACTCAAGCGACTGTGAACACTTTGTAACTAATGAATCAACATTATTTTCCAACTGCCTAAAATACATTCTCTATTTTACTTCCTCGCGAGTGTCTCTGAGTAAACAAGCATTATTACTTCACGCAACACTTCACTTGTTACAACTCCACCGTATTTGGTGGTAGGAGCCCAAATTTCATTTCAGTACTTTTCCACTATATTCGGCAATGGCCTACTAACCTTGTCCCGATAACAACCACTCGAGATCCAACAGAGCTCACTTCAAGCTCCTCTTCCTCTACCCGTCGTTAGTGAACATGAGCACGCCATACAGTCTGTTCGCACGCCAGCGATATTCACGAAAGCAACCCGTGGCGACCCAAGGACTAGTTCATGATCGTCGAGATTGATGTGGGTTCTAATACGATTCGCAAGAGGCACAGAAATTCAGCAAAAACAATATGAACGGTGGAGAAATCATTAAAAATACAAAAGATCGAATGATCTTCTATATTTCCAGCTCACTCTTTTCCCTCTAGCACACCATTCACAACCTTCACCGGTGCCTTTGAGCATTGTGCTAATAAAATCGTTTATTCTCGCTGATTTTGGTGATTACCATTAACATTTACATTTTATTCATCGACGTCAATCCGATACGTTACTCACCTTTAGACGATCTGGTGATTGCGACACGACAAAACAACTTAATCTGGGAGCACCTTTCACTGATTCCTAACAAACTTGAGTGAAATCGAAACTTACATATAATACGAATACTGTAAGGTATTTTAATTATTACACTGCGAATTTTTTTCTTAAGTTCTTTTACACTAAACTGGTACGCTTAGCCGTACACTGAAAGGACGAAGCAACGATCAAACCAAGCCAGATTGCACATTCAAATCCGGTGATAAAATGTCTGAAACGGTACGCTGTCGAGGCTCGACTGAGCGACCACTTTTGGGGTCCGTCCGGTGTACGGGTCGCAGCTAGTCCTGTGTTTGTGTGTTCTACCAAGCGGTAGGGGTATAATGGGGGGTTACAATTTATGCGCAACATGCCTTCACTACCACTCCGCTAGCGCACCGGAACACCATGTCCAACTTTCGGCCTGTTCTGTGGGGAGTAAATTCCGGCAACATGAGATCCGATTGTGAGATTGTCATTTGTGTTGACTGTTTGTCAGCGTACTGTTTTGGTGTGCGAGTTTGCAAATCACCTACACCGTGAAATTTGATCACATAGTGCCACTGTTGCCACTAGCGTAGCCGGCGGTATCCTCTCCAGCGCATCTCTATGAACAAAGTGTTCTGTATTGGTGGAACACCATTTCGGTGGTCATAAAATCTCGGTATGCCGATGACCCACCCACCACAAGCACATCCATCTTCACCCTACGCTGCTACCCAGTGGCAGAGTGGATCGTTTTGGACTGCTATTGTTTACTCAAGTGCAAACGGCCTATTGACGTGGGAGCGCACCCGAACCACCGAGGGTACTTGTGTTGGTTTGATCACATTATATACCCCTTCCAGCATGACGGAGATCAAGGCAGCAACGTGTGCGGAAAGACACGATCACATTCGTTGTGTTTTATGAATGAAATCGCATTCTGCCCGCGGAACGGAATGTATCCAGTATCGCGTCGTGCACTTTCACCCCGAGCAATCAATTCCAATCTGGCATAGTTGACATTTATTGCGCCGTTGGTGTGCGCTAAGCTGGCAAATTTCGGGCATAGCTTTTTGTCTATTGAATTAAGCGAAACTCGTCTATTGTGGTGTATGGTGGTTTGCAATGAATTGTATCAAGCCGCTATTCATTAGTAATTGGAATGCCGCTTCCTCTAACCTAGATTTAATTCAATTAGCAAGCTACAATACAGGAATGAATGGGAATGCATTTATAATAATTACATGCAAGGTAACTGCGCATATGATGTAGATAATTTTGGCATAGTTTCCAATGTTTCCTCTTGACAGCGACTGGTTTGATTTTCAGCGCTGATGATAGAAATCAACAATTTATGTTGACTTACAGATACATTAAAATGTTACCTTACATATAATCATATGAATAAGTAACTAAATGAATGATTACACGCATTCGCCCTTATTAAATATAATATATTAAAAATAAAGATCCGTATTTTAATCAATAAAATAAAAGATCAATAAAGATCAATAACCCAAAAGTATATTAATTGTTTTATTTAGCACAGCAATGCCGGGGTTCATTTAAAACACACAGAAAACCCATGACCATGTTTTTAGTAAAATTGTAGTTTTCTTCAAAAAAAAAGGTTAAGAATGGTAATTTAAATGCTAGTTTGTTAAATCTTCCTAGCTAATTATTTTCTGTATGGCCAACCTTTCTGATGTAAAACAAACATTGTATCAAAGTTCAATTTATATTTGCATTTCGCTTCTTGCGCGTCAAAATAAAGTTTTACAGATCGTGGGGCTTGAAATGTAGAGATGTTGATATTGACAACAATTTAGTCACTTCAGGCTTTGATTCAAATTCATTTAATTACTGAATCGTTGATTTCGTTTGGTTAGTCGAAATTGTATTACATATCTATGAGTTCATGTCAAATGTATCATCAGCGGCGGATCTAACGGTAGGCGAACTAGGCGGTAGCCTGGTGCCCCGTCGATTTAGGGGCCCCGTAGATCGATATTCTATAGCAGTGGTCTCCAACCTTTTTAGGATCGCAAACCACTTGTATTTGATAATACATTTGCCGTTGTCCGCATCTAATTGAGAGCATACATTTTAAAGACAGGTTGGAGACCACTGGTCTATAGTATGCAGTATGTATAAAAGTTGACAGAGTAGTAGGTACCCTAAATCCATTCAAATCTTAACCTAATAAAACCACATATTAATATCAATAATAATTTGCTGCCATGTTTATAATTATAATTCCAATTCATTTATTACTATGGGTATTATTTAAGATTTATATCATTTTTAAATAGATTCGTGCAGGTATGAAAAAAAATCTATAACATATTTACAAACGTTGGCTATTGAAATTGTCTTCCAATTATTCAACTATGATCAATCCTTTAGGGTGGATTAAATGAACTTAGACCTATGAGGCTGCATATCGTTCTCCCATGAAGGAAGTAATGTCAACGAAAGATTATCATTCATTCGATACACCTGGTTATACAAAAATGCGAAATCATTTACATACTGCAAACTGCATTATAACAACGTTTATGGTTCAAAGTTGTACTCAAACTAGCAACACGGAATCAGCTGATCTGTTGCTTGCTTAAGCAAAGCTACACTAGCACCCAGCATTCTGTAACGCAGCAAATTATCAGCTTGCGCGTATGCTAATCCAGCAGCTAACTTGACCGCAGAATCCAACACCAAGTCCAACCACACAGGGTGCGTTTTGTCGAGAATCTTGTTTATCACGGGATCTAGGCGTCGATCGCGAACGCTCGCCCCCGCCACAGCCAAACGGTTGCGATTTGGTGATTTGAAATTTAAATTTTAAATTGCCACTAAAAGCCACGAGTCGCTCGCGTACTGCCACGGTTGGTGTCCCTACTGGCTACCGGTCGTGCTGCACGAGGGCGAGATTGGATTAGCTCGTAAATGTTGACAGCAAATGGGCGAGGTTCAGCTTTCGTCATCTAGCTCTAGATAAGGTGCCATGGCTGGGCCAAACTAGTGTGCGATTTCATTTCCCATAGTAGAATGTGTGGCTATCCGAGAGACCCACGAAATAGTCAAAAGTAGATACTTAACGACACCATTTGGCACGTCATTTAGCAACGTATCGATAGGTGGTCTAAACTGGGCATGCTTTTGCGGAGATCTGACACTCTTGTTTCCCTGCGTACTAATGTATTCACGTGCAATCGGAATTCCACCCCCAAGGCGAGACCGGCGCAACTGCTGAGACCATTCAACAACATCCGGCTAGACAAATGCCGTGCTGGCGATGTTGCTGCTCTTTGAATTGAACCTGATTCCGGTAAAATGCGAAATTGCCCTTGCGTACATTTACGCTAACGAGATAAAGATATTCCACTCGGTCCTGCCTGCGGGCGACACTGTGAGACTGTGATCACCAAAATCAAGACAAACACGGCCAAGAGTGGACCTGCAAAGGACAAATCTGGAAGTCAAATCTATTTGTACTACCTCTCCATCAAGGACTTTATGATGCGTGCTGTTGTAGCTCCACACTGCTCAAAGTATGGGCAACTGAGAGAAGCTTTGTGAGTACGTGTGCAAGAGAGGAGATCCTGTTTTGTGCCCAAAATAAACGCTCAAGTGGGATGCATATTAAATCAAGATCACACCAACTGCGATGAGATTAATATGGCCTTAAGATTGGCGTACTTATCCTCAATTGAGCGAAATACTTTCGGCATTGCCTTGAAGACTGGGTAGGATCTTTGACCTGTTGCTAAGGATATTTTTGGAACCATTTGGATGCTTATTATGTATTTACTCCTTCTAATTTGGATTGATTTGAATTGAATTAGAGCATCTGTTTTGAATGATTGTATTCACATGGATAGTACTTGTCATATTTATCATAATTTTTTAAAATGTACAACACACTACAAGACGTATGCTTACCACCATTTCATGAGCAATAATCATACTACCCAGTCTTCTTTATTTACTTTGTACATACTTGAACCACACTTTCGGTGCACGTGATTTGGAACCGGTGCGGTAACTTCCTCTCATGATCGTCAGTCGTAAAACGAAAATGTCACCTGCTGTCCACGCGGGCCGGATATTAATTATCCTCCCCGGGCTTCATGATGTCATGATCGGCAAACGCAATTACATCCATTGCCAACCCCAACGAGCAGTGGAACCTCCGCTAAATGTACTGCGTGCGGTGTAGCACACAGCACATGTAAAATGCAAATTCCAATCACGGTTTAGATTGGAGTCCAAGTGGCTGCATTATTCGTTTCATTTATTGTTACCCTTGGCCTGCCCACACGTTGATGACGCCAGCGGCAGAGTCCTAAGCGATGCGATGGCTACAAGATTTGGAGGTCCTCACGCTTGCCGCACCATACCGCACATCAGCCAAGATATCAAGAAGCTACTATCATCGATATACCATCGTCAGTGCAGCGTAAGGGCGCCGTAGATCTTCAGCGTCCTTGTAGTTGATGGAGGATAAATTGAATGATTTGATCGCAACAATGCTGGATGATGGTTTCCGAAAAGACCGGTCACCACCGGTCCCTTGAACTTAATTTCTCATGATCAACCTTCTGCAGATGAGTTTGATGAGACGACAAACCGGACACCAAGCAGATAATCCAGTGGACATATCAAGGGTGCGCCCCAGCGAAGGCTACAATAATCATGCGAAGTTGTCCATCACTGTTGTACGAGACCGGCGATTAATTGCAGGCTTTGTTGACCTGACACAATGAGATTGTTAAACATGGTACATGGTTAAATTTCACCATTCGCTCGAACGTAACTCAATTTATGTCCACTAGCTTTATCATTATTTTTCCTCCCCTCAGCCAAGACTTATTATTATTTACCGGCAGATCTGAAACAGAAAAAGCGAAAAACATTCCATGGGCGTTGGACCCAACACACTCGAAATTTTCCATACGATAAGCTGCTCCGATAATTGGTTATTGGTCTTATTCCACTATCGAGGTGTCGAGTGTACCTGTCGTGATCAACTTTGCTTCCCAAGCGTCACTAACCTGCAGAAGTGATGCCTCCAACTCGACGCGGCTTCAGATGCCATCAAACTCTACGCACACTTCTGATTGTCTCAAGTACAGCCGTTCACTTACAACACCTACCCGCTGATGGGCATGCATCGTTTCCCATTTAGAGCGATCCCTATATCTTATCATGATGCTCCGCACCGACCAACGCAACAGAAGCGAACATGAAAACGAACATCAAGAAACAGAACATTGAACAGCATTCTCCGCAGCAGAACCAAAAAAAAATACCCTCTCTCCAGCAGCTTCCGATGGCCGGTGCCAGTGTTTGCTGATGCGCCCGACATTCGAAGGTTCCGACCGGCACGACGCTCTCACCAAAATGGAATGCAATTTTCTCGCAGCGCCAAATTTGCATCTTTTTCGCTAATTTGCTGCATGCATTTATTTATTTATTTTTTCTCCTCGCCGTCCGCGTTAGAGCCTTGTGAAGTGGTTTCGTTCTGTCTCGGTCGCACATGCAGCTACACCTGATCGATTCACCGCTAGCGCTAGCCGACCGTCTCTTTTCCGCTCGGCCGGCGGAGCAACATTAGTAGTATTGGTACAGGTCGTACGAGGCAACAGCAGCAACAACGGCAGCAGCAGCAGCAGCATCAACCGCGCGCTGGTGTACTAGCATTCGCTGTTCGGACTGTTGCGGGTTTTAGTTGATCGTCTTCCATCGCACCGATCAGTCGCCATCGTTTTGTCGCTGCCGCCGCCGTCGCATCGTGTTAGCATTGTGGCTCCGGCGTTTTGTGTTGAGTGCCCAAAGTCGTAGACCTCGAGCAGCTCGAGCGCATGTGACTGAAGTGTTTGTGAGTGTGTGTGTTTTAATCATTTTATCTAAACCATGCTATTTCGGCCCGAACAGTGGATCAAATACACACTGAAGGCAAGCAAGATAAGCAGGTGACAAGCGCACGCTTACTCAAAGCGATCACACCAAAGGGGAAGCTCGGAAAAAGGATACACGGCGGGCGAGACTGCGTGCTGGCGTGCGACTGCCTTCGCGACTTTACCCTTGCCAATTAGCGTGCGCGCGGAACGATCAAATTAGATTGCATTTTACAACGGAAGCAGCACAGTTTTTACCCAGCTACTACCATTACCCAGCGGCCAACGGAGGTAGAGAAGCAGCAGAGTCTGCCGATAACAAAAAACCGCAGGCAAAACCTGAACCAACTCGACAGTGTAAACTGGTGCTGGCGCTTCGTTACCGCTCTCGAGCCAAGTGTCCTGCACGAGGATCTATTTTGAGCGCTACTTGCTCGGGACATTTTTAAAGTGGTTGTGTTCGTTATTGTGTTTAGATTTCTTTCTTATTTTCTTTCGTTTTGTTGTTGGCAAGCGAATTGTATCACGCTTCGGTATCTCGGTGCGTCAGTGTCAATGTCGGTGGCGAATCACGGGAGTACTATTTCTTGTCAAGTGACCAACGACAACAGCAGCGGGCCTGGGCCCTCGCACATCCCCGTGCCGCATCAGTCACGGCTTCGAACGTGACACAGCTCGTGAGCGCAATTTTAGCTACGATTGTTTAAATCAAACATTTGCTTTGGGAAGGGTAGAGCTGACGGCCCCAAAAAAGAAAAGCAAAGCGTCCACCACAAGACACGCACCACCCCTTGCCTTCCACTGGGCCCCAACCGGAAAGGCGTCTAATATTTTACGACCCAAACGTAGCAAGCAGCAAGCAAAAAACGAAAAAAAGCGTAATTTAAAACATTCGCAAAGTCGGAACAACAAGCCGTATAGTCGTGCAGTGAAGTGTATCGAATATTTTACCGTATACGCTTGTGGTGGTGATAGCAGCCGTACTACATAGTAGCAGCAGCGTTGGCGAGAGGGAGCAGTTTTTTTCTAATTAGTAGTGCAACATAGACACTCGACGACCGCCAAAATATTAGAAAAGCTTCGGAGCGTATAGCGCGCGGCCCATACACAAACACTACTTCCATATCTTCGTCACCGTATTGGATCATCGCAAGTCAAGCGCAGTCAAGAAGAGACACAGGTAAGAGCCTCACCAGCCACGAAGAGCACATATACTCACAAAAACACACACACACAAGATGATGTTCAAATGTGGAGCAGCAGCTCTCCGTAGGTGATGATGATGACAATCGACGATGATGACGGTGTTGATGGTGTTGGTTTGGTGAATTTCCGTCCAACGATAACAACAGCTGTGTGACACGGGTTGCCAGTTGCGTGGGGCCGTAGATGCGTGTCATTTTATGTAAATGCAATTGCAAACTTCCGATACTAAAACGCTCTGGGTAGCGCACACTGGAGTAGCAACAGTACAGCCGCAGAATGCTATAACGTTAGAAGTATAGCGCTAACCACCAGCATGTCAGTCATTCGATCAGTCGGTTTCACTGTTGCAGCTTAGAGGCGATGTAAAGGAATTTAATCCAAGCAAAACCACATCCGACTTTAACGGCAGTGGTGGCAGTGGGAGTGGTAAAGTGTCAAACATTGTTGTGGAACAACAACTGAAGCCACAGGGGGTGGGTTACGATCGATCTTTCATCTCGCTGTTGTCGGTGCAATTGAAGTTGATTAATAGCTCGCAAAAATTGAGAAAAAAAACAGAACTCCATTACGATTTTGAAGTGGTTTTGCGACAAAAACAACCTTATCATTATTATTGTAACAGGTAGCCGGGCTGGTTAAATATTTACACTTTTGTTGTAAACAGGCGCGAACAAACGAGTGTACGTGTGAGTGTTTTTACTGCCACCGTTTGTTGGAGTGTCAAATATTGCCGGAAACAGTTACCGCAACAAACTGATAGGCCCATCTCCATTGTTGAAGACAGATAGTTACCCCGCAGACTGCACTAGTAGTCAACAAACTTCCCATTGTCATTGCAGTTTAAGTTGATTGTTTGTAGCGCTTCTGTTTTTGCAGTAGCCCGCTCTTGCGTTTACGAAATTGATGCTTTTACACAAAAATCTAAAAATATCGTTCAACGTGAAATGGTGAGAATTATCAAATACAAATCGAGAGCAAATATTGGCAAAAGCACTTTGACCGGCTCGGTCGATATGCGTGATAAATCATTCATGCTACCACCCATCGTGGGGCCGTAAAGTAACCAGGTTTATTATGCTCCCCCCACTCGTACTGTGCGAGCGATCCCGAAAATGTCTTTCAACAATCTTTTTTTTTTAACCGTGACGCGCCGGTACCTATTTGGGAAGTAAAACTTATTTATAGACTATAAACCGCAAACCCCGACGACCCCACATACCACTTACCACAAAGCATTCGGAAAAGGAACCGAAAGTGATAAACGCGTCGACCGCTGCTTCACACACACCCAGCGTTTGACGCAAATAAGAGTGTGCAAGAATAACAAATCGGTTTGCCAAAAGAGTGGACCGGTCGTGCAACGAGTCCCGACCGAAAAACCCGGTAAACCAACAGTGGAACGCGCGGAACTGGGAAGACCCCGGGAATGGTGCTAAAAGATCAGTCAGAGATTTTTGGCCAAAAACAAACCCCACCTCCCACAGGCATCGTGTAAAAACATGCCCCGCTCTTCGGGGCTCGCTTGATCCCTCGCTTGAAACGGTGGAATGTGTCCCCCACTTCCACCCAATGCATTGGCCTGTGCCCGGTTTGTTTTGAACAACCCATCGCAACACGAGAGAGGGTGTCGTGCTGGTCTGTCGACAGTGTTAGCAGAAGACCTTGTCAAGCGTGATCGCACTGCAAAGAGCGCTGCGGCCGACAACCGAAAGCTTTCGCGTCAAGATCGAGGACGCACGGTGTCGAACAGACACCTCCAACAGTTGGGGATTCCCCCGCGGGGTGGACAGACCAGACGAGAACGGGTGGGCAAAACGCGCGTGATTTGGATCGCTAAAAACTCGGACTCACTTGCCAATCGCCCGTCCCCCGAAACACTTGCGGAGTACGGTTGAATGGTGCATGATAGCATGTCGAAGTTTTGAGGACATATTATGGAAACTTTGAGCATGATTAAACTGATACACACACAATGATGGCCTCAAAGAGCGAAAGAAGCCACGTGCCTAAAAACCTCGATCGTTATCGGGTTAAAATCTACCTTGACTGTGAAACACGTCCTGTCGGCAAACAAACAAACAGGTTCTGGTTCTAAAATGATGCTTTGAGCGGGATACATAAGCGTGGGGGGAAGCTGTATGATTGATGGCGCGATCATGTGTCTTTCTTTTTTTATTCATTCTCTTCAAGGATAATGGAACGCATTGTATTCTAAATTGGTATGTCATGCATAGAACACCGTGAACGGTTCGGTCTTGTTTGATCTAAAGAGCGGTCAAGGTAAGGCCTTTAATGATAACCGAAAACTATTATTTCAAGCAATGATCGCATGCGAACCGAACGGGTCGACGGCGTGTGCCGGATTAACCGGACCTAAAATGCACGTCCCTCCCCACGGTTCTAACCGCTAAAAATGTCAGCTTTAACTATGGAGTGTCAGTCGAGCCAATCTAATGGGCACCTCTACCGAACCCACGAGCCAGGTTTGCACCCAGGCGGAAATACCCTCCGAGCAAACCCGTTCCCACCAGGTGTCACCGATACGCCCATGGTCTGGGAATTACCGGGGCAAGGTCAAACCGGCTACCCTTTGGGCTTTGGCGGGCGTGTGCTGGGTCTGGCAAACTTCCCACCCCATTACCAGTGCCCCGTTTTTTCGTAACGCAACGCTAACAAAGCCGACCACGCGACCGAATGCCGTGCGCGAAGTGTTTGCGACAATGCCTGACGTGAGTGTGTGCCAAGTGTGGCCGGTTTATGGTTGTTTTACGGGAAGAAAGTGTACGGCTCATTTGCAAACTGCACCGGTTTGATAGTTTAAATTTGTTTTTTTCGGGTGCATTGTACTCTGTACGCTTTTAAGTTACGTTCAATGTCTCACGTAATCAACACAAGAAATGACGTATTTGGAAGACGGCAAAAGACAGCTACGATCAGATAAATCTGTGTCAGCTGCAGCAGACATTAACTGTCTTGATGGGTTTTCCTTTCGTCATATCAAAGGCTTTTATTACTTTTATTCCTTTAAAACACATAAGAAACTCATGAACATTGCTTCATAAAAGCCATAAACCAACAAGAATATAATAAGCGTAATGTATGTCCATTCGGCAAAGCATTGTGCTCAGCTTCCACTCGTAAGATTGGACGAAATGTTATTCGCCTGCATTTAATGGCCAACGCTCGCCGAAACTGCTCAGCATAGCGCCACGGATCCTTTACGATCCTTTTCATGCTGATCGTTCCGTTTGGCTTATCGCTACGAAATGAAAGTCCCCGAATACTTGACTTGCTCTGCATACACCACTAATCGAGCCGCGTCCCGCTCGCTACCAGGGACGGCTTAAAATGACCGACCCATAATAACTGGGAGGAGGCTTTTTCTTCGTTTTGTTGAACCAATAAGCTCGATCGACTGGTTGATCTTGCTGCCAAACAGCTTATTAGCGTTAATTTCGTCCCACCGCACTGTGCTCCCCGTTTCTTCGATTGTCAATAAACCCGATTTGCCCTGCAGGGTTCGATCACGATCAATGAACGGTTCGCAAAACGCAAGTGTTGATGGGAAGCTACGCAATGAGAGACAACGTCAAACCGGAGGCACGCCAGCTCCAAGGGATTCCCATGTATTGTGTTTCTTAAGGGAATATTCCAGGCGCGTTTACTTTGGCACAGCAATACTTTTAGCAATTATTTCTCATTTTATTGTCTTAGCATAGCTTTACATGGAAATACCTTTGCAGAAGATAGAAGCTGTTCGCAGATCTGCACCGGCAAACAGCAATAAAACATCACAAACACACACACACACACACACACACAAACAACGATCGGTTTTTATGGACCTTGCATCCGTCTTGTGGTGTTTTGTTGTGTTTTGAAGATCGTTTCGAGTGGTTGCCATTCCATCCAGGAAGTGGAAGCATCCGAACCGGTACCGTAGGGTGCTGCTGCAGACGTCTGTATGACCAAACTGGTAAGCCGGTTAACCTTGGGCTTTGGAAAACATTCCCCTCCGGGCGTTGATTGTGCGGTCTTCAGATTGCATGCAAGCGGAACCACTCCGAGCCGTGATGCTAATATCTTGGACGGATTGTCTTCCCGAAACTGCCAAAGCACTATGGCGCCACATGCGCCAAGATAAATTCTGCACCATGTGGAAGAACATCAGTCGATGATGGCATGGGTAGTCTTCATAGACCAGCAAGTTGATCGCTTAGTACCGTCCCACTTGCCAGTAGCAGACTCGATCTGTTCGAGTACAAATTGATTAAAATTGTTCGAGAAGTAACGAACTTCCCATTTTGATATGAGACCCCAACTTCTGCTTGCTCTTCGTTGTAAAAAATACCACCAAAATTCCCTTGCCATCTCTCACACATCGTCATTCTACTCGGACGGTTCGTCCGTGCGTCAAGTGTATGTTAATAATTTTTGACCCTCATTTTTCAACCGCCAAACGCCCTGAGGTGGCGCGTGAACGATGCCAATTTTGCGGCTGATATCTTGATCGCCGACCTACCAGGATTCCTTAACCACACATCGTTCGGTGGTCCGAGGTGGTGGTGATCGTACGATGCACTCTTTTTTTGGGCATAAAGGATTGCGCCAAGAGAAAGAAAAAAAACCTGCAACACGATGCTACTCACCGTTTTGATGTCCATTTTCCCACACTGCCATGCTCGTCGCACCGTAGAGTGGAGTCGCACCATTACCCGGCATGAGCGGGCATGAGCAAAACGAGCAACGAAAAACTGCGACGCAAAAGCGAAACACCCAAAGTGGCCTTTCCTTTTCGCCACTTTATCGTCCTGGCCCCGGGGGACGGGATGAAGAGGAGGAGCAGGAAAGGATGACTGAAGCAGCACAAGAAACTCGTGCTTAAGCTCAATAAAATCCCCGCAATTCCGACTCAGTTTTTGCTTGTTGCTGCTCAAACCAAACTAGAGATGTTGTGCCATTCACAACGCCAAATCCGTGCTGTTTATTATTTGCCAAACAACTTGAGTTTATTGGACGGATTTCTTGGTTTTTTCAAGTTATTTTTTACCCCGTTTGGCAAGGTATGGATTTGAAAGCAAAGATGAATTTATTGCGGTTGACTTAGTTTTTTGCAGTTTTTTTTGACGACATCAACACCGAAAATGATCTTTCTTTGATGATCATTTGATCAAGTGAAGAAACGATGCTCTATAAAATAATTGTTAGTTTTTCTTTTTCTTCTGCGAATTTGTGATCTTGTTTAACAAATATGACATATCAAATTCGGAAACTAATAATACAAAAATCAAACCCTTCTACGACAACCATACTATGCAAATTGCAAAATGCGATCGTTTCTGTTTCTTGTTCGCCATGGCATATTCTTCCGCTAATAGCTTACCTTCAAGTCGTCACAAAATTACCCTGCATGCTTCACACACGCATACACACTTACAGCTGTACAGTAGCCAACATCAGCGCCAGCTGCGTACACACCTAGCTGATCATCAACTTTTCAATTGGCCCATGGTGCGATCGTTGCTATCCAGTTTGAGCCGGTTTTTCGAGCGCTGGCTCGTTCGTGAATATTTATGATCTTTTCTGCCGCATCTCCTCCTGCCCACAAAAACCCACCCCTAAACGCTTTCGGCAAGCGATTGATCATATCATCAAATTTTTAGCCGGGGGGAGGGGGGTCGTGTGCGTGTGTGCGTTTTTTAGCCTCTCTTCTTTTGAATGGCGAAAGTAATGGCGCAGTTTTCCGTTTTTTTTTGTTAGTTTTGGAGTGCTTAATGCGTCACACCGGTTTATATTGTAGAATTGTTATTGTTTGACTGTTGAACAGATGTTCCTAATCAATTTGGATATTTTTGGATTTTTATTATTTTATTTTGATTGTCATAGGGAAGGCCACATGGTTCTTTGTTTATTTGTTTTTATAAGCCTCTAAATTGACTTAATTTTATTGAATTTAAGCTCGACAAGCACATTAACAGCTCGACAACGGATGCGTTTTTTTTTTTTCTTGCTTCAGTCTGACTTCATCGAATGCTGTATATGCTAATAAGTGACCAACCCGACCATCCGCCCCGAAACCGACCGTCTGTTTGTGTGCCTTGAGCTCATTGGCGGTACCTTACGTATGATTATTACTCATGAGCGGCCGCACACACCGCAAAAAAAAGGCAAAACGCCCGAGGCGGTAAAGATTTGGTGCAAAGTTGCGTTCGGTGCCACCGTGCGACATGTACGCGCAAATACATAACGCAACACGCCCTCCTAACCACCGAATTGGCACAAAGTGTGAACGGCGATCCCGCTGGCGGGGCCTGTGAAGTTTGGTGTGTCGGTGCAATACAAGACCGAGCTTGGCTACAATGTTGCATTTTGCGGTCATGACTTTTCGCACTGGGCGTAGGTTGGACACCATTTTTAAGGTGTTTTGACCAAATCTTTGCAATGGCTGGTTTGGCGACCTTCAGTATTTGTAATAGGTGAAAGCAGCTCCAACACCTAAGCAACGATTAGTTGCACAAGCACTTGCTTGTGTTGATTTCCTCACAAGAGGGCAGAGTGGGAAAGCGGAAACAATAAACCTTTATTTTGATCTTCTTTTTTATACAATTCATACTCAACTTCAACAGTTCACGCCATCTCACCCTCCATGGGCGGTCTGTTTATTCATCTTTTGTTTGAGTTGACGTGCTATGACGAATGGTGTGCGCAGTGTGTACCTTTATCACGTTCAACAAATGGCGCTTACTGTGCCCGGGGTGTAATCCAGTGTCAAGCTTCGGCAAATACAGTCAGTTCAAGCTACTGTTTCGTGCGAGCCAAACAACGCCTATTCTCCAAAAGCGCAATCTGATCGCACAATTGTATCACATTCCCATACAAAGCGTCATTCGTGTAGTAGAAGCCGCCACAGTGCCTTGCAAAAAGATGGTTTGTAGATTTGAGGATGATTGACATTTGCATCTCTATCGTACCGGGACAGTTTTTGCATGATAAAAGACCTGCTCCACGTGCAGTGCAATGCACTGGTCGTAGTAATAATAGAACCAAAGGTCGCCAGTTTTCATGGTCCAATGTCAATGTCACGAGGGGCTAGAAGTAAATGTGACCGATTGCTGCCCGTTAGTCCCGGCATTAACGTTGCAGTAATTAAGCAAACGGACGCTCTTGAACGCTCTACAAATGGTGTCGTCGCGTGCGTCCAACTGCAACCGGCTATGCGCAATCCTGCGCTCGTTGAATCAGCTGTAGCCCGTCCCGTTTCCTGTCCCGGCCCTCCCGGAATGCATAATGGAACGCGCCGCAACGCGTACTGCACTTGCGCGTGATTATTCAATTGTTTAGCCAAGCGAAAGAGCCACGAGAGACGCTGCAGCAGCCGACGCGCGTGGAGCGTCTTGGTGTCTGTGGCGGTGGCGCAACGGGTCGGGTGGGTGTTCTCCACATTGAAGCGCCTTGATTGGTGAGCGACCGGCTGGTAACCGAATAATAACAGGATGCGTTCGGTAGAATTAGGAGCGATCAGCGCAATTGAATTAGCGCAGAACGATGCACCGCTCCCCCGCCCTCAACGGGTCGGTTGGTGAAGGTCGGCTAAACGGATAAAACAGATTTCCTGCTCGACGGGCACTCGCTCGCCACGTGTCCAGTCGATCGTGATCGCATTTCGCATAGGACCGTGGGTTTGTGGGTGGCAATGCTCGGAGGGAGTGGTCAACTGAATTTTATTATCATCGTTTGAATTGAATTGTTCCGCAAGGGATCTGAACCAGTTCTGCGGTAGTAACTCCCGCTTGCTTGGACGAGTGGTTTTGGTACGAATTGAGCCTCTCTCTCTCTCTCACACACACACACACACTCTAATTCGATGCAGCTCACGCCCATGTCCTGACGGGTTACAGCCATTCTAAAACATTGTTGAGCACAACAATCTCAATAGACCGGTTCTTTCGACCAGGAGCCTATCGATCCGGATCCGTTCAGCTGAACTGGATTGACATAGCGACATGCGAGCAATAAATCATTAATCGAGTGCTCTCGATTTCTAGCCACGCCGGTTGACCTTCAGCCAGCAGGGGCAGCGTAACAAAACGAATCTAATGGCCAGTTCTACCTAGGTGATGGTCCACAACTGGCGCGCAGCTTCGTGTTGCTTTTTTGTCGTCTGTTTTTACTTATCAATAAAGCTATCATTGGCCTAGACAGCATCCGTTCAAAGCAGAACCGAGTGTTACTGACGATGATGATTACGCGGCGAAAATTGACAACTGAATCGCCTGCTCACTCGAGCATTGCGATCGGGATGGGGAATTGACATATAGATCGTGCCCGTCTATTTCTATGATTTCACACCCCCACGGTCTGGTTGATAAAAGGTGATAACACTTATCAAACACCTTATTTTTCATCAAAACATCGGCATTCACCGCATCGGAAGCGCAAATATTTTTTATTTGTTTACATTTTTCGATTGGCTTTCTTCTAAGCTTAAGTTTATTCAGGCTTTTTAAAAGCTCAAGATGGTTGTTTTTTGACCTTGATGCTTCGAAAGGCGGAATACAACAAGGAGATGTGCTCGTTGTTGTTTTGTTGGAACAAGATTTGGAAAGAAAATGTTTTCTTTCGGATTTTGGTTTGTACAGTGCTTCTGGAATCTTTTGTAATGTTTAAATCATATGCCTCTTCAGTGATGAGTTGAAATGATGAGTCAAGAATCGAAGATTTAAAAGGTTATTGATGTTTATAGATTAGATTCTCTCTTTAGAATGTCCTACTTTTTTAAAGAAAAACAAAGCAAAGAAATAAAAAGTACACCCAACGGGCATTTGTAATTCATGTCATAGCCCGCCCAAGGAACATTTTAAATCTTATCATAGTTTTAACGATGTTGCTACGGTTATTTCATTAAGCCTTCCTTTTTTCATTTGAAAGTCGTGTATGACCTCATAAATCTAAAATAAAACTAACTTAAGACTGAAAGGGCCCATCTATAGAACTCTGTTAAGACTACTAGTTAAAACAATTTCTAGACCTTTAAAACGTGAGGGGCAAATAAACTATCAAAATAACAACATATTTCTATGAATATGTTCTTGAGATGGCAATGAAGCATTGAATATGAAGTCATAATAATGGTTGAGAGTCATTTGCGTATATTTATGTTGTATTGATATTTTCTCTGATGATCTCGCTCCCGTACGAGAAGAAATCCATGCCAAGAAAATTTAACTGTTGAAATACATTATAATAATTTGAAACATATCAAAGCGCCTCAATAATATGCACCTTTTTAGTTTAAAAATAAATTATTTAAAAAATACAGATTCGTTTTAAACGCCCTCAATTTGCACCAAAAGGAGTGTCATAAAAACATGAGGTGAAGGTCGTTTTGGAAATTGCCATTTTTTCTATTTGTCATGTAATTTGTCATTCTATTTATCATGAATTTGTTAATCAAAATATCAGCATGGCTGGCACATATTGAACACACAAATGAACAATCGTATTAATAAAAATGGATTCCATTGGCTTAAGATCAGAAGGACTTTCCTGATCACAAGTTCAGTTGATTTGTAGTGCAATATGTGTGGCTAAGATCTTTTTAAACAGCACATAGCTTTAGGAAGCGCTTCTGCAGACTAATAAGTTTTAAGAATCTCCTCGTACAGGCAGTGTCAGAGATACGCGGAATCTGGTGGTAAATATGCGCTTACATAATCGCGATTTTCTCAGTTTTATTCATTTTTATTTATTAACAGAATTAGAAATATATCGAATAATCTTTGCAGGGGATAAAACCACCCACTGCCAGCAAAAGGAAAATAAAATTGAATGTTGTTTGGCTGAAAATCCCAAAATACTATTTACGCAGAAGTTAGAAATATTCGGATCATCAACGTTTTTTGTTAATAGCATATTTCAGGTACAACCTGTATAGCCTGTTTCAAGTTCCCCTCGCTCAAGACTTAATATGCATTTAATAAGATCTATTGATATTGATGCCTTAGTCTGAAATAACAATTTTTGAAACGTGCTTAAGAATACAATTACAGGTTGATTAAAGCCAGCAATCAAAACTCCAATTTTAGTTTCAACAGACAGTCTTATAAGCGACTTCAGAACGTTTTAAAGGTTTAACAACTTTAAACACTGTTAAGCATCTTCAAACGACATGTTAAAACTATGTGGCTAAGTACACTCATAGTAAAAAATGCTTAAGTCATGTTTAAGTGCAAAAGGTATGGGAAATGTTTCTTGGGCGTCATTCATATCGTTCTACTATAAGAAGAAAGGAAATATGTCATTTTGAAGCCAAATCCATATCACGGCAGCAAAATATACTTACAGCCATAGTTTAGTGGACAAAGTAGTTCTAGTCGAAAAGATGGCGAGATTCACATTAATTGTTTTAGAGCCATGAATCTGATTCAGAATCGTCTAGGGATGAACATTACTTCACGTAGCTGGCTATATCGCTTAAATATTTTATTTACTCGATTTACAATACTTTAGTTGCTGTCATAAACTTGCAAAGTATATCACATGAACTCTGCTAATATCATCATCTTCCTCCTGATAACAGAGCCATTTTCAAGCCATTCTTTACTTTTACTACCCTTCACTTTATCTACTGTTGTTAATTTCCATAAACTTTACGACCATAGTAAACCTTCCGTGCTACTTTGGCCATTTGCTGGGTAATTCCCAAACCACTCGCCGGGTCACAGTATTTACTCAGCAACACTCCTCCATCGCTAAATTTTGGCTGCGTCACAGTTTGTTTTTATTGTTAGTACAACACAGAGCATTGTTTGTGTACAATTTTGTCCCAAAAAACCCCTCCCCATGTCCTGTTCGGCGTAATTCATCAGCATTCCTCTTTCATTAGCTCGCAGCCGGTTACGATAATAAGCGATAATCAGCCTTCAGCCTGTGATGCTAATTAGTTGAGTTGCATTTTTCCTTTTTTTTGCAGCCCTACACGATGACGGTTGATAAAGGCCACACCAATACCGCGTTCGTCGGCGACGAAGCAATCAATGGGTGAGTGTTGCACAATCGGTCAGAGGTCGATCGGTCCCGGCGCGGGTAGAGTCTGAAAATGCATTTCCATTGTTCTGTGTGGTCAATTGCAGCAAAAAACCACCGCAGGCGAAGACGATCGATCCCAACATGTACACGCTGGAGATACAGGAGAAGAAACCCGGCCTAGAGACGGAGTACGATCCGTTCCAGCACCGGCTGGTCGAGCATCCAACGACCAACAACGAAACGCTGATTCATCTGCTGAAGGGCTCGCTCGGCACCGGCATTCTCGCCATGCCGAACGCCTTCCACCATGCCGGGTGGACGGTGGGTGTTGTCGGCACGTTGCTGATCGGGCTCCTCTGTACGTACTGCATCCACCTGCTGATCAAGGCGGAGTACGAGCTGTGCAAGCGGAAACGAGTGCCGAGTCTGAACTATCCGGCCGTTACGCAGACGGCCCTGCTGGAGGGTCCGGACGCACTGAAGCCGCTGTCCAAAATCATTATGTAAGTCATCTGTGTGAGTGCGATCGAGCAGAAGTTCCTCGGTGCAGGATGTAACACATTTCTGCTCTTTTTCTCCCACAGCCACGTGGTGAATGTGTTTCTCCTGATCTACCAGCTCGGCACGTGTTGCGTGTACGTCGTGTTCGTGTCTTCCAACATTAAAGCCATCGCCGATTACTACACCGAAACGGACACCGACGTGCGGTTGTATATGCTGATCATTCTTCTGCCACTGATCCTGATCAACTGGGTCGGTAAAGCAACGTGCCAGCGGGTTCACTCCCTCCTCTTTCTACTCAAACGCATACTAATCCAATTGTTCGTTTCTTTCTTCCGTCCCTTCTGGCTTGTGGCTCGATTGTGCAGGTTAGAAATTTGAAATTTTTGGCACCCTTCTCGACGATCGCTAATTTTGTCACGCTCGTCTCGTTCGGCATCATCCTGTACTACATCTTCCGCGAGCCCATCTCGTTCGAGAACCGCGACCAGGTCGGCACGATGAGCGGGTTCGCGCTGTTCTTCGGTACTGTGCTGTTTGCGCTGGAAGCTATCGGTGTGGTGAGTATGATGTTTGTAGTTGAGTTGGGCAGGATCAGGTCAACTGACAGGCTTCTCCGTTTTGCAGATTCTGCCGCTGGAGAATGAGATGAAAACGCCCAAGAAGTTCGGAGGAAACTTTGGTGTGCTGAACAAGGCCATGATCCTGATCGTAACGCTGTACGTTGGTATGGGCTTCTTCGGGTATCTGAACTACGGTTCGGCTATTAAGGGATCGATCACACTTAACCTACCCGAGGAAGAAATGTGAGTGTTCGCCAAAAGTTTAAGTTTGTGAGCGATTGAACCATTTAATATCACTCTTACTCGCTTACCAACAGCTTGGCGCAGTGCGTTAAGGGAATGTTAGCTTTCGCCATCTACATCACACACGGATTGGCGTGCTACGTCGCGATAGACATCACCTGGAACGACTACCTGAAGAAGAACCTAGGTGACTCTCCACGAAGCGTCTTTTACGAGTACATCGCCCGAACGGTGCTGGTGTTAATCACATGTAAGTACGAGCACTATTGAAGTGCATCGTTCGAACATCTGTCTAACGAACGTACGCTTGCTCCTCGTTACAGTCCTGCTGGCAGTGGCCATTCCCAATCTGGAACTGTTCATCTCGCTGTTTGGTGCGCTCTGTCTTTCTGCACTGGGAATTGCCTTCCCCGCTCTGATTGAAACCTGCACCTACTGGCACTATCGGAAGGGCATGGCCAAGGTGTGGATGGTTGTGAGGAACAGCGTTATCGGGGTGGTCGCTATACTGGGACTAGTGATCGGTACGTCGACTAGCATGATCGAAATCATTCACACCTTCGGTCACGACGATTGAGGCTTGCGCGGCTGTGTACGCTAGCAATCAGCGCGCAGAGCAGCGAAAATCAACATCCGCAACCAACATGAAGTATTGATTCGCCATCTTTTCACTCCATCATTACAAATAAGTATTATTCGACACGTAAACAGCGCACCTGGCGACAGGGAGAAAGTGCACTTTTCAGCAGTAGCGTAGTGAGGGATGAACGAGAGACAGAGCGAGTGAGAGAGAAATGAGAGAAAGGCATAAATGACGCGTGTGAGGAGAGATGTGAAATGTTAAAGCCATAACCATTCCTATGAGCAGTGTGTTGAGGAGTCTAGGCAAAGTAAGGGGTAGCGCTCGGACTACTATTGCTGCTGCTACTACTACTACTACAATCATGCTGCTCCTGATCTCCTGATCTTGATGGCAGGCGGTGGCTACCAGTCTGGCCGTCCATCTGCCCGCCAGCTGTTGGATCGTTACTGTCATATGTGCTTTTGTGTTTAAAGTGTTGTTGTTCACACAATTCATTCGATGTTTCCTATGATCGCAACGATCGCAACTGTGAAGCGGTGGATTACGCACAAGAAGCCCACCTGGACGAACGTATGTATCTGTAAGACTAGCTAAGCTAAGTGAAATGATCGAAACCGTAATTTGAAAACTTGTGTACATAGCGTAAGTGAAGCTGCAATAAACCCATATTTTAAACAAATTATCTAAACATTTTTCGTATAGTAACTCTGTATGATTTTTTTTAATACTACTGGTTTCAAGCATGTTTTTGTGAATATATTTAACCAATTGTGGATATATTTAATCAAGAATTTGGAACCTCAATTGTTTATGTTGTACAAGTGCTAATACCGATCTGCCGATCAATCCTTCTCTCAGCGTGACCGAAACTAACCGTTACCACATGCAGGATTGCCACTCACACAGTTGTAAGTGGCTTACATTAGCACTGTGCAACCTTGTTGGACATAAGTCAATATTGATTTATTTTTATTTTATTCAAGAATATTTACAGTTTCAGCATTCTCCATCCAGCACTACACCATTCAACAAATCATAATTGTTTCTCATTAAATGACACAGCATACGTTTTGAAAGAAATGTTCAAAGAACGTCATAGATGTAGTTCTATACTTTCAATATATTGTTTTATTTTGCACATAATATACAGTTCCACCAGTACTCAAGATCATTAGCAGCTGGACCAGACATAGATCTGCTAAAGTTGTTGCATGAAATAAAAATAATAGACTACAGATAATAATGAAAAAATAAACAATAAGTAAAATAAAAAATATTGCATCAATGAGATTAATAAATTTCTTCTTATTTCTTATGTGTAAATTGTTTCTTCAGTTTGGTGGTTTCATGGTTTGCCAAAGTTATTATGTTATTTTGTTATGCTTCCCTTTATTTATTCGTTCCACAATTTATTAAGTGTTACTAAAACAATATCTTTGCTTCAGAAAATTCTGAGACAATACTAATAAATCGTGAGAACGATTCAAAAATATTTGAGAAATGATCAATAAATCGTATGATAAATCCTTATTGGATCCCGGAAAGCAATCAAACAAATCTGGGGGAAACCGTATCCTCAGTTGCACCCCAAATGTTATAAAAGTAGATAGTAAAAGTAAAACAAAACTATGTCACTTCTATATAACAGAGAATGCAAATTATGTTTTTTTTTTAATGTGTAACACTATATAAAATAAAAAATGAATTTAATATTTTTTAATTTATTTGACTGTCGTGATTTGTATGCACGATAGGGCGGGCCTTTATTTTTGCGTATCAATGGCTATCACATACGGGGCTGTGTATTCAAAATCGGACATTTCAAATTCGGACGCTCTTCCTACCATGAAGAACTTCATCATTTTCTCCCCGTTATTTTTATGTAAAAGTTAGTTTTTAAATTATTATTTCATATTCCCGTGAAGAAAGGAAATAAAAGAAGCCCAATGCATGACAGTTTATAATTCTAGGAAATTTATTTTAAATATACCATCACTGTAGATATAAAAGCCAGGGCTTGATAGTTGTATATTTTAATGACATCGAAAATCAAAATTCAAATGTCCATGATATTTTGCAACAAGAGCAAACATTAATTCAACTTATTTTCTATATGGTTTTTGCAAAACATCATTATTAAACATTCAAATTTATAATTTATTGCTAAAATAATTTATTTATTCTTGATTCAGTATCTGACCTCCATGACCTACATACATCACATTAAGTTAAATGACCTCCAACTAAGTCTTCTTATGATGTTGAGCAATATAAAAAATATCTTTTAATCGTAAACATTTTGTAAAATCGAAGGACACGTAAATTACACTTGAATAAAGATTAAAAGTTTTGTACATCAGAACCAAAGCATCTCTGACACAATTCAAATGAGAACTTTAGTCAATTTATAAAAATGGTTTGTTTCTTACATGTCTACTCGGGACGTACATATTGACGAAAGACAACAATGTAGGTGCAGCTATGTGACCAGTCAGTACTATAAAAACAAACATACACAGAGCAATTACTCTTCTGTTCTGTGATGTGTCCAAACCCAAAAGCTGAAAATGGTGAAATATTATCAGTTATGAGTAATAAGTAATAAAAAAGTAATGAAAAAAGCAAGCGGTACATTGATTTATGTTTACCGCATATTCTAAAATAATATATTTCAAAACTACCGCTACATATTAACATTAATGTATTTTAGTTTTTTTTAATTAAATCTTAACCAAAATAATTTAAATCATGTATGGAGCACAGTTTGTTTCAGATTTAAAAAAAATAAAATGTTAATATAAACCATCAATAATAGTATCAAGGTTATGAGTGTAGATAGTAAAAACTTGTTGTGCAAGCTTAAAGCATGATTGCTATTGGACTGTAAGCTTATACCATGACTAAATTGAACTGAATTGAATAAACCTGTGTCGATAAATAAAATAACGATATACCTCGCACAAAGCCCCTGTTAGTATGCAATCGTTGAACATCGTTAAGGAGTAGAAATTTTTCCTGATGCTAGTACATATTTGTACTAATAGTAACAGTCCTTTTGCATCCCTACTAAAATACTCTTTATAAAAATATAGCTAGAAATACAAAATACAGTTTGCATCGTAAAATATAATCAACAGTTTTAAAAACATCTAAAACACACTCATCAATGAAATAAGCGAAAACAACATTTACGCTACACACTGTACACCGCAGGTGGAAGCGTACAAGTGTGCGTGAACGACGCGGTTCTTGCAAGCCCGCCCGCAACTCATCGAATGAATGAGCGCAAAGCAGCCGCGTCAGTCAGTTCACGAACGACCAGGCGTCCGCTTCGAGAGAGAGGAGACGCCTCCGTCCGTCTGTGCCAGTGACTGTGTGTGGAAGGTATTAGTGACCGGGCAAAAGGATACATACGCGAATAGTTTGTGTTGCTCGCTGTTTTGTGCCCTCCTCTCCCTACTGACTGCACTTCCGGTGCAAAGTGGCCGTACGAGCGGTGTGTATTTTACGTTTATTTATACCGATCCTTACATTCTTCGTTAAGCACGCGTACTTTATGGTGTTTTCCATGCCCCGTGGACATCACACCCGGACCCGGATCTGCAGCACGCAGTTTTTCCCATGGGTAGAGTGGTGCGTTGTATTTGGTACCATACGTCACTGTTAGTTCGTTATGGTGCTTGGGCGGACTGCAAGGACATTGGCACGCTTTGACACGTTACATAATTTCCAACTGCATTTGCGGTGCATTCTGGTTATCTTTTTTTGTTCCTCTCTTCTATGCTGCTTAGCATTCCCGTGTGAGTTATTTTCCCATCGCTCTCGAGTGGGAGCTATGTGCCAGAAATGCACGTGAATGAAAAGATGGTAAAATATATATAGATTAAATCTTCGCGACGGCTGTATCACTGCGGGACAATCCAAACAGTATGGTGGTTGGGCTGAGGTGACGAGAAATCGCTTGCAGCGAGCTCAAGCATGAGTGTTCGCAAATAGTGCATGAAAATGTTGCAATTTCTCATTTCCCTAACGAATGTGTTGGTTTGTGTCGCGGCGAAACACGACATGCGACGAAACAAGCAGGTGACCGGGAGGGTTCATTCTCGTAAATCGGAAGATACAGAAACAGAAAAAAGAAGAAACCGGACAGCACGTGAAGCGAACCACACACGCTGTAAAGTGAAAATTCGGTGTGAGTGGGCGAGTGTACACCTTCCCTGTGTCTGCGCAAGCAAAGGGCAAACTCACCAATACTAAGAACGGCCTCGGAAGATGGCTACGAGATGTTGCCGGGAGCGCACATCACCACGGATGGGATGCGAGGACGAGATGTGACGCCTGACTGCTGTTGTTGTTTGTTTGTGTGAGCTCGGGCGGGAAATCAGATAAACATTACGCGACGGCAACTAGCTCGCTCGTTTGTTGCCTCCATGGCTGTCGAGGTTTTGATGGCAAATTAATTTGTCCTTCAGTTTTCGCCTACCATATTTAGCAAATTTTGCCGAAGAATTAGATAGGCGATAATAATGCTATAAGAGAACAACGGGCAATTAAATGATTCAAGAATTAAGAAATGTTTTTTTAATCAATTAAACAATTAAGATGATTTTGACAGTCTTTGTTGAATAAAATGCTATTTAAGATATTCTTATTTACAAATGGACAACATGATGTTTAGTAAATGAGTCAGTTAGTCCTTGCTCAGAAGATGCGCGGTGTTAGGCAGTGTTCTTAACGAATTTCGCCTAATTTTAAATCATTTCGCATACTTTAACACAATCAAAGCAACCATCGAATTCTCCCCGTCACGCGCTTAAAATGTTGGTCCATTGTTTACACAATTGTTGGTGCCATGCAAAGGACATTGAGACATAAAAAGATTGTTGGTAAGAAACATCAATTATATACACAAACCTTGAAAGTGTTCAAAAATCCATAAGCATCTACCCTTTGACCCAAAACATCCAACATGCATTTCAAGTTTTTTGCGAAGGTCAACATCAACCCTCCAATCAATACCGGCCCTATCCGTATCCAACGGGAAATTTGCACTGACATCATTAGAGGCGCCATTGTTGGGAACGAAGCCTGCTACCTGTTATCTAGGGCGCTTGCTACGATTACCTGTGTAGAAGGCCTGACAAACATCTTCAAGGCTATTGACAGGCGGGAAGTTAGTTTGCCCTTGCAGGGACGCTCAACAAGAATCAACAAGTGATGCAGCTCCTCAGTACTACCATCTTGTGAAAATCTGGTCAGAAAAATAACTCAACTAATAATGCCGGATGCACCACGAAGCGCAACAAAACTTTGCCAAACGCTTGCGAACTGCGCCAAGGGAACTAAAAATAGTGCACACACGCTCCCGGTTCAATTGAAGCACTTATTGACGGTATGTAGAACCATCAATCATCCATCAGGGTGGAGTTTTTAGTAGCCGTAGAAACGTACTGCACTGTTACGAGATGCAATGAAAATTAAAGCTCTGCGCCGGCTGCACACGCCTGACACTACCAACTACAGTCCGATTCTGGCGTATCGCCGTAATCAATGACGTAAAGCGAGCTGAGAAGAAATCGAGACCAACGGGCGCACACAATTGCAATAAGGGCACAAACAATTTCTTTCAATTTACAACCACCGTCACCTAGTACAAGTGCGCAACACCCCAGCCCAACCCCAGACTCTGGTCTGTCTCACAAACACACCATCCTTTGGGGCAAACCCGATGGAGGCACGTCTTGTCTCGAGCAACACTGACACCCTTGTTGCCACTTTGACCGTGTCGTGTTAAAAGCATCGTTCAACCATCATCCTCCGCCCATCCCCTTTCAACCACTTTTGGACTTCACCCTACTATTGCTTCAGGAGGCCAATCTTCGCTCCTGCCCATGCTTGCGCTCAGATGGCCGTCGACCGTCGTCGTAAGCGGAAGTGAACCAACTCATTTGGTGCTGGATTTAAAGTGTTGGTTCTTGCGGTGTAGCTGCGTCGTGTGTTCAAGTGTTTATTCAAGGGGCCAGGGATAAGGCTCGATCACTTTACTGGTGCGTTGGAGATCCATGTGTATTGTGTAACTATTAGTGAGGAAACGTACGTTTTCAAAAAGTCATAAATGAGGAATCGTGCGAAATCGAACCGGGAGTTGTATGTGTGCCTAAATAGTAATGCTGCTGTTTGCAAGGAACTATTCTGCATAGTTTATCTGTGTTTGCCTTAACGCTACACTAATCGGATATGAATTTACGAGTGGACTCTTGATAAGTATCTCGTAAAAGCACCTAACCGATTCAGAATTGTAATATAGATCTATCATTATTTTATTGATTTTCGTCAATTGCTGAAGTAAGCTAGCTGCTGTGTAGTGTAATCTTCGGCAATAAAATTAGGCTATTGAAGTAAATGGGATAAAGGCTGCAACAGGTGTTGGAATGCAAATCACTTCTAGAGTGCTACCTAGTTTTCCCCATTTCAACATACATTCGATTATTTTTTTTGTATTTTTTTAACAAAAACACTTTAATTCGAAGTCAAACAGTTGATCATATTTCTGTTTGAGTATACGACCGAATGTTTCATCTTCGAGGTAATCTAATTTACATGAAAAGAGCCTCTCTTTCCTCCGGAATAATAAAAAGTGCCCCTGTAGACGACATAGGACTAATGACTCTAATCAGTAAAAACTAATAAAAGTAACCAATGGTAATTGTTCTAAGTCGTACACTAGGGCCATATTTTGATCTGCGAGAAATTTGTGGTCAACCCCAATTTGTAGACAAGATATACATTCGAATAAATCTTGAAATACTTTTCCAATCTAACAATTAAAGAGATTTATGCTTCATTAGCTTGGCTTCATGTTTTTTTTTTGTACCAAAAATGGCGAATTTCATGATCAAACAATTATTTTGAATTAAGTGAATAATTAAATTAATCAATTATTGAAAGATAAAGATAACATATATGTTGCCAAAAGAAGTAGGTTATTTTAAACAAATTATTTTGTACGGACTGTACGAATTATTTTAACATATACATGCTGCGCAGCTGTACGATCAATTTAGTGAGCCATTGTTACTTATAATACTATTTAAAATGTTGCCTTTTGTCGTTAGATGATAGATTGGGTTAGATGGGTAATGACAAGGCTAGTCCAGTGTATGAAGCCTAACTATTTTTTATTAATAAGAACCGAAAGGCATATTAACATATTCCAAAGCTGACGAAAAGCTGCATTTCGCGTATCTGTAGTTATATTTGTTAAAACCAATAATTATCTATACTTACCTTTAACTTCTGTATTGGGCAGAACATTTATTGGTTCAAGGCAATATCACTTAATTAATCCTACATGCTAAATCATAAAGGAAATGATGTGCAAACTTAGCATTTCTTACGTAACATAATGTAATGTAATGCAGAAAACGTCGAGTGGTACATTGTATCAAATTTCAAAATCTCTCACCTGCCCTTCCGCTCTACCATCCAACAAGGGGTCATCTTCTATATCAACAATGTTTCTATACTTTGATAAAACAATCTCCCCGTTGACGGGGCGGATGAGGTTTTAGCAAACCAGATTGCACCGCGACATTGAGGCTAATTTTGGCAACCACTGGCATGGCATTAACAGTGAACGTTCGCGTTCGTTTTGTTACTATCCTCAGCTCCCAGGTGCCGCCCCAGTTGCCCCGCTCGCGATCGTTGTTAGTCTCTTACCGGTTTGGTTAATCTATTTCAATTAGCGTCAATTCAAGCCGGCTTCACTATGCGCATCGCCGGTGGAAAGTGTTTTACTGCCTGCCCTGACGAGTAGTTGCCGAGCGTTGCCAAAAACCACACACACACACACCGGACCCGCCCTAGCACCATATGTGTAGCAGTAGAGCTAGAGAGCACATGCATCCAACAACCCTCTCCTCCCCATGGACCGAGGAATCTTTGCACCGATGACCTAATCGAACCACCTTTGCCCGGTGCAGCTAAGGGTGACTTGGGTGATGGGCAGAGTACGCTTGGTCAAGATGATGTAGGTCCAATCGGGGATGTTAATGCAAACTAGCGAATTTACGATCATTGAAATGGCACTGCTTTGGAATGTTTACTGGCCATCCTTTCAGCGTGCCAGGGCCGTTTGGAGATGAATGTTTGATCCCGGTTTCGCTTTTGCGTTTTACAGAATTGCGAATGTGTGTTTCAATTATTAAACCTCTCATATGAGCCCTTTAGCCAACGCCATACATCATCAACAAGTTGTCAAGAAGGTCAAACATGTTTCAACTTCAGCTGCGCAACGCACGACGCCTCTCGTTCGCGTTATGTCACGTGAGCTTCTCTGGCGATCGTGCGTGACTATCACAACAAAATACGACTTACAAAACAAAAAAACGCAAACAAACGAACTGCAATTGAGTTCACTTAACGCTGACTGATTTGGGTTCCAATTGCAGTGCGCAACTCTGGGCGGTACGGAGACACGGCTGTGAACGGCAGGCGTGAAGCGACACACCCCAACCCACCCAGCCCAAGATGAGCAGCTCGGGCGGAAGTCCCTCGAAGAAGGGCACCACCAGCGTGGACATGCAAATATTCGCCACCAATGGGAACACGATCGTCGACGAGAGCTACGACCCGCATCTGCACCGGAACCGGCCGCACCCGACGACGTGAGTGACACGTGGTGACACCAGCACACGTACAGGATTGCCATTTCGTTGCACAATTGTTCACGCCACATTTCCATTCCGCAGCAACTTTGAAACGTTGGTCCACCTGCTGAAGGGATCGCTTGGCACGGGCATTCTCGCGATGCCGCAAGCCTTCTACAATGCGGGCTACATCTCCGGCGTGGTGAACACGATCCTGATCGGCATCCTCTGCACGTACTGCCTGCACGTGCTCGTCCAGGCGCAGTACGCCCTGTGCAAGCGGCATCGCGTGCCGATCCTCACCTACCCGATCTCGATGAAGATTGCGCTCGAGGAGGGCCCGGAATGTTTGCGCCGGTTCGCCCCGTACGCTGTGTAAGTACGCTTTTCGAAGGGAGTTGCTTGCTTTCCTGGTACCGGTCTAATCTCTGGACGCGCACTCCATTTCCAGAGTCATTGTGGATGGTTTCATGATCGTCTATCAGCTCGGTATTTGCTGCGTGTACATAGTGTTTGTGGCGACCAACATTAAGCAGGTGAGCGAACTGATCGAACATGCTTTCGTTTCGTGAGCATTCAATGGAATTTGAATCTTTTCGTAGCTGGTGGACTACTACTGGCTCGAGCTGGATGTGAAAATTCACTGCCTGATCCTGCTTGTGCCGCTGATCGGGATCAACATGATCCGGAACCTGAAGGTGCTGGCGCCGTTCTCAACGCTGGCTAACTTGATTACATTCGTCGGTTAGTGTGTGCCCCCTTCATGATAATGCTGCCGGATCATCCGATCAATTACCTGTTTTCCTTACGTTTCCAGGCATTGGATTGATTCTGGCCTACATTCTGGACGATGTCCCACCGATCTCCGAACGTCAGCCTGTGGCTGAGTTGGGCAAATTTCCCCTCTTCTTCGGCACAACGCTGTTCGCGCTGGAAGCAGTCGGAGTGGTAAGTCTTCACATTTTGTTTATTTGTTTACATAATAACTGCATGGTCATATAGTTGGCCTAAACACTAACGTATACTTAGGTGCTTTTCAACGAAAACGTGCTAACGGACATAACACACATATTGAACTTTAAGGCAAATAGATTCTTGAAAATCTTTGATGAATTTACAGAGGACTTTTATCATTTTTTGAAATTTTACTGTTGATTTTTTTGTATTAAAGATATACATTTAATGTACTATCCAAAAAGGCATCCGTGATACATTGAACAATTAATCCTGACAGCTTGTAAGAATAGCTAATAATCCTCTCAGACCTATAGATTGTGATGCCTCAACACTCTTCACGAAAAGTATACGATTAATTTATTACACACCAATTACAACTATTCAGATGACTTATAAAGTTTTAGAGTTCTCACAAGTTTATTACACACATCTATACCATACACTAATCAGAAAACATACAAGGACACACTTATGTATACATCGGACATCATCAAAATCGGTATACATCAGGTAGAAATCTTTAAATATCATAGGTGTTAAGCCGTTAACGTAAAGAGAGGATAAAAGTGGTCTCAGATTAGTTCCTTGAGATATTCCAGATGTCCTCCATTGATTTGGGGGCCTAGTGAATGGTTAGCAGTGTGTAGAGTAGTGTTGGGTGATTCAGGATTCGAAAGATTCGAAGATTCAATCCCTAGAAAGAATCGATCGGATCGGATCTCGTTTGTAGGATTTGAATCCCTAAAAGATTCCTTTGCGATTGGTTTTGATAGCGATTCTATTGGTATTGCGATTGCGATTGGAATTCTGATTGCGATTGGGATTGGGATTGCGGTTGAAATTAGAGGCTGTCCCCGACATACGCCATTAATGGGGGTCGAGAGAAACCACGTATCTTTAATTTTGGAAGTCGAATCACGCAGTTTTCAGTCAAAGTATAGCAAATGTTCGTGTAATGTTGCATTTAATGAGAAGTTATAGTCACAAAATAAATTATTTGATTTGATAATGAATAAAGGTCCGCGTATCTGGGGGACCTGTACTAATTATGATGTAAATACTGAAATGTTTAACAATTAGGAGTAAAACATAATGACCTCTTATTCCAGCTTTAACTAATCCACCCCCCTCCTCCCGCTGCAAACTAGAATAAAACGCTATACCACATTGGGATTGGGATTCAAAGATTCGAATCTTATCCAAGATTGGGATTCGAAGGTTCGAATCCCTTCTGAGATTCATTTTTTCATCACTAGTGTAGAGTAGTGTTGAGTAAATCAGATTCTGATCTTGAAAAAATCACGAATCTTTAGGGATTCAAGAATCTAAAGGGATTCTTAAATCTTCAAAAATTCATAGAGCTTGAGCTTCTTATTATTCTTCTTCTTGGTGTAACAACATACATGGTCATGACAACCTATAGAGCAGCGGCTGTGTCAACCGGTGGAGAATTCCCTCCAAGGAGGGAGTTTTGATTTGGGGGGGGGGGAGGGGAGGATTTGTTATCAATACCAGATAATGTAATTTGCTAGATCTATGCGAAGCTTGGGGATTTATGAATATTTAGAGATTCATGAACCCTTGGAGATTCATGAATCTTTAGGGATTCGATTCGCGAATCGAATCACTCATCGCTGTAAATTCATATGAATGGATCTCAACGAATGGTTCCTGAAACCCAACACTAGTGTAGAGTAGTCCCGTTAGATATTCTAACGTCAGGACAACGATTCTACCCTCCCCCACCCCCCACTTTCCATCATCATCAGGGACCCTCAACTCTTCTTACCGCTTAAGGCCTCCGACAACCCAAACCCACCCCTGACTCCCTAATAACCTGGAGACCTCATTATCAACCTTCACACGATAGAATCGACTGATACTGGCTCAAACTTTGCTAGCAGGATGACTTAAGTTGACTCGATCAAAATCTATTTTCAGATCGGTATAAATGAGGTCTATTTTTTTTGTTCAGTAGTGAATTAGGTGTTGAGTCATGTGATTATAAATCACTATAAGACAGTTTCTGATCAGTCACATTCGGAAGAACATTAAGTTGCAATCCTTCTTCACAGATCATAGCGCTGGAAAATAATATGGCCACCCCGAAATCATTCGGCGGCTCGTGCGGTGTACTTAACGTGGGCATGATTGTGATTGTCTTCCTGTACGCCGGCATGGGCTTCCTAGGCTATCTGAAGTACGGCGCTGAGTCGGCCGGCAGCATCACGCTCAATCTGCCCCAGGAGGAAATGTGAGTATCCTGGACCAATATTCCAGTGGACTTGGTGCCTTAAATATTGATCGTATTTCGCTTTTCCGTGTTACAGCATGTCCCAATCGATCAGAGTTCTGTTCGCCATAGCCATCTTCATTTCGTACGGCTTGCAATGCTACGTGCCGGTGGACATCATCTGGAACGTGTATCTGGTGGAGAAGTACCGCGACTCCAACAACAAGCTGGTGTACGAGATGTTGGTGCGAATTGTTGTCGTCATTACCACTTGTGAGTAGATGCATTAATCCATACCCAATCCACATGCTAATATACGAACGTCACGATCCTACAGTTCTGCTGGCCGTTGCCATTCCTCGCCTGGGTCTGTTCATCTCGCTGTTCGGTGCATTCTGTCTGTCCGCGCTGGGAATTGCTTTTCCCGCAATCATGGAAATCTGTGTGCTGTGGCCGGATAAGCTGGGCCCGGGCAAAATCACACTCTGGAAGGACATCATTCTGATCGTGTTCGGCATTGTCGGGCTGGTAGCTGGCACGTACACGAGCGTGCGCGATATTATTCTTAGCTTCATGTAAAGCAGCCCGGACCGAGCCGGTAGGTTCTTGCGCAGGCTGCCAGCGTGGCCGCAAGATAGCCCAGTACAGGACGACCAAGTAGCTGCAGATCGACTATGCAGAAAAAGAAAAAAAAACAAGGGCAACAAACCAAACAGATACTACTTACAGCAATCTTTGCTAGCTAAAAGACGCGGTTGTGCACTAAAGCTTCCTTAGAGTGAGGGCATTTGCTCCGACCGTTCCTTCCTGTACACCGGGCCTGGGTCGGTGCTGGGTGATTCGTCGTACACTGGGTAGTGAAGATTTGTAACATATCATTTGTAGCATCGAACCTAGTAGAAACATTCTTGTCTGGTTTGCTAGTATTGATTTCAAGCCAAGCAGCCCACAGTACGCAAGCTAGCTCAGGTGTGTAAGCTTTTGTGTTTTCAAAAGCCGATAGCAGAAGTTTAAGCGAGATTGATTTTCAACAAAATAACCGCACAGCAACCTCAAACGGAACTAAGAAGGAAGAAGTGGATGGCTAAGCCTAGCTTAGAGCAGAGTTATAGATTTGCATATCAAAGCCAGCGCGTGGTGTAAGCGTTCTCACGCATTCTTTTTGTAGAAAACGGTGATAGCGATAGCTTTGTACAATCACTCAACGCACCACCACCACTACGATTACGCAGGAAATTGGCGGCTGAGTGAGTTCAGCCAGCAACGAACTTACTATGTATGTTTATGCTTTACGCGGGGAGGCGACAGCGCTTCCCGCTTCAGAATAAAAGGATACCTTTACGCGACCAATAACATCGTGCGCCTACATCGAACGGTGCAGCAGCGCGACAAGCAAAGCGAGAATAAAGCAAACGAGGGGCGAAATTATGTTTACTTCTTTTTTTATTATAAATAGATCGTTACCATTACACACTACTAGTTTCAGCAGCAGTATCTGCCTCCTTTACTGCGCGCTGGTGAGTGATATGAAAATATATAATTTTCTTCCTTTTACCGTTACACATTCTTCTGTTCGATGGAAATAAGTTCTGATTCTAATGCTACTAACATCTGGGTTATAAATATAGTTTTGGGGGATAATTTGTACACCACCTTCAGGCCGCCGGCCTTGCCAAGCATTGAAGGTGGAGCTATTTTTATATTCAAATTGCTCCGCAGTGGGGTTTTACTGATTCACGCATTTTTTTAAATTGCGAAGTTACGCGGTAACCTCGGTTAGTTAGGGAGGCGTTCTGGGGAGGGTGAACCTGTTGCTCTTAGCCCGGTCCCGGTATTATGTTATCGGCTTACACATCAGAACCATGCTAAACCAGATACACACATTTGTTATGGCAGAAATCAAGTCAATCATAAACATATACAGAAAAAAAACACACGATACCTAATTTGTTACGAAGAAAAAGAAAACAACACTTATTACACCACCTAAAACCCCCCTCTGTGTCCCTTCTTCCTGTTTTTTGCTTAATTCTCTGTGTCTGACACCTGGTTATGCACTGCATTGCTTACACGATCACAGTAGCTATCACATAAATAAAACTAAAATCGCCATGCCGCTACCCAACCAAACGATACAAACTGCGGTTTTGTGACTGCTAAAACAAACGCCCCGCCGCATAAAGGAAAATCGATTTTTGAAGCAATTTCAATACGGAACTGAAACCGATTCCCAGCGCGGCAACCTGTTGCGCTTTTGCGTCACTCGCCAGTTGCAGAAGCCGGTCGTGTTCATTTACGCCTAACGGCCTTACTGAACTACAGCTGATGGTTCGGTATCGTGCTACAAACGTCCGATTGTGAAGCATCGCTCGCGGGCTTTAATTCGATGTCGCACACCAGCGAAAAGTGATCGGAAGGATACTGGAAGCTGGGCGTGCGATCCACACCAATCTCCTCGCCGGAAGGGAACATGAGGCAATTTTTCACCTGCAGACAAATGAAGAGGGGAATAATATGGTAAGTTTTTCGGCCATTTTCAAAATTAGTTCAAATTCTCTACCCCCCCCCCCCCCCCCCCCCCCCCCCCCCCGTTGTACATACCGTTAGTTTGTCCTTGGAATAAAACACATAATCAATCGTGTGACATACTTCGCCCTCCTCGCGGATCTTCCACGTCGTGTACGGTGGTTCGTATGCCGCCGATTGTTCCGCCTTCGTCCTAACGCCGTTCGACAGCCCGCAGTCGTCGGTGGCACTGTGCGCGGATCCAATACTGCTGCGGCTACACCGCTCACCCGACCGCTCAACGACAGTGTTGAGCGCGTTCTGATTATTCTCATCCTGCGATTCCTCCGCCAGCAGGTCCGAGTACGCACTGGCTAGCCCGAGCGGTTTATAGTTTAGCACCGTGCTGTAGATGGGTTCGATCGGTTCCGCATTAAAATCGCCGCACAGTATCACCGGCCGATTTTCCGCCACACCGTCGATGAAGTACAGCAGATCCTTGCCCTGCTCGTTCCGCAGCTTCGACAGCAGCGCACCCTTGCGCGCCTTTAAGTGGGTCGTGGTGACGCAAAACTCTTGCTGTGTGTCGAGCGTTCGCAGTACGGCCGCTATCGCCACCTGATTGCTCTGTACGCGCCACACCTCCAGCACGCGGGTGAAGTGGTTGACCATTTCGAGGCGATCCTTCTTGTAAAACACGGCACAGCCGTCCGGTCCGTTATTGCCGTTTATGTACAGGCAGGGCGAGTCGGGTTTGGGGAAGAACACGCCCTCGTAGTTTTGTGTGCTGAGAATTTTTTGCAGAAATTTAAAATGGTCCACTTCCTAGAGAGCAATCGGTAAAAGTAAACGGATGGTTAATATCTTCAGAAATTTCCGCATCACACACAGTGGAATCATCGAACCATACCTGCAGACAGATAATGTCGGGATCGTTTTGTACAATTTCCTCAATCACCTGATACCGCCGGCATTCCCACGTCAGTGCCTCGAGCGGACAGCGCACGAATCCGTCATTGTGCATGCCGAGTGCTGAAAGTAGCGCACGAAACAGAAATTTGCTCAATCAACTCCGCAACAAAGAAGGCTCAATTTAAGTTTGTCTCGTTGTGGCTAAATGATTATTACTCCTACTTACTCTGTGAGAGCATGTTCCATTGGAATATTCGAAGCTGTGTGGCCGTAGCCGATGGTTCGCTGCACGCTGCAAATGATAGGGAAGCTTTGGTTAGATCTTTCCGGTACACAGCGCGGTACCCCGGTCCATCGGTAGCTTACTTTTCGAGATGGAGTCCAGCTGCAGCATCTTGAAGCCGTCCGTCAGATCGCTACCGTTCAAGCGATCGATCGGTTTGAGAAATTTGCGCTTCACAAGCTGGGGACGTTCGTCGCCGCGCGCTATCCGGCAGTAGTCGACCAGATCCGGCACCGACATACCGTCCGTGATTTCCAGCTTATCATCCTGATAGTCCACATTCTTTATTTGCGGCGCTGATGTGAACGAGCCCATTCTGTTGCGGGGGGAGGAAAAGAAAATAAACACGAAAAAAGCATCAGATATTAGTTGTTCTTTTTGCTGCATTGCAATTACAGACACACTGATGAAGATTGTACAAAACAAAGGACAACTCTACAATGGTAAGCGACCCACTACCTTTGCAGCATCACCCGCTGTAGATGGCTTTTCTTCAGCGCCCCATTCATTGGCACACCCCCGTGGGAGGGCTTTTCGGTAAGCTGAATTTCACCGCACGGATCTAGCATCGTTTTGCAAACTGAGAGAAGAGAGAATAGTACACGTCCGAATCTTGCGACCACCAAACCGGCACTAACGCGTACGATCACACGGCACACAGACGAGAGCGTACAACAAAACACCGTTCTTTAACCGATCTAGGATAGCGCCAACGGCCACATTCTATAGCGCCGCGTGCATTGGCGGCGGATCAGGCGTAGATCTTGGCGCGCAAGATGTAGTAATACGATTCAGTGACCCCTTTCAATCATACCGGTTATCACGATGCCGGGAAAGTGTTTGCGTATGTGTGTCTGTTTCTATGAAAGGTAAACTACATCTTTTGCTTAAAATATGTAAATAATAATCACCCCAACCGTGGTGGCACCGCTGTGCCCCTGTAGCGACACAAATCGGGAAGTCGGGGTTCGGAATTCCGGTTTCAACGCAACCAACAACTCGGGCGCGCCAGCTTCCTCTATTTGCAAACGGATAGCCTTTCTACACTGTTTACACGATTCCGGACGTGACAACGTGATAATTTGGCAAATTAACAGCCATCCGAAACATTTTGAAATGATTTTATGAAGTCCTTCCCTGGGGGAAGTGTTCGATCACGACCCCAAAGATGAACACAATTGTTTAAATTGGAGAACATTTAAAATGGGTTGATTTCTTCTGTATGCAATTTCGGTGGCGTTTCTATGATCGTACAACTTTTTTATTGTAAAAACAATTACCTCCACAACACCTTCAAGGAAGAATTTGCCAACGAAATCAAACCGGCTACAAGACTTCTCATAATACTGCAATACAAAAAAAACGTAAAACACCAACATGCAATTGGCAGGATTAAAGCACAGTTTGAAGGCCAAGGCAAAACAAGTGGCCGAAGCGGGTGTGCCTGTGTGTATTTCCCTTTAAAGGTGAGCTGTAAACAACATTTACTTGCTCCTGCCGTCCCCTGCTGTTTGATCGATGGAATGGAAGAGTTTTTCATGAAAGTATGGAATGGGGTTCTTTTTTTTTCTTTTTTCTATAAAAAAAATCACACACGCAAAAAGTGATCGCCGTCGCTGGGTCGGTGGCGAGCGTACTTTTTTCGATCACACTGTGCCAACACCGCGACCGCGGCATGAATTCGCAACAAAACACAACAGGATGAGGAGCTGACGACATTCACATGGGCGAAAGGTGTGAAAAAGAATGGGCGGAACAGATACGCATTTCGGCACTTGGCACGCGGGACCCGCGGCCAAGTACACCGTTTGCCTCAATTCCCACGCACTTCGGTCGCAGGCGTTGTCCTGCGGCGGTGTCCTTACAATGTCCGCTGTTACATCCAAGTGGTACAGAAACTGCGTAGAAACTGCGGTGGCAAAAATAACAATCCAAAAGCAACAGCAAAATCACAAATATCACATCCGGCAGCACGAGCAGCGATCGGCCAATTATTACGAAATGCACAGCGATTGCGTACGGTTTCAGGTGCTTTGTTTTGGCATTTTCACTAAACAGTACCCCTTTAGCTTCCTTTCGCTACGTGATTATTTGTGCACCTTTTTGCCTATTTCACTTGCACGCACGCACGCACACATCGACACAATCGCGCACGCAGCACCATCGGTGGTCAACACACGGCGTTTTGCACTCCCAGCGATTGTGTTCAGTGTGGCCAGATTATTTTGGCGGTTTTCGGTAGGCGTATCAAAATATTATCGGTAGTTTTCGGTAGGCTTTGAAGTGTTGAGCGGGGAGGGAGGGGGGGGGGGGGTAGATGTAAGCTAATCTGCCCAACGAAGGTTCAGCAGCACGAGAAATTACATCCTTTATCTATTTGAAGGAGAAAGTTTAAATTTGGTTCATAGCAGTTACATAAGGCCTTTCTGAAGTGTCGATCTGAAAATTGTACTTGGCAATCTAACTCAACGAATGATTGAGATGCATATTTGCTTCAGAGCGTTGAGGACTCCCTTTTCGGGGCTACACGCGGCCGCTTAGGACAGTGCAAATCGAATATGTTGTCAGCAGCTATTTCGATTATTTGGATGAATTAGTAAGTTTAATAATAACACAACATAAATTAGAGATTGTTTCTAAAAATCCTGTATAAAACACTCCTTTATTGATTCCATCGTATGACAAAATCGCACGTCATAGGCAGCATTCTAGCAGTAATCAAACATGGCATCGAACATGAAAAATATATGGGATTTGACATGTCCGATTTGTTAACCAACAAATCGAACATGTCAAATCCCATGCATTTTTCATGTTCGGTGTCGTGATTGCTGCTAGAGCGCCGGGTTACATTATCTGTCAAATCCCATATAAAATATTACCAGTGCGTCCGATTTCATCGCACCTCACGAAATACAGACATGGGCCTTAGATGTCTCTGTTGAACTTCTGGTTGAGGTTGCTAGTGATTTCCATATGGAGTTTAATTAGTTAATTTATTTGGGTATTGGTTTTATGACTTTTCGGTCAGTATTATGAAAAAATCTGTGATTTTCAGTAGGTTAAATGAAAAATCGGTAGTTTTAGGAGGCTTATCTGTGAATCGGTAGGCATATAAAAAAAATCGGTAGAAATACAGATAAATTGGTATTTCTGGTCACTCTGATTGTGTTCCAGAATCGCACGAATAATCCGAAATCGTTGGTTTGACGTTTGCGTATTTACAGCGCCAAGTCGAGCGATCCACATCGCCCAAACGGCAAAGCCGAAGTTTGACAGCCACAGATGCAGCGAAACGGTAATTTGAACCGGTAACATTTTGAATGTCGACAACAGTTTGGCAGTTATGCATGCATTCTTCCGAATTTTACCTCCAAAACCTCTACTTTACAACATTTGTGTTTGGAGAAAAAGCTTTTGCAGCTACTGCTACGACATACATACAGTGATGAACTGATATAGAAACACTTTCATGACCCGAAATTACCTTGGGATGAATAGTAAATTCTTAAAGCGCTTCGTTGTGAATACCCAAGTAGTGCGAACTAGCAGATCCATGCTGACGCAGATGTCTCGCGGTGTTTTTAGCCTGTTTAGGATCGCGTTCGCCTTACTTGGTTGAGATCCTCTCTCTCGTTTACGCTTAAAGCGAGCTGTTCATAATATGAAATAATGTTGTATTAGTTTTGGAATATCAATAATTTATATCAGTTTCAAAAATTCATAGCAAACAGCATCAATGTGAACCAAACTTGACAGAATTAGTATAGCATTTCAACTAAAGTAAAGAACCAAATACTTTTTACGATTTGACGTAATAGCATTTTTGTATGACCGTATATTAAGAAAAAAAGAGCAATTAAGCAACGTACACCTGCGAAGGACATTCAGACGACAATCCTAATGTAACGAATATGCATTTGAATAAATGCTGCACTAATACAAAGTCTCTTCCGCCGTTCTCCCCTGACCACAATATCCGGGAAAAAAATTGCACCGTCTAATGATGCTGCTACCGCAGCATGTGTCGTTGACCAGACCATCCGCCAAACCTTCACATTTATTCGGATCAATCATTACATTGCATGAGAACGGGTGTCCATCAAACAGATGACATCGATCATCGAACGGACGGACCATTGCACGAAAGTGAACGGCTTGCTAATTCAGAACTACACACAATATTCGACCACTCCGGCCTGAAAAGGTATACTAGAGTGGTCCGCAATATAGGTGACGCAATATAGGCCCCACCAAAAAGGGAATTCCATTTTTTGATTGCACCCCGAGCTCACAAAACACGCACTGCGACCGGAACAGTGAGGACGGTGGGGTGGGGAGAGACCTGTCTGGTTTCACCGAATCCATCAGTTTGTGATTCATGATCCCCACCTGTTTTAGAAACCTAGAAGGGGTTATGACCTAGGTCACGACCGGAAGATCTCGATCGTCGGCCGACCGGTAAGCGTGCGTCAAGCTGTGTGTAGCGTACGCCAAATGCAATGGCGTGCCGGTGTGCCGTAAGGATGTGTGTACGGAAGACGGCTAGAGTAGTGCGTTCGTACGCGAGATGCATGCAATCAATCTGGCTTCGGAACCGGTTTCAAGCGGTATTTAAAGCTGTTTTTATTAAGCTCCGTTTTTGATCGGCCCATCCACAGGGTGGCACCGTTCTGCTGCTTCCGCACCTCAGGTTCCGAGTGGTTAGATGGGTAACAAATAATAGACAATGGGGCTGTAGAAAGATCAAACTATTCGAACTTACGCTAGCAAATCATACACGTTTAGTTTCTAGAGCAATCTGCAAGCGTCAGCAAAATACCACCAATTTCGGGATGGTAATTAGGGTTAAAAATAGTTCAAGGTACGACTGCAAAAGTGCACCGAGAGCCGTCTCCACACACTTCGGATCGTTCCATTGCATCCCATCCAGCCATGCAAGGACCGCCCTGTGATCGCACATGGACCATTGGGTAGGCTGGCAGGCAATTTATTTTTACGAGCTCGTGCCCCTTGTCGAGGTCTCGCTAAACCCTACCACACACCGCGGTTGGGACGACAACGAACGGGCGCGCGCGCAAATTCGGAAGAAAGATCCAAGCGCGAGCGTGCGCGCGCCGCGCACACACGGCACGTACTCGCGTGTGTGCCCCGAGGGCGCGGGTGTTTTTTTCTGTGTTGTTGTTTTTGTTCATGTGGATGTGTCCGCTCAACTGGAGGCGAGCGATCTGGCAAGATATCCTTCAAGGTTGCGGGCGACCAGGCCCCACACTTGCTGTAACTGTAATTTACATCTCGCATTCCGCTTCCGTAACGGACCCTCGCGCGTCTGGCGGCAAGTGCGGCGGCTTTTTAAAACCATCGCCTGGTCGGTGGTGCGGGGAGGTGGTATCGATGCACTCGGATCGGATCGGGGTGCATTTCTTCCGCGGATGAATTTTTGATTAACGATCGTTCGGGCATATGGCGGTACCGTTACTGGATCGGGAAATCATTGTACCTCGGGAACACACAGGTTGGGAGATAAAACTGCGGCAAGTGAAGTTTGCCCATACCCCTTTCACTGTTTCCCGCTTCCCAGGTCCTGATCGAACGGTCACGATCGAGTGATCGATAGAATGCGATTGGATTAGAATCTATTCTAGAATAAGTCAAGTGCGCTTTAAACGATGTAACGGTAAGGCGGCACGACGCAGAGAACCCCCCGAGACCCCGGATAGCGTGTGTGGCGTTCTATTCTAAACGAAACGTGGTCATAAATTTTATTCATCAAAGACGGAAGCGATCGAGCGGATTCGAGCGATCGGGGGCAGGCAAAAAGCAAAAAGGGAACAGAGACAGAGGGATTTTTTGTTTTAATTTTTAGTCTGTTATTGCTACTACGGTTTCGTGTGTCTATCGTTCATTTCGATCTGAAACCCTTCGCCACTGTGCATCGCCCGGAGTCATCAGAACACGCCAGATGACCTCCAAAACTGAACGAATTCCCGTGTGTGTTGTTTACGCGATGCGGTGCGAAAAGTTCCACGGAAATCAAGTGGTCAAGCGGTGGCGCCACGTGTAGCTGCTCCAAAGTCCTACCAAGGAAGATATTCAACTTCGACAGAAGATGGGGGTTAGAAAAAAAAACAATAAGAACTACTGTTTCTCAACAGCCCCTGCTCATTCCCCGGACCGAGGACCTTTCGGTCCAATGATCAATGACTCGTCACAAAGTTTAAAGTTTAAAAATGAATACGAACAAAAAGCTTCCCTTGACAGGAGGAGAGGCACAAAAAGCACAAACACAATTTGAATAAAGTATCCCGGAATGACTAAGGCAATGCTCTTGACCGGTGGGAAAGGCTCGGGAGCAACTTATTGCGTCTCGAGCTGAACGACAACGATTCTCCAACCGGGACACAAAGCACAACAAAAAAGATCTGCGCCCACTTGGTTGTTTATCCATTCCACGAGTTAAGTGGCACGAAACAAAAATCGACAAAACACCCGCCCCACAAAAAAGGTGTGAGACAAACATCATAAATGAATTAAAAAAAAGATTCTTGCGGTAAAAACATCACCCACATAAATTAATTCACTTAATCATAGACACTAAACAGCCTAACATCGGATGAATGGTACCGCTTTAATTCCACTGTCGTTAGCATTGTTTTAAGTGACTTGTGAGAGATCGTTTGTTAATTTCAAATCGCAGAATCATTTCAACACAATCCACAACACTGCAGATCCCTGGGGAAATCTAAACCATTACTCACCGATCGCGCCTTGGCGCCGGCAAAGGTTAATGATCGCACCCAAACATTGAAAGAAAAACAACGCCCGAACAACAAAACCTGGACGGGATTAGCGTGGTCTAGATATCAGGTCCCCACATTTACATAATTCTTTTTGCGTCGTTTCTGGCTGTCGTCGTTACACCAGTTTTCTCCCTTCACCCAATTCCTGGTTCGCCAGAATCCGGTTAAGGGTAGATTTCTGGACGCATTCCTACATTTCGCCAAAAACTCAAAACAAACAAAGCCAAATCTCTCTGCCAAAGTGCTACTTAAAAACACTTTTATTGCTGCTGTTTGCTTTGCCACGGTTTGGGAGGTTCTAAATAAAATTCCATCACTCATTAAATTCCATCCACAGAATGGATCAAGAAGGGAAGGAAGAGGACACGGACAGCGTGTTGGTTTGTTTATGGTTTTCGGGAACTTTCGCAGTACGATAATACTTAATTTCGTTCGAAAACATGTGATCTGTGAAATCCACCGAAAGACGTCATTGCAACATTTTAGTTCTAAACATTGATCCAGCTAGTTCCGTTTTTGTACGGTTGACCGAATAGTACACAAGAATTAATAATGCCAAGCCGTATCGTATTCTACCATCGGGTGGATAATTTCATCAAATGATGTATATTCTTCGGTCCAAAAACCTTTAGCTCCCATGCTCGTAAAATGCCGGAAAAACAGCATTCGTAAGCAATTCGGTTCACGGTTCGCTGGCGGTTGTTGATTGCAGAGGCGAGTTAAGTCATTGCAAACGCGTAAAAATACAATTTTCAACAACCGGTCAACAAAATGCGCTAACATCGGAAAAGAAACGTAAGGTGGAGGTGTTAATTTCATAAACAAAAAGAGAGGGAAAACCAGTGCCAAGTAAAAAGGCAAAAATGTTTCTCGGAGGTGGGCTCGTCCGGGATTTGAACCCGGGACCTCTCGCACCCTAAGCGAAAATCATACCCCTAGACCAACGAGCCCGTTGTATAACCAGCCGTACAACGCGCTAAAGTATCTACGCGCCTATCGCACATGCGCTCACTTCGATGCTTGCGAGGTGGGGTGAAGCAAAGCACAACAGCATGAATACATCGAGCGGAGCTATCTCTCTCTTTCTCTCTAGCTAATTTTCATTCTTCCATTCATTCTTTATGCTGCTCCTCCGGAACATTGAAATGCATTTTTCAGAGTATCACGACACTTTCGGTATTTATATCGACAGGAGAATGGTTAAGCTACACAACGCAGGAGAACAACCGAGGACAAAATACACTTCAAGGGAGGAAGAAAACGATGCATTAATCTTTCACCCCATTAGCGTTTCCTTACTAATCAGTCATTTACTTTCAATCGCACGACACGACTGCTGCTCCCAACAAAGCACGGAAAATACCCAGCGTGTACTGGTTGCGTCTTCTTTGTACAGTTCCTTGCAATCCCCCTCAACCGATGCTGATCATCTCGGAAAGTCATTCTAATCATGCATTTCATCGCCAAGCGGGCAATGAGTGCGTTTACAACACAGTCTCTCCTCCACCAGGAAACGACGCACACACTGCATCAATTCCCGCATCAAATGGAAAGCACCTTCACCTGACACATACTCTCTCTCTCTCTCGCGATAGTTCTAACCAAGAATACACAACACACTTCCCAATGACATTGCCTATCCCACCCTTTTGTGTGATGACGATTACGGCAATTACCCTCTGGTGATGACTTTTCATGGTCACCCGATCGGTACTGACCACCTCATTCCCGGCTTGACATTCCCGTCCTGTTTGCCAGTACATACCTCACCAAGTACATTAGCAGCTGTCTGGGCGGGATACAATCCAGCTCGTCTATCATAGGACCGACGCTGTCGCCGACCGACGACCCGTACGGCTCACCGAAACCGCCCTCCAGCTCCAGCTTCCTCACCGCCAGCCGTCTGTTGGCGGCGACCGGCGTCATCATCGACGCCTCGAAGATGGCCAACTTTCGCTTGAAGTACGCACGGGCCTCTTTCTCGCTCGCGAACCGGCTCAGGTCGATTTCGTCCTCACCGTCCTCGGCACCACGCGGCACCCTGTCGTCTCCTTCAGCATGGTGGTGGTGGTGGTGACGGTGACGGTGGCCGTGAGCGATCGCCAGGACGTCGTCGGCATCATCATCGTTAGCGGACGAGTCTTTGCGGCAGGTGCCCCGAAGGAACCCGACCGAACCGTCCGGCAGCATCCGCGTGATGGTGCCCAGTTTCTCCGTCAGTGCCTTCGGGCCAAACCGGCCCACCGGTAGCAGATCCATCGCTCGTGTAGTCAGTGTTTGGGGAAGGGTTGTTGTCGATTCAAACCCTAAACTTAATGCACCACTCCCCTGGGACTCTGGGACTGTCTTGACAAGAGTTGACTTGGCTCAAACGCAGCAGAATCAAATACTTCTCTCGCACGTGTTTTCCAACGTATTTATCTTGTGTATGTATCGCTCACAAGAAGGAAAACCCAGTTTCAATGTTCACGCACCCCAGTTTCACTCGTTTTTGTTACTTTTCTCTCTCTCTCTTTCTCTCTTCTATTATTGATCTACGCACGCGATTCACGTTTGATCGATCGCGATCGAGAGGTGGTTCGCATGTGATGTTCACTAAACGACTGCCTACAGGTGACTGGTTCTCGGCGCTTGTGCCGGGCGAGCACGATCTTACGATCTACGATTTTTTGTCGCCGCCGGGGTCTAGTGTACACGCAGGGTAGGCGCGGCACCCGGTCGTGGTGAATCTAGCTGTGTTTTTTTAACAACGATCCGCGCTTTTGCGTTTTGCTTTCGGTTGTGAGTTTGAGCGTAGAAATATCGGTTTTTTGTTGTTGCTTTGCTCTTGCTCCTACTTGCTCTTGTATATTCGAGAGCCCCTGTCGGGTCACCGGTTTTCGCCAAGAAGTGGGACGCGCGGACAGGTCTGCTTCGCTGGTCGGGCCAACGATCGCGCAAGCTGCCGGGGGAGCCGCGTACCAGCCGTACAGATATGTTTCGTTCGTCGGGCGCGCGCACACGATACTTTCCCAAGATCAAGGTCGTTTCTTGGTTAACGACTTGGATCGTGGGGTTCCGGTCGTTTTGCCGTACGCCAAAAAGGGATACAAAAAAAGGCGGAGCGGACACACTCACACGTTTGGTCGCTGCAGTTCGTGATTGTGATGCAGTTTGGAGCGAATTTTCACCAAAAATAATAAGGGGGTGGTATATTTATTTTTGGAACATTGCCCTTATGCTCCTCCGATCATTTTTTGGGGTGTGAAAAGTGCATCTGTTCTTTAATGTTTGTTAGGAAGGAGGTTACAAGTTTTCATCGACACTGGTCGATTATTGATTGCATCAAGATTCGCCTTACGTCACAACTTGCTGATTCCACTTCACGACAAGGCACGATTTAAATAATCGATGGTGTAACAAGGCTGAAGGCGCGCGCGAGCTTCGCTATGATTGTTTATTTGTTCTTTTTATTAGCAACACACACACACACATATGCCAATCGGGAAATCTTCGTCACGATCCTGGGCAGCTTGCAATTGCGGGTCCACCACCACCCCCCGTGTTCCCAGTTGGAGGCGCTTGTGCTCGATCAATCACGATAAATGCATTAGAGTTTGCGCATTAAGCGACGAGCGCGTTATGATTATACAATGGCACCACTAATTAATTGCGATTATCGGCATTTGGTGGCGAATGTGATGAAACTGCCAATCGCTCACCACACGATACGATAAGCGTCCTTTCGTAGCAAATAACTGGATTGAGTGGGGGGAGCGTTTTGCACCCCTAAACGACACTAAACGTTGTAGCGTCTTCTGCGCGGCAAACGAACCGGCGATAAAGATCGCGAACGCGAACAACGGAAACACGTTTCTAAATTACTTCCTAACCGGCCACTTGCCAAGGCACAGCACGGTGGCCCACTCCAACTGCTCGAGCACTAGTGCGGCCCAAGTCCTAAACTAGCTCAGCTTCACTAAACGAGATTAGTTGCGCGCTAAATAAAAGCGGAAGAAATTAAAAAGGCAACAAACGTGCACACAACACGCCGCCGTCTGTGTTTATAAACTCGATGTCCGTGGAGTGTTGGGGTTCGTTTGTGCACGATATATGCAAGTGTTGCTACTGCCGGTTGCGCTCACTTTTGCTAAGAAGCGTTCGCGTTCTAACAACAAGGCTTGTAGAGAGTAAGAGAGAGACTCGTGTGCGCGCGATCTTGCGATCAAGAACCGAACTGCGATACTGAGCTCGAGCTGAGCGCCAGGCGATCGTTTTATCCATGAGAGATCGTCAATCCTACAGCAGGGCGAACGAAGGGGGACCTAAAGACGAAGTCTCCCAGCGATATGCAACCCGCGCGCGTCCTGTGATGCTGCGGTAGTACAGCGTGAACGGTACTGATCGTGTGGGAATAGTAGAACCACACACACATACACACACTCAACAGGAAGAACGTGCGATTGAGCACGAGGAATGGAGAGGGGGTTAAGAAGTTGTGGGCATAGCATTGTCGTCCCGGATTATGGCTAGGAAATGTTATGATCGTAGTGTACAGTGATGGACATGCAAGATCGAACACTTGGATATATTCCAATACGGGCTGCCTTTTCTAATGTCATTGCTAACATTCCCATATTTTTTTAATTTAAATTTAGTTAATATTTTGGACAAAAAAACTCTGTCGATTACTGAAACAAACTTCGTTGGATTTTGGGTAATGCACTCTCCAAACTTAAAAAAAAACTTTAGTGAAGTGCTCGATGGGGCTGATCTACCTAATCCCAAACGAGTAAACATTGATTGAGTATTGTTTCGGGATTTGGCTTCAGCATAATAACATTTTTGTTGGAAGAAACTCAAGCCTATTTAACATAAATTTACAAAATATCATCTGAATTGAGCACGTCTAGTAAATACTAAGCCGAGGTATCGCAGCCGATGTTAAGCTGCTTTAATTTTGTTTGAGCTTCAATTAGACTTAAAGTATTTGAAAGCATGATCTCGATGCACATTAGAGGTGTATTGCACATTTAAGGAGAGTCTGATGTTAACTAGCAATTTATGTGATAACTGGGGCTTGAATAACGATCCATCATTTTCAGCAAACTGAATAAAGTGACTCCAGCAATACATACACAGTGGTTCACTAAATCGATGGTACTCTCTATCTGTTGATGATCTACTCTGATTTTTTCGCAATTTTTTTGCAAATATCTTGACCAGTTCTCAAGCTAGATTGAAAATATTTACACTATTCTATAGATATTCTTTCTGAGCATCGATTTCCAATCAATTTTAAAAATGCATCTTATCTTATCGTACTTGGTGTGTTATATTTTAGTCAAAGTGTACAAAACACTTATGACTACAAACCTATGAATACAAGGCCAAATATATACCCTATGAGGTAATTATTTAGTCTTCATGAGCAACAAGGATCAATGGCTTCTCAAGCTATCGTAAAATGCATTACAGTAAAAGACAAAATGAACTAATGGTTAATTATCCCATGTCCTACACTCGGTTTGTGGCCAACGCCATCTGGCGAACAAGATGTTTAGAGAAATGAATAATTTGAAATCCTTTTCTATTGTTTCATAATCTATTCATCGTGACTTTGGAGATATGTATTTTGTAATACTAAAGAATGGCCAAATTCATTCTTCATAACCTATTTTGAGTTGAATGGATCATTACATGAATTGACAGATACAAAGGATACATAATTTTCATAAAAAGGAGAAGGCTGCCTTATGAAAAAGACAGTATGAGTAATTATAATTAACAAATTATATGCAGCTGTAGCATCAAGTGAGCCACTGTATATAAACATAAATAAATAATTTACATAAATATAGTTCCAGCACACATAGATATACAATTTCTTTTTGAGAACTTTTTATGTTTGCACATTTTGTAGATGGCGTGTCCGATCTTAAAAGCCGACAACTGTAAAACGTTGTTTGTGAGGTATCGTACGCTTCGCGATCGTGATCAACATGGGATAGAATTGTTGAATTCAACGGTTGAATTCAAATATTTTTTTTTTGTTCTTCCTTTGCGTAAACTATCCACAAATATCGCAAACTTATGCACACACAGAAGCAATTGTTCGTTGATTCTAAATCTCTTTTATCAATTTGACTGTTCCGATGAATCATCATCAAACGACGAAAACAAGTCGGACCACAAGTGGCACGGATGGTAAACACCTACTCACTCTTCTTCTGTCCACCCTCTGTCGCTCTTGCCAACGGAACGTCTTGTTACAGCAATGTTGCTTCACAATTACTCGGGTTTGGTGCCGCGATTGTAAACAACGTGGCCCTGCGTAATGGCCCTTCGGCGGCAAATACTAGTTTTTTCTAGTAGCCGCTCGAAGCCGGCTGTTATGCTTATCACCGGTACGATGGCTGCCGGCCGCAGACATAACTCGTTGATAGCAGCGCTCCGAGAACAGCTGTGATCCCTTCGGAAGGGCAGGAAAAGTCCCAACATAAAAGGGCCAACAGTTTTATGGAAAGTTTAGACGGGTGTCTAATTTGCCTAACTGTGTTGACGGTTGATCAACCTTGCATGCAGGTCGGACAGCGTATTGTACGGAAGGAAGCTTCTTAAGGTGATGTTCGATGTAGAAGGGACTACAGTTATCAAACATTCGTTTGGGGGAAACGCGGAATGGATCACGCCAGCGAAGAAGCTTGGACGTTCCCGTGGTGGCGCAAACATTAAGGAATCAGGTCACGTTTTTCTTGTTGCCGTATGTATGGGCCACCACAACGCCGTCATTGTTCTGCGGCAGTTCGAGCTGACCGATTTGATAAAAGTGAGCGCTCTGTCACGATTATGCTTAATCACTTGCGCACGGTAGCAGCGTGTTCCTTCTTTTTACCGGTAACTGTTGTTTTCGTTGTTGTTGGTGGTGTTCTAGCGTACGGATGGGGAAGGGACCGGACAGGAACGGTTCACCTTGAGTCAGATGAACCCTAGGGATATCTGAATCTTCTATGGGAAGTGAGAGACCCTTCCCGGTTAACAATGTTGGCACATCCGACCTGTGCACGGTGATGCATTATCTTTCGAATCACGGTGTGGACATTCGACCAACGGGGCGGTTATCAGCAACGTTGAATCACGGCGGCACGATCATATATCGTGTCCTGGTGGGACCTTTGACGAAACACTGTCACGATAGAACGGAAAGATCGTTGTCGATCTCGTCTATACGAAGTGCCTTTCATTTGACCGAACACCCCCGGTACAGAGGATGAGTCGTTCTGCTGGTTTTTGCTCCCTAATCCACTTAAATGCTACCCCAGGAAGATTCCACAAGATTTGCACCGAGAATGTTCATGCTTTTTGTTTGGTGTTCGTAACATTGCTCAAAAGGGAAAGATCATACTAGGTTTTTTTTGGTATTGCACTTTATAATGATATAAAAAGTGTGGTTGACCACACTCGCCAGACAGTCTAATGCAGGGATCATCAAACGTTCAACAAAGGGCCTTTTACTTGCCTCTTGCTTAGCCAATGAAGAAATCATTTCGTTTCATTATTTTATTTTAAAAATCAGTAAAGAGCTTCACAATGTCGCTAGAATGTGTGTGAGCTTTTAAGTACATAGCATTTAATGTTTTAATTTAAATAATTACAAAAGCATGGACTTTTAAATTTCTCTTCACGCCTTTAAACATTTTTTCTCTAAAGCCCGCGTTAGAGCACCAGTGAAATTTAAAGGGGGATTTTGGGGGTTTCTGCTACATTTCAATAAATTTTCATCAAAATTTGGCTTATAGTACACCAAAATAAAGGATATTCAATTCCCCTATCTAGACAAAGATAGTTACAAATACAAAAAATATTGTATTGAAAAGTTAAATGCATTTCCTTGTGATTCCCCGCTTTATTAACCGTGAAAAAAAAATTGTCAGCGAAGAATCACAAGTAAATATATTTAATTTATTATTTCAATATGTTTTACGAGCTAAATAGTTTGAGAATTGAATATCCTTTCTTTTGGTGTACGATAAGCCATATTCTGATAATTATTTATTTTAAATTCACTTAAGTTCACTTTCACTCAAGGTCTAAAGCGACCTTAAGATAAGCTAAGACTTTATTTCAATTGTTATTAAGTTTTGTTGTTATATTTGTTATTATTATAGACTACTTGGAAACAGAAATATTGTCTCATTAATGAGAACTGCTTTCATCAGCTTCAAATCTGGAAAATTACAATTTAATATATGCTCGTTTTGTTCCGATTTTTACATTCATCCAAATCAAATGGCAAAACTTTGCCACGGGTTCGATGCAGATTTAACTAACAACTAGCCCACAGACCCGACTTTGCAAACCCCTGGTCCAAAGAGCTGTTGAAATTCTACTTGAATGCGACTGTGTAAATGACTCACTAATGAACGCCACACATCCATCATCTCCTTTGAACGATGATTATGCACGATTTTTGAAAAAGCTCCCATAGCTTTCCCAGGAGCACCGTTTACCGTCCAGCAAGAGCGCAACAAACAAAGTTGCAAAAAAACGATGATGAAAACGCTTTTTTTCTGTTTTGCTCCTGCATAAATGAGTAATTGTCTGCGCTTCTGTTTTATAAACGAGAGAGCTGATACTGCAACAGCATGCATCAAACGATTTAAAGCGTTGCAATTGCACACTGCGCTCACTCACTTGTTCAATCATACCCGGTCCCCGAGTACACTTACAACTGATGCCGTTTGAACCGGTGCAAAAACCGGCCCGGTACGGGTGGGAGGAAAAGCCAAACCCACCCTAGACGGTTGAGCGGCGCGCGATAAATTGCTGTTGACGCTCATTATTCTTCAATCGGTTCTTCTTGCTTTCTTCTTCCGGCGCTCGCTTACAGAGCCGAGAGAGTGATGCATCGTTTTCCGCACAAGATCCCGCGTACAAAGAGGAAGGGCATGTAAGTGTGATTGCACGCGGGGTCAAAGAAGGTGTGATTATGTCGCCGGGATGGGGCAAGTTGGCTGAACTTCCTGCTTAATGCGGCTATAGTGTCAGCGCCGTTTGTTACTAATTGCCTGAAGGTCATGACGAGCAGACGGTTTATGGGGAGAGGACGGTTAGAGGTAATCCTCTTCATCTGGAGTAGTGAACGCGCGTTTCCTCGTTCCTCAATCCACTTCCAATGCGCATTTTCTTTCTTTGATTTTAGATTTAATTGTTATTGCCGGTATTTCTCCTCAGGTTTCGCGCAATCTTGGTGCCAATGTCCGGTTTTCTGGGGCAGATAACCTCTCCCTCGTCGGGAGGAAAAGGTCAGCCCATCAGGCCAGCCCACAACAAGGCGACGATAAGCCGGCTGTAAACGAACGTCCTTGGGAGTAGCTTTTGGAGGGTTTGTTTTGGCAATGTATTTCCTTGAACGCCGCAAGTTCGTTCGTTTCATTCACATCCCACTCCAGAGTGGCAGTACACTTGTAAAGGGTACTGGACCGAAGGGTCGTTTGATCGAGTGAGTTAACTCTGATTTTAAAATCGATCGCACGTCCAATCACAGCTCAGCTGTGTCTCGCTAATAACGGAAATCCGACAAGCTTTGTTTGAATGTGTACTTCAGGCCTGCTTCTCGTGACATGTGGACACGATCGCACGCCTGCCTGCTGCGTGCGTTACTCTAAATCAGCTACAGAGAGACATTGAAACTACTACTCCGATGCGATCACTACCCCTCACCGTACAAGGAAACGTGCCTTGGTTTGGCGCTGATGAAGTTAGTGGGATATCAATCTATTCACTTCACTGCTTAATTTACTTTACCGACTTGCTACCGATACTGGTCGAACGGTGCGCACGCAGTGACGGTGATCAATTTATGATCGATTTTTTTCCAACTCAAACGAGTAGTAATGGTTTCACGCGTACTGTTTACGCAGACACCAAACACTGTAAATGCCTTCTGCGTAATAAATTGTCCGATCATGGTGCGGATGTGCTCCAAGCCGGTAATATTTGCACTGGAGTCTGGCTCTTGAGAAACACTGATAAGGAAGGCAGATGAATTGGCATGAATGTTCGCGCAAAAATTTGACCACAAAACTGCCGTATTTCTGCCGGCTGTAACTAGTTTCAACCAGATTCTCCTTCTAGGTACGATTCCCATAAAGCACTCCGATAAGCCCGCGTAGGTTCGTCGTCTATCGACTGTATTATCAGTTACAACCAAGAAACACACAAGTACCGTAAACACGCTGGACACTCGGAACGTGGGGTAAAAACAATAGGCATATCCTTTACTTTGTGCAACAGCACACGCGCACTCTGTCACGTTTGGTTCACATGATGCTAAATTGCTGAGCGAAATTTCAAACTGGTACTCGAACTTACCTTGCTTCAGAGAAATGCTCCTCCTGTCATTACCGCGCGGTGATCGATCAGTGTAAGCACTCTGTCAAGATTTATTGCCGTGTGGTTGTGTGTATCTGGTACGCTAAACTTATCACACTTTGGGCGATCAGCAGCGGCGCAATGTGCTATCACCTTGACTCACTAATCATTAGACTTTGGTCCCGGAGTTTCGCACAGTTTGGGAATTTGGGTTATTTCTATGTGATTTTCGCTTCAATGGCAGTGCGAGATGTGTTCACTTCAATGTTACCACAACTGACTTGCACACACACTTCCCACAGAACAACAACCAACTACTACCGGTGCGCGACCGGTCGTGGCGTGGCTTTTAAATGGACTGCGGAATCTGCGGAATCGCGCAACCGCTCGCTACGAGGCCGTTGGACGTATTGAAACAGCCCGGCCGGCGTTGGGCTGGTTCCAGCGCCGTGTGAGGACCCACGGCTGGTCGCCCCCTTATCAGTTGCAGAAAGGGAGACACATTATCATCGGCCAGAGTAGAGTGCCCCGCTAGACTTGTACGGCGCTGTATAGCAGCTGATGGTTTCATAGTATGCGTTACATCGCGTTGCTCGCAAAACACATAATCATTGCCGAGTTTCGTTTTCTTTTTACTCTCGCTTTGTTGGTGCCCTAAGTCTGCCGGGTTGTATAAAAGTGAGTGCAAATATTGCTTCTCTAAAAAAACTAGTGCACTGGCTAATGTGTGGACAAGAAGCCATCTCATCGTGAGGCGCTGAACACATAACGATGCTGAACGGCGCATTCGCTTGCAGTAATAGTCGCGAGAAGCGTTTTGAAATCGAAAAGAAAGTACATAATGTGTGATACGCCATCGAACGCGTGCCATTAGTGGGTCACATACGCGCGAAGATTGTGTGCGGCCGGTTTGCTGCTGCTGCTGTATGCCGTAATCGTGTTTAGAAATGTTTGTCCTTGCAGTAGCCTTTCAAGGGGTTCCAGAGACGTCTTCAGTCACGATCTTCGCGCATGTGAAAGTGTGTTCTATTCTATTTACTACATTCGCCACATTGTCACTGAAGATGATTATCATCAGGAAAAGTACCAACTGCCGGCACGCTTTCGACGCGGAACTGGGACGCACAGATGCACTTCTCTGCAGGTGCCAGCTGTCTTGTGGCAAGTAAATGACGCAAGAACCGATGTCCGACTTGCAATTCAATGAACCGCATGGAACGAGCCCAAGCTGTTCTTGTTTCCAGCGCCACCGTACGCCGCACACATTCGAAACTCTGGTCATCTGGTCTTTTGAAAGGGAGGGCGTTACGAGAGACCATCAAGCAAAAGTCCTTGGACTTGGACAAGGAATTTGATAAGAATAATGGAGCAGTGCTTCTCGTCTGCGCGGGGTTTGATGAACCTCGTAACCGTTCTAGGTCGCGAAGATAGCTTTCCATACAATAGAGATAGAAAGCCTGGAACATGAGGTCCGTTGTGCAAGCGCCAGATAAATGTAAATTCATTATCTATCAAAATTTACCTTTGTTCCAAATTTGACAGCATCAACAGAAACTGGTTTTCATATTTTCGTCCGCGAATCGGATTCAATAGTATCATGATATTTTGACCACGGTTTGCTTATCAGCGATATTGTTGCGCTGACCACTTATCACATTTGCCATCGCCTACACTAATCATCCACCAAGGGGACATACACTTTTGTCTTCTTTATTTGTTTGCTACATACAGCGCGCTCCTGTCCGGCTGTGGTTCCCATCGTGATCCGGTTTGAGGTGTTTCGTTGCGTTGTCGTTGGAACAGGTACGGTTATTCTTCGACGTAGTCACTTGGCTTGAAGTGATTCACTACATTCACAGTCCAGTCCGAGTCGACGCCTTTGGTAAACTCCTTGATGAAACGATAGTTGCAGATGCTAATCTTGTCCCGGAATTCTGGCAGGACCCTGCGCGAGGTAAGGTTCGATAATGAAAAACTCTGCATTCGATGGATTAAACTGCAAAGTCCACCGACTTACCCCACATTCAGCGGGACCGTTTCGCCACGTTCGATCATTCCCTTGAGGCCTCTCAGCACGTGGAAAACCATCGTTATTTCAACGAACCGCTTCTGGCTGTCGTCGTCCGATTCGTCAAACATTACGCCGACCTGGTAGGGAAAGGAGAAATATACATCCTCTTTCTCCACCTGTATGTCATATCGTTCGGCGACGGACATTTTTGCTAGTGACTGTTTTAGATCCGCTAAGGCCGCTCGGTCAACCAATCCCTCCAGCTGCTTCACTTCGCCTCCGGCAAGCGATGAAGATACAACCTGTAAGAATAAAAAAAATCGTAAGCATGGGGTACTTCTTGAAGAACAACCATGGTCCGAGACAAGGGAACAAACCTGCAAAGCTTGTTTCGTTCCCTGAATGAATTCGGGAAGGGAAAACTCCCGGTCGAAGTACGGCCGGATGATGAAGTGAACCATGATCCAGTTCCGGATGGTTTTTATCACCGAAGGCCACACCAGCTGCGGGAAATCCATCAGCATGGGCCGTTTGCGAATCCGCTGACGGGAAGATTGTTCATCGGTGGAGTTCCATCGCATTTGCACAATGTTGTGATTGTTGTTTACCATCGGCGAGCCGCCGAAGGCACCGACTGTGCTTGGCGACCACGCGGCCAGAGTACGCAGCGACTGTTTGCCACATAGTGGCGAAGTAGTTCCTACGGCTGTGCTCCTACTGCAACTGATTGTAAAACGCGAAAATCTACTAAAACTTCGCGAAAATTGCTTAAATTTTACCGCACCACTTTGAACAACAAACATTGTTGATGACAGATAGGGCCAGTGCAACGCTTCAAATGACAAATGGGCAAGGAAACGCTTGAAATGTCAAATAACGGAACGCTACAAAGTTGTTTTGTACTAAAAATCTGCGATGGTTTGAATATGCCGTTGGTTTTATTTTAGTACCATTATGAAACTTTGTGGAAAACGTTAGTTCTCCGTCGTCAGTAGACAGCAAACAGTTTGTATTCCAGGTCATCTTTTAAACAAACATTCACATTCTCCGGTCATACGTATTATGAATGTTGATGATAAAATGATGAAAGTGGTATTCTTCGCACGTTTTGCGTTCTAGTGCACGGTCGTCTTCCATGCGAAACTTACTCTCTAGACAGAATCCTGTCCACAACATTAAAATTTTCACAAGCTTCAAAGTAGCTCTTCACAGTATCCTCAACATCATCCCAATTTCGGATCTCTGCTGATTTCGGTCGTATTAAAAATATCGTTAAATACTGATTCCTTGTTTACAATAATTGCGGTTGCTGACAAAAATCAACCAGCTCTTTCTTTTAACCGAAAAGAATGAAAATAAAAAATAACTTTAAAGCTGTTTCAACATTTGATGAGGCCTCGTGGTACAGTCGTTAACTCGAACGACTTAACAACATGCCATACAGTTTTTGTGTCTTGGAACGGGTGCCCATTTGAGAGACTAGACAAGGGACACATGCAAATCTTTGATATAAAAACTATTATTCTACACAATACAATAAAACGGGATGTTGTTTGTGTCGCGTCGCAATCTGTGATCTAGTCGTTCGCACTCGGTAACCCGATCGCTCCCCAAGCTCTTAATGGTCTTTTGCGATATCGAGAGCTGTCCGTTGCAGGACGGCATCGAGTCCCGGTTACATCGGTTTCCCTTTAGTTTAATATTTTATTTATACATTTTTTTGTGTGTGTAATATTTTCAGAATTGTTCAATGACTGTTACCAGCCAATTTCCAGGACCTACCAAGTATCAGTGTACTACTGAGCTGCACCCGCAGCTAATCCAAAATAGTCCAATGATTGCCTGTGCTCAATGATTGCCTGTGCTTGTGGCCAGCAACACTCGCTCCGCTGCTAATGTTATTCTGCAATCCTACGATCATGCTGAAATGTCAAATTTCCGTTACTCTCTTCAAATGAGCGTTATGTGTAAATGACCTGTTAGAGAAAATCATTATTAATAACAACATTTTCATCATGCAGCCTGATAAATCTGTTCTCTAAACATGTATAATTTTGTAGTAGTGTAAAACTTCAAATTCAAGATTGACAAGGATTAGATCATATTTTCACGCAATTAAATCTTTTAAGATCTGTAAGTTCTTCTTTAATTCTTTTTAAGGTAATTGATAGAGTTGTTTAGACTACCTTTTCTTTGGATTAATCAGTCATACCTTAAAGACATATCATTGATTGGCAAAACAGCGAAAAGTTTGCCTATTATTTGTATCTTTCTTTGCACTACATTTGCTTGTATTGAAATTAACTTTATCGTAGTTATTACTAATTTTTGTGTTACGTTAGACAGTCGTTGGTCGTTGAGAGAAAAAAAAACTTTTACAATAATCGACTTAATGAAATCGTTTCTTGTACCGTTCTAAAGATCTTTCTTCATTCGCATTAAAAAAAAGTTTGTAGCGTTATCAACGAGAGAGCTCAAACGTTTTTTTCACAGTTTACCTATAATCCCGGAACACGTGACAAGCACCACCATTCCTCCAATTCCCCAGAGGAAACAATTACGCGTTGACAAACTTCGATTGCCTTTTCCCCATTTAACTTACTTTTTGTTCCTTTGCTTATTTTTCATACACAATCCCTGACGTGTGGCACCGTTGCTCAAGGATTCTTACACCATATGAATGCAGCACACATAAGGCATCGATTAATAAGCCTTTCGGGAGTTGCAGTTGTACATCTGAGATTTGAGTGTTACAAAAACCTATCATTTCAAGTGATTGATTAATTACATGGTTCAACGGTTAAGCATTTTATTGCACCAATTCATCTTTTTTTTTTATTCAATTAAAACGTTAAACAGTAATTGCTGTATAATTATTACAAATAGTAATTTCTTCCGTTTTAGTTGTCGTTTTAGTTTAGGCATTGTCTATTAGCATTAATCATCCAATCGATCCTGCTACTGGGGTCCAGATCAGTTTATCATTATCTTATATCGTTTTTGTGATCCAAATAAACCTGTGATTATTAGTTGAAGTAAACGGATTCATTTTATTTCTATTCTTACGTACATAGTCATAACTTTCATCATAACTGTCTAACGCACTCGGACAAATCACGACAAAACAACAGTCGCCATGCTTAATCCCTCACGACCCTTTCACCCAGACGGTAGGTTCATTTAGCATAACATCATAATAATTTATCAACCCTCCCCTACCCTTACTTTCGAAAGTATCTAACCTTTTTGAACAACCAGACTATAGGATTCGTTCACCCTTTTTCGCAAAGGGTGCAACTCCCGCTGCCGATGCTAAAGACTCTTATACAATAAAGCAACTTATATATGTAGTTGCGAGTGGTTCTGCTGGCCCATGGATGGAAAATTATTTATGCACTATGAAAACACCCCCAGAGGTGACAAATAGTTATTTTATGCCTTGTGGAATTGCTTTGCTACTTTTTTTTCTCGGTTTCCGATGCCTGTGTGCTAGGATATGAGTTCATTAGTCAAATTAATTTCTTCCAAAATGTTGCTTATTATTGGATGCTGCTTGACCCTGCTCTCCCGCACATGTTACATCTTGCGGTGTGAAGAAATCGTTTACATTATGATTATATCATTTTATGTCTTTTTCTTGAAGGTGCGACCCGATAATGAATGAACGGTGGTGCAGCCAAACGTGATAAAAGTTCAATCAAGTAAATTGAACACATTACTCGAGAAGCGGCATTACTCGTTCGATAGTTGTTACAAACAATTCCCTTCCATTCCTTCCGTCCGTTGCTTGGGGACTTTCGCCAACAACTTATATCATTCATGTTATCATTTTTTTTGTTGGAATGCGCTGTATGTGTTTCTCGATTCTAGTTGAACAACCTCTCGTTCTGCGTCCGTTTACTATCATCCCATGTATTGACGATCTTGCGACATTTATTAATCGTTATCGAGCGATAATATGAGATTGTTGTCTTCTAGGAAGAGTTATTTTGTCAAATAATAGGATAACTCTTATTTATTAACTTCAGCTATCACATGAATGTTCTGCAGTGTCGAGCGAGATTCTGTAAGATTTTGTTTTAACCAGAGCAAACTTACTTGTGAGCGAAGGGTGAATTAGTGTACGGCCCCTTAGTTTGCGTACTGCTTGATCCCCGCCCCTGAACTGGTACGTGTTTAACAGCATAAATCTGAGGATAACGATACGTGGAAATGTAAAAGAATCCATACGCATGGTAACTAAAATATTTCAATAGCATAGGTGGCTTTCTCAGCTTCCCAGCTCTATAACTTGCATTAAGTACGCTAATATTGTATTACCTATACCTTGTTGACACTCTTTTAAAACAACTAAAACTACTCGAGCCATAATTTAGCATTCAAGGGTACAAATAAAAACATAGTAAAGCGTGAGAAATGGCTTTGCAGCAACATTTCAGTAAAAAACGGCAATGTTTAGAATGATCCCTGGAAGCCACACGACGCATGCCGACCCCCGCGCAAATGAGTGAGGAACCATTTTTTGCATAATTAATTTCGCCAGACAACCCTTGGCGGTAAGCGTGTCTGTTAGCAAACGTTTAGGTTTTGCGCCACCATTTGATACAGCTTTCCACCAATTTTGTTTCATTTGTCGCCCGTTTTTACTCTTCATTAACAGCAGTATAGGACCCCTGCTGATGCTGCGAAGACCATTACCGCGATGTTGCCATATTCACACCTCACAAGTGCCCACATACGATACGAGGGATCGGCACGTGCCAAAGATGCTACGAAACAGCGGGCTACTTTTTCCATAAATACCCCCAAAGTGTGGTTAAACAACCATTCCCAAAAGATAACCCGCTAACCCGACCGTTTTATGCAAAAGACCTCTCTATCTCTTTCTCTCTCTCTCTCTTCTGGATGCAACGCCTTGTTTCAACAACTCGTCACCGATCTTTTGACATGATTGCTCATACAGCCCGCAAACACCTCGCGCACGTACACCAAAATTCTGAACGTCGTCGGCTTGTTAGCTCAACCCTCTCTTCGATTTCCCCTTCCCTGCTTATACTCGAAAGACAAACCAATTTGTTACACAAAAATAATTAGAACATTGTTCACGTCATTTCCCTGGAAAGCCGCTGCGAACGCGTGCTAACAGATCGTTCCAGTAAATGGAACTTGTGGCAGAGGCGGCCTTGGCCGACAACTGGTATCGATGGTGCTTGTTACGGTGTTGGACCGAAAATCGAAAGTATGAGATCATTTGAATAAATATACACATAAAAGTTGTGCCCTTCAAAGGGCATTTAAAGAAAGAAAGACAGGTAAAGAAAAGAAGGTTGTTTGTGGGTTTACTTAACCTAGTGCGTTATGGAAGAGGGTCAGAAAACCCCTATGGGATGTTAGTATGTATCAAAACAGAAGCATGAAAACCGTATCTTCACCAATAATTGCTTAGTTCCCTTCTTTTCCTATTCTATCTTAATGATGTTAGTTTAATTCTTCCTGCAGACAATCATCTTCTTTACGCAGAGGATCTTAAACTCGTCTATCCTATTAAATCTATTATATCCTATTATATCTATATCTCTGATTGTCTTCTTTTTCATCAATTATTGCATTCGTTATCCTAGTGGTGTGTAGCAAATATGCTTTCTCTGCGTTCAGATAAATGCTCTGTTTTATCGTTTTTTCGTTCCTCTATCATTGATTTCGATCACTCTCTAAATATGTTTGTTCTTGATCGTGTTTTCTCTATGTGTGACCTTGGGGTAACTTTTGATAGCAAGCTCTCTTTTAATTCGCATACTGAGTTGCTTGTTGGAAAGGCAATGAAGACCTTAGGTTTTCTCCGCAAAATTACAGCTGACTTGTCTGATCCCTTATGCCTAAAGACGCTCGACTGTGGTTTAGTGCGCTCCACTCTCGAATATGCCAGAGTGGGTTGGCAACCCACTAGTAACAATATGATTAATAGAATCGAAATTGTCCCGGAACAATTCACAAGTTATGCCTTCAAATATTTTTTTCGTGGATAGGTTGCTCCCATGTCTCCCAGGTCTTGACAAATTAGAATGCCGACGAAATAAATCGCAAGCTATTTTCGTTGCTGGCCTGCTTCTTCGCGAATTTGATTGTCCCAGCTTATTAGCCACGATACCTCTCTATTCGCCTTCGCGATCACTCCGTGCTAGGGATCCATTAATGATTCCTGCTCGACGTACTCGTTATGGCCAAAACGATCCTTTTCTTATCAGTATGTATAACTTTAATACGTATTTTCCTCACTTCGATTTTAATATGTCTCATTCATCCTTTCGTGCTCGTCTTGCTACGCTAGCTGTCTCGAATCCATCTCTTTATAAAAGTTTAACTTTTTTTTCTCAGTATGAGATTCTGATCTATCCGTTAGTTTTTAGCTTTTATATACGATTAGTGTTAGCTTAGGTTGTTTTTCTCTTAGTGTTAATCCAACAGCCAGACACTTATACTTAACAAAAGACTAAGAATAAATAAACAAATAATACAATTTTCCAAAGTCCAAAAGCATGAGATTAGTTTTAACTAACCGTTAATGTAAATGAAATTTCTTTCAACTATGCCATAATCTTCCCTAACGTATTTGTTATCTGAGGTATCTTTTTTTGAAAGATTATCACGCGCCTCCATCAACAGGTGCTCCTTGCCTGGGTATCGTTTGTTCTAGTCATTGACTTGTTGTTTTAAAATACTCTCACGAAAGCTTATACTCCCTCCGAAAGCAAATAACCGTGACCAAGATGCCGTTATCGTGTCATAATCTTTTCCGATTGTTTTCCCGTCTGTTGTAAGCCAAAGTTGAGATTATTTTTTCACGGTATCTTATTCTTCCATTTGCCTGTCGTTAAAAAAGTCATTTGAAATATGTATTTAATGACAGCCAATGCAGAATAACGATATTAACAATATCTGCCAGGCATTTTATCGAAACAGCTTCGCTCTACAAAAATGGAATCTGTTGTTGCCCCAGGAGCACGCGAGCGTTTGTGTGCCTCATTTGCGTACGGCATGAGTTCAATCAGCAACCAATCGCGCTTCACTTTGATGACATCATTAATGAGCAAACGGATCATTTCTTTAGGGCACCTTTGTCGGTTTGTTTCCACATGTTGCATATCCTTTGTTTAGTTTGAGGATGAAAGCGTACACGTGTCTTGTAAGAATTACATCACGCAGGCATGGCGACGAAACAACACACAAATCCACATACACACACTCCAAATTAACACACCGGAACGGGTGGTGAAGGTGGCACATGTTCAATGACGACCCTCACCGCTCATCACAAAACAAGTGAAACAAAGTTTTTGCTTGGGTGAATGTTTACAATTTTTGCATTCCATTATTCATACCTGTACAAACGTACAGGCATGTCCGCAATATCTCTAATAATGCTATACGCCTGCAGCATAAAACCGCACCAAAACAAGTAACACCAGATAAAAACTCTCTAATCAAGTTTGGTGAGACACTCGCTCGCTTGTGTGGTTTATCACTCGAGTGACGTGTTTCTGCATTTCTCTGCCATTGAGGACAATTGTCACTGCCGAACCGCATGACGTTTTAGTGGTTTGTTCAGCATTAGTCGGTGGTATTTTTTATGCGGTTAGGCGGTTTAACGCTGCTTTCATTTCCCGATATGTTTTTTTTCACAATCCAGCACACACAAAACACTTTGATCATTTCCCATGGACAAAAACAAGTGTTGTATTCGCTCATGTCCGATTGCAGTATAACCAGCTAACACAATTGTCACAAACTTTGTTTCACAAATCCGTGTAGCCTGTATACTCTAAGCAATTATTGGAAATAGATATGCTCTGAGCCTTACCATTTTGTGGCACACATGACTAAGTGGCTTGGTTGATGTGTGTGTGTTTTGTACTTGCCTTGGTTATATTCGAGAGAGCCCATGCCCAACTCTCAAACTCAAGAATTCAACTGGCAGTCATTCCAAACAGTATAAAACCAACCTATTGTAGCCTCTGGTCATATCTTTTAATCAGCTTTTGTAATATAAATTTATCAATTAACGTATGTAGTTCAACCAGCATGAAAGGAAGTTTCAGTTAGATCACCTGGTCCCGAATATCAAGAAGTCGTCAACAAATCATTCAATATTTAATATCTATAATACCTGTAATATATTCTTTTGAGTCGTTTTATTATTTAATATATTTTAGAGAAAATGTAGCAAGATTGAGAAATGATAAGAAGAATTGTACTTGATGTTTTTCTTAAAAATATTTATAATATTAAAAATATTTTTTGTTATAATTTTAATTGTTATATTTTTACATAATATCAGAAAACAATTTTAAAATTAAGAGCGTTTTGTGCATGACAAAAAAGAGACATGAAATTCCAACGGGCTCTTTATTTTCTCTATTTTAGGTCATGGATAACTTACTGAACTCGCATAAGGTGCCAAAGTTTTCTTAAGCGTTCTGTGTTTAAGCTTTTATTACTAAACGTTCAAATAGTTGCTCCAAGGAATGATTAGTTCAAATAGATCCAGGTTCTTCAGAAGACTTTTACTCAGCTCTCCTGACAGCAACGGTTTTACATTTCCACGAGAATTTAGCAACGGGTTTTACCGAGAATTTTATATTTCCACGAGACCGGCTACTAGCTAGAACAGCGGAAACATGACTAAACAGCCTAATAATACAAATACTGGTAAAATAATATAATAAAACACATATTTCGGTCTAAGCTTCAGAAAAAAATACCGATCATCCTTTTGCAAAGCCCATCGATAGGGTTTATTTTAGTTGCTGCATTAGTATTATAATATATTAGTGGTATGAAAATAATTCAACTTTGTATATCATATTAAAGATTGGAATCAAAATAGTTAATCAAACGCTATTCTGTAATTGAATCGACTAGCTTTATTATAATGCTATTTCCTATTAATCAACACTTGTTCATTCGCAATGTTAAACATTTTTACAACCGTCACGCCTGGCTCTAATTTATGTGCACTTCGGCCACTGTGTGGTCTCCGTCTTCCGTCCAGGTTTACCATCTGGAGCGACCAAAAGTAAGGTACACATAAGCTCATTGGATTACACGCCCGCAATTAATGCTGTCCCTGGCACTCATAATTGTACATTACACCGTTGGGACATTTTTCGTGACATATGCGATGTCACCTAGGGTTCGTGTTAAAGCCACAAGCTCACGCAAATTGTTGGCACTAAGCGTGCCAGGATTTATACCCACACAACAAGGGTACACACAATGGCACTCGAACGATGCGCTGGTGCTTGCGTGAGGATGATGCTCGGAACGATTCTGTTGTCTGTTTGATGATCTTCCCTTTCCGTTCCACTCGAACGAAATTTCCGCCGCTCTCTTAATACCCATTCATGAAAAAACATTTAACACCGCTTCAACTCGTTGCATTTTGGTGTCTCACCATCGGAGTCTGCTAAGTCCTTGCATCGTCCCCTTGATAAATCGAATCATCGTTTTCTCGAACCATGGCATGGTCTCTTCTAAATCTCATTAGATGAGAAGTCTCGGTAAAGGGAGTGTATAATTGAAATAGCGAGGTCCGCCTGCGTCGTGGCGGCAAACGTCCTTTCTCACTCAGTATGGCTGTTTTCGGTAAAGCGCACGATAACATTGAAGCACAGTTCGACACGCAAAGTTCAATGTGCCAAAGTGGAAAAGCGAAAACACAATTTTCATTCCAATAAATTGAATACAAAGAACGTTGGAGGTTCCGAGCGAACGTCAAACCCTAGCAAGTCGAAGGCCGCAGCTGATGCGCTGCCCTATCCAAAGGGATTAGTTGGGCTGGAATGTGAACAGATCCGCTGGCACAAACGTTTCTGCCTTTCAGCCCGGTTGCGAAAGCAAAATGGCGTACTGTGGCGCACGTAAACGAATGAAAGTATCAAACAAAAACATGGATCAGTCCTTAATCCCCACGATTGATGGTATTCTGCTGTTGGGTTTTCTGGTGCGGTATCAGGCCGACAGTTCATGCGATAATGGGACAGAAGTTTAATTTCAAACAGTCAGCGAAAGTAAAGCCCATAGATCGTAATTCGGCTCACAAGACTCTTAGTGTTATTACTTTTAAGTTTGTTTTGCTTACTTAAGTGAAAAGGAAAATAATGAACGCTCTAACATCAATCCATTATTTCTCTTAATTGTGTGTTTTTATTTTTCAAACTTTGTTATCCGTTTATTGCAATATTATCATTAGTTAATATAAAAAAATAGATTTTTTTTACTTTTTTCCATACGTCATACATTTTTTATCCGAAACATAAGTTATGGAGTAATGAATGGTTACAATAAAATAATTTACTTTGTTGATAAAGTGAGTCGTTGATTTAATATCAGCCTGACCATTGCTTTATCTCTATCACACTGTATTTATCTCATTAATCTATTCCTTTCCCTCGTGATTTCATTCCAGACACTTCATTGCTGGTAAATATCGTTTACAGGGTTTCCCACGATTTATTGGTCAGTTCCCATGATTTTTTGGTGTGTTCCCACGATTTTTTGGTCGTATCCCATAAATTTTTGGTTCGTTCCCATAATTTATTGGTATTTTCCGATTGGATATCAATACAATTGGACCAAAAAATTCTGGGAAACGACCAAAAAATCGTGGGAACGCACCAAAAAAATATGGGAACCCACCAAAAATTGATGAGAACCAACCAATAAATCGTGGGAAACCCTGTAATTTTCCCTCTAACGCACATGACCCTTCGCCTGACGGTGGTCCAAATGTGTTCCTCCCAAGTAGCAGCTGATCAAGTACCTTTTCAACATAGTCTGAAGTTGGTCCCCGGACGAATGTTTTGGTTGAGTGACTGGAAAAAGGACGTTCTAACCTCAATCGATCCGTAACATCGGTGGTCAGATAGACATCTCTCGGATGAATTTCCACTGTAGAAAACGGGGAATACTTTTTTATCATTTTCTAGTTCAAACGCTGCTCTGTACTGGTCGGCATGATATGTCTGTAGTACAATGGAAGAAAGAAAAATCTCTATTCTCGCTGAATTTTCTTCGTTTCATATTCTTGTCGATGTCCCAAAGGATTCCCCATATTTTTCTATGCGAACAAATGTGTCTCTCATCCTGAATATACTTATTTATTCACACGGAGTAACTTACAGACTGACAGCATACACCCTGGTCTGATGGGACTGATGGGAGCTGATAGACTGATGGTTCGTAGCCTTCTGCAAGGTGTGCAAAACTAACGCTTCCCCAACGGACAAATAAATATCAACTACTATTAAGCCCTTCGTAGTCCATTGCTAGCTTTTTTAACACTTATGTAGTATCGTCATGTCTATCTTTTTTCAACATATCCTTGTACATACAACAAACATGTAATACAGAAGAGCTAACCTGACATGCCACAAACATCAAAATGCTGCATCAAAATTTATGACCATTTCTCGGCCTTTTGTTCTTCCCTATTTCCCACTCGTGTTGGGAACGGCTTATAGGCGGGATTACATTTTACATGATTTATGAAATCCCGTAAAATGAATGTCGGTGTAGGAAATGTATTCCCTAAGCTGTTGAGGCGTATCAGTATGACTCAGGTGCAAAATGTCATTCGAGTTTCACTCTCTTCAATGTTACTCTGAAATGTTAACTCCGGAATATGAAACAAATTGCACGTCACAAGGAACTACACCGTCATGCAATGTTTTCATGCTGAACAATGGAAACTCGCTTTGTGTTACATTCAGTGTAGGTTTAGCAGTGAGCTACGAGTCTACCGCCCCATAAAACAGATAAAAAATAGTAATGACCCTAATTTGCCTTCAAAATTAAATGCTTTATCTACCATGCCAACTTAATGTCTAGTCTTATGGATACCATGAAAGGGAAAAGCTTTGGGTTTACTTTCAAACAAGGAACTGTTGCGCCATGAAACCATATGTTCGATCAAAAAGTTTACAGTGATATCTTTCAACATTCTCCTGGGGACATTACTCGTTTGAAGCGATGCAAAACCATAAAATATCAATTAATCATAACACCATTTAGTGGCGGGCTAATCCCCTCATGCAATGTGCTTAGAAGTTTCCGCAAATAACAAAAAAAGTAGAACCCCTCTCACGCCTCATACAGCCAGCAGAGCAGAACCCAATCTAACAGAAGGCAGAAACCTCGAAGCGAAGGATCAGCAGTGAATCCTTCCACAAATCCTACACCAACTGGTGGTGTTTTTGCACCTACCCAGAAGCAGGGTCACTTTTTTACATGATGATTTCCCCCTCTTTCAAGCAGATCGTGCCGCACCTACCCTACTGGTGCATAGAAGTAAAGTGAATTAACTACAACACACCCGCCGGCACTATCGCTTAGAATACAATTGAATGGCAACATCTGATCGATTTTCGTCTAATCTGTCGTCCACCAGGAACTGGAACTGGAAGCTGTTCCTACTCGGCTGTTCGGTTCGGGAAGGGTGCCAAGCGCATTGTTGATTAATTAGAATTTAATTCATTGAGTGGCAGTCTAGCACTAGCAAACAACCAGCACACAGTTCTGCCAGAACAGAATAACTATCGCCAACTCCTGCCAGTCATCAGTCACGCCAACTTGGTGATGCGCATTGATTTCGAGAGGGGTTGTACAATAAATTGATACAGGGATTAAGTTGTACTATCTCTCCGGTGCTCTCAGAAATATGTTCCATCCATATGAGCGATTCCCTCTCTAGCTAGCAAATGGGAACAGGAAGAAGAAAAAAACCAACGCACTGGAAACATTTCCATTCACCCCAGTGGTTATTTGACCGAAGTGTTCGTTGTAGAAACAATGGTAAATATTTACCCGATTTCACTAGCTCGAATCGACCCCGCTGGAAGGCAATGGCTCGGGGCCAATGTGATGACTCTGTTGCTCATGTTTCATTCAGATTGTTATCGTTTGGTGGGGAAGCGGTGTGATTGAAAAGCTATTATTTTATTTGCCAAGAAAATCGGAATGGTTTGTTGTCCTTGGAATTCTCCTTAGCCAAAATATGACAGGCGTCAACATAACAAACACGTGTCGGGATTATGGATCAAAATTGTTTGTATTGGGTGAGATCGGCTTTCTGAAATGATGGAATGTAGCTTTGAGTTATTACATTTGATACATCTTGTAAATTTATTACACTGTTATGAATTGGAGCTATTGCTCGAGCTTGAATTATTACCTTTGAGCTAATTAAATATTGACATTTGGGGAAAGTAATCAGATTATGAATATGTTAGGATTTTTGTACAGTTTTCGCCGTCGGGTTAATGCTGATAATTAAGGTATGGGACACGTGAAGGTATACTGCAACATTACTTTTAGTTTTCCATTCAGTTCATTCTTAAACTGTTGTTTTGTTCATTATCTAAACGCTTTACATTGATCGTCGAACGTATTTGCTCAATTCAATTCTTCAATTGAAATCAAAACACTTTACCCAAACTATCCGAAAAAAAAATCAAGATTTCATTGTGACTATGTAAACAAGAAACGAATTGCAACCAAAAACACGTATAAGTGGCAGTCGCCGTCTCCATAATCCCGATATCTTCAAAATACTAAAAGAAAGGATTGCAACAAACAAATCAGCAGACAGCTTTAATATAGCCGCATAAAACCGTTGGTAAAAAAACATTATTTGTTTTACATCACGGACACATTTTCAACAACAACAAACTGCCGTCGAGTTTTCATTTGGTTTCATTTGTACTACTGATTTCCTTATCAACCGTTCATGGGCTAAAAGTCACTCTGTGCCTTCAAACACAAAACACCACCACCTTCACCACTTTTGTTGACACAATTTCCAATCTCTCGACATTGAGGCCACGTCACTGTAATGTTTGTACATTTGCTGCTGCTTGAGTATATTCACGTTGGCAGTATCTAACGATAGGAAAGAATATTCATATGACAGTCGAATCTGTGACCGTACCTCCTGATGTCGTAAGTTGAAATTTTTTCCCTTTTTCGAATGAAAATCCTACCCAAACTCCTCCCTTATTATGCCTGTACATAAACGGTGCATGGAAAACGATGAAAAATAAAGCAATGAAAAAGGTGAGGTGAACGCTTTTTATCACTGTCGATGTTTTCGTGGCAAGATTCTGTGATGGTGTATGTTTTTCCGTACACTTCGAAGTTTCTTCGTGCACTGACGGTACTGTTTCTGGTTGTCATACTAGGTTCCACCTTGCTGTGGTACACATGAAGTTGGGTTTCTCTTTCTTACTTTTGCTTGTCGCATAATTCTTTCTAGCATGTGGAGCAGTGCCTCGTAAACAAAACGATCTGTTGTTACTGCTCGACAGGGATCGGCAACCCGTTCAGTTCGAATTATCTATTAAATAAACAATCAATCATTGTAGCAAAATATCTACTTTTATTTAAAATATTAATCTCTTTGATGGTTTAAATTAGACAACTCTAATTTAAAATAAATGACAGTGGAACAATATTCATCATCCGATTTGACAGTTTCGTCCCGGCAGATTGAAATTCGACAATTCGTAACAAGTAATGGTTAGCTTCAAACCCGTTTTTTAGAAGTGGGTTACAATACATTGCATACGTTTCAAAACATCGTATTAAACTGTGTTAATGTTTTTTTTATCATCATTTAAATTTGTTTGTTTTCTAATCCTCTTAAGGCGATGGAACTCTTTAGAATAAGCCTGGAAGGCAATAGCTTTGTTTTTTTATGCAAGCTGATGGCAAAAAAACGAGTTAATCTTTCGGTAAAATATCGCGTTCTTAGCCTCATCTTCTGCTTAAGAAACAAAAAAGGTAAAGAAATGCGTTAGTATCTATCTAATTTTAATTATTATCATTAGTATTATTATTATAACATGTTTTTTTTGTTTTTAACACCATTTTTATTGATGTTACTTACTTTTAGATATGCAAATGTACGTTTAGATAAGAGATAAAAGATGTGAAATGTTTGTCACCAACCAATGCCCTTCCAGTTGCTTTGGGGCATTATTGTAGCCGTTCTGGTGGTAGAGTCGTCAACTCGTACGACTTAACAACATGCTCATCATGAGTTTAAGCCTCAAATGGACCGTGTCTTCATACGTAGGACTTTTGACTATCCTACTATGTGGAAACAGCAAGTCACTGAAAGCCAAGTCCCAGTAGTAGTGGTACAATCATGTCTTTGCCATAAATGCACCGTTATGGTACAATTTCAATGTAATCAAAATTATATTTAAAAAATTAAAAACAAGTTTTCAATGCCCTAAAATCTAAAAGAAATTTGCCTGTTTTTATTTTTATTTTATGAGCGTTTTTTTATTTTTATGAAGGATATTTTTTGACAAAATTGAGAATTAGATAAATGTCCAAAAGCTATTTTTATTTTTGTGTGACTTCTCTTATAAATTGTATTTTGTGAGCATACTTTAAATTTAAATAAATCAACGAGCTGAATCACAATAAGTGAATAAAAATCTGCCAAATTTTAGATTGCCCCCCACTGCACATATTGCCAGATGAACCACAACGTTTGTTATTAGTGTATCTTTTGCAAAGTAAGATAAGTATACTGGAGCCTGGATTTAATTACATTCAGCCACAAATAGATATTGTGCTCAGTTTCTTTGCTTTTTTTAATATTTACCATAACATAATGATCATATTTCAAACAACTTTGATGTTTCACAAGTCGTGGTATAGGAAACGAGCAGCCAAAGTACCAGATTCTGTTCAGTTCTATAAGTTTGATTTCTGCTACGATGAGTTTAGTTCATTTCATTAAACTTTCTATAAGTTTGATTTCCGCTACGATGAGTTTAGTTCATTTCATTAAACTACAGGGCCACTCACGGTCACAGTGCCAACTGTACATACGTCATTACGTACGTATTTTTACTGAATTTATTCAAGAATATCTGTTCTTAATATAACCATGAGACGTTTACTATGCTGCAAACGATAGCCTGGCTTTTACTCTATAGATTTTGCTTTCTCCGTCATGTTATTTTGCTAACTGCCATCACACTACGATGGGTTATGCGCATGCCACTATTTTTGATGGCAATTTTAGCAAAATGCAACCCTGTGGCGGTATCATTTTCAATTTATTCTCCCATAGACTCTTGTCATCGTAAAACGCAACAGCGTAAACTGGAGAGTGAAAGAGCAACACACGAACCTGGAGTTGTTGGAAATTTCTCAGATGAATCGTCGCCATTGGTATTGCTGTTGTTTACGCTTAATGGACCAGATCGGTGGTGGCTGGAGGCATTGAGTGTTTGGCGCTTTTCCTAATTTTCCACATCCTGTATCGTCACCCTTCTGGCCTTGGCAGTGTATAGAGACACGCCCGCGATTGTAGGCGGAGCTTGCGCAATGGAACGACGTTTCCCCGACAGGAATTATGTAGTAGATCCTAGCATGTTGAACTTTGTGTGAGCAACCTCATGGCAGTCGTCATTGTAGTTCGTGCAGAAGAGTAAGAACGATGCAAAAAGTCAGCTTATGTATTGACTAAGAACCCACCGCCGTAAAGAGGGATTACGTGCGATAGTTGCTGTTCAATGTGTTCCGAAAGCATATAACAACCACGCTGGTGGTGTGGCTGTTAGTAAGGTTAAACATAGATCGAAACAGCAAAGCATAAATATTCAACAAAAGGAAGGAGATTGCGGGTCGTGGTTGTTCTCTGCTTTCCATTTAACTTTGCTATTTTTGTTTTTCGTTTCTTCTTTCTTTTCCCTACATTTCTAGATCCGAGATTTGCTATCGGTTTCCACAGCTTTCTACTGCCAGAGCGATCCTTTTTTTGCGACCACTTACGGTTGATGACGCCAGGGCTCTCAATCACCGAACAAGAGTCATTCATCCCAGCCATCCGTGCTCAGCTCATCAAATATGGGTAGCTAAGGTATCCCTTTATCGATCGAACCTGTCCTGTAGAACCGTAATTCGGTCAATCATTTAGCATTTTGCCCTTTTTGTGTTGATGTATTGATTTTTCACAAAAATAACTCAATCCTATCTTTGGCTTTTAAGCGAAATGTGTCCGAAGAAAATTCTTCTTTTTTTGTTCCCAAACTATTCTGTATGGGTTTTGACTGCGACTTTCGGTTGCCTTTGACAGCTCTTCCAAAAATCAAACCAAACACAACATGCATCTGCTCTTTGTATATTTCCACTCGACTTGCAAGCTTGCAAGTCGATCGAAAACGTTCTACCTGAACGTGACTCTATTTGACATCGTGCTGCACTTGCATTCTGGCTGTTTGCAGCATGCAGATGGATTTTTTGTCACTTCCATCTCCATGCTCTAGGAAAGGACAATCGATTGCACTTTGAACGCCGTGTCGTACGAACGAGCGGACATGTGTAATTTGCAAACGGCAGACACCTGATAACTGATGCCATTGCACCTCAGAGGTGCACCTTCTACCGAGCTCGAGTAATTGAGTTTGCGGTGCCTGATAAACTGATTAATGATGATCATCATGATGCTTGCAGCGATCGTTCACTGTTTCGCAGTCACAAAATCTGGCACGACGCTGATAGGACCCTCCAACGCAGAACGTAAACTCCTGTGACTCGCGGTAGGCATACAATTCATTGGAGCAATGGTGCCCATTATTGAGTTCGCCGTTCAGCGTACCACGTGGCCACTCGCGATGTGCTTCCTGGAAATGGACTGGAAAATTAATCAAAGCGACATCAGTTTATTGCGATATCTTTTCTACAATATTCGTGAGACGCATCATTTCAATGGGGCTTTTTTATCGAGGCACATGTTGGTTGAGCTGAAGCATTGCAGCAATGTCAATGTCAAGCCTTTCGAAGACGATTCGAAAGCTCAACGCACCATTCTGCAAAATATTCAATTATGTAAATTAATAACATTTTAATAAAAGTAGGACCATCAGATATAGGCGCATTGTTAAATAAATATATATAAATATCAAATACGACATAGATTCTTAGGACAAATGATGAGGCTTTGAAACGCCGCCAAAATTCTATAAATTCCATCTCGAAACCGTAAAAAAAAGGATTTAATCTATCAGTGTTGGGTAGAATGAGGCCAATGTTTGAAATTTTTTAGGTTTTTGAAATTTGGTACAACAAAGTTGAAAAAGCTGGTTGAACAATGCTTACACATTTATTATAAAAGCAAGATTTTTATCAATCTTATGAAATCTTATGAAATGCTTTAATACAGCATACGCAACGCTCCTGTAACAGCTTCGTACAAATCCCACTACTGTAGTGTTCATGTTAAATGTTTGGTTGGAGTTGAAGGATCTAAAACACCCGAAATCATAGTTTAAAGCTTTTGACAAATGATTCTTTGCTTTCTGTGATCCTTGATTGTGTTTGATTAAACAGAGATAGCAGCTTATCACTTATTTTTATTGCTTTAAACAATCCTAAATACAACCCAATTCCATGAGACATTTCTGTCTTACATACGATACTTAAGATCTTCGTTTAACCTCGTAGAGAATCACTTCTCGTTGGAGTATCAACCACTAATTAAATGTTGGTACCAAAGAGCGTAGTCATTCTCTTGAAACGCCCATTGAACTATAAATATGGTTCCCTGCTCTTCTGCCAGTAAACCCATTTCACCGGTGGCAAGAGCGAAAGGGAAACGATATAAATCTAACCCCTAATGCTACTTAATCTTAGCTTCCGTTTCTACTATGCTACTCTTCCGGTATCACACTGCACGTGATGGAAATTGCTTAGTCACTGAATCATGTCCTTCCTGTGAGAGTACCGTATTCATGTTGTTCCCTTGCTATCAGTCAAATATTAGAGAAACCATTTCCGAGCCACGACATTAGCATTCAGCAACGTGCATAACACAAAAGCTCCAGCAAATCACCATGGCGCCACAATGAGAGGGGAAAAGTTTTCTCCTCCATCATGCAGCCCTACGCTTCTTCCTCGCTCTAAGTCAATGATCATACCGCTTCCTTCCTACTTCTGCAGCACAAACCTATGGTGCCTACCGTGCACGTTGAAACTAAATGGAGACCGTAACGTAGCGCACGTAAATGGTAATAAGATGCAAAAGTGCCATCAGAGAGCTGTAGCTGGCTTAACTCAGAGTAGGGAATTCTCTTTTATCGTCACCCACACTCTCAGCCTCAGTCAGTCAGATACGCCTCACGTTAATGGAATATTGAAAATTTGTCACAGATGGTAAATGGCGGCGGTTTAATCTGATATATAAGCACCATAGAATATAAATTATATATGAAATATAGCGTTCGAAAAATAATTCCTGTTGATTGAGAGGCACGTAATGTTTGTACATAGCCATAAAAGTATTCCATTGAGGCTTTTGAGCAGTGATCACGATATACAGCGATATGAAAGAGCGACTACCCCGTGCTTTGTAAGCAATCTCGGAAAGGACAACGGTTCAACCGTCGAACGAACTCGAAAGCGAGTCCGATGATGATGAAAGACTTTTCCGGAAACGTAACGACCTCACGAGTGTTCAAGGCTAAAGGACATAGTTTTATTGCATCTGTTTCAGAATCTGGTGGACGATTCGCCAGAACGCTATAGCAATGGCAACGACTGTTTCCCGGCATTCCATAGCACTGTAGCTTTTGACATTATTTGCATATCGGTCGTATGAAACGGTGCTATGGTTGGGCCGTTATTGGAGCATATAAGAGCGACGAGAACATCAGTTCAATGAGCAGTACGTACCCACTTCGTTCCGTACTGATGTTGCATACAGATGAATGTTGGTTTCATGTGCACTGAGCCATGTAGGGATTGAAATCCAATAAAGCCACATTGCTTTATGATTGATGGGGCAAGAGGCTTGCTATTTTGTGTCAACTGTGTCAAGAGTAGTTGGGAGTCGGTAGTGCATTGCTTCCGATCAAATTTTCAATTGTTTACCAGAAGCCGTCATACCTAAGCCACCATATAGTGAGTGTAGTTGAGATTTGGCAAATAATGTTATATACCAATCCCATATGTACAGTGTATTAGGTTGGATGAGAATTATAGCTCACCAAATTCTATGATGTCGACAATTCATTTGTCGCTTCATTTGTTATCAATGTATAACCTTAAACTTTGTTAATTTGTTAATTTATATATAACCTTAAACTTTAAGCATTAAATGTATGATAACCTTAAATTGTATAAATGAAACTGTTATTTGTGTTTTTTTATTTCGCAAAGATTATGTTTCGAAGAATTTAGTCTCGAAATACACCAATAGTTCGAGAAATGACAATTAATTACAACCGAAAGACAAAACTTAGAACACATCAATCAGGGGCGGATTAAGCAATAAGCAAATAAAAAAGAATCAAATTCGATCGGAGTGCATTTAATTAGCCTTTTTCATTGAGTCACTTTTGATTATTTAGAGACAATGGCTGGTATTATTGAATCCGTTCGTAGCGGGAACGTACGGCGCTCACATGAAATTCTATGGCAACACATATCTTGCGCCCGGTCCTACAACGCCGCGGTGAATAACTGTAGCAACGATCTAGTACGTTAGGAAAATGAGTGTCGGGACGTACGCCGCCGCTACGAACGGATTCAATAATACCAGCCAATAATTAGCCTTTATCATTGAGTTAATTATTCATTTATTATTTATTAATTGCATGTGTTTTATTCAATAGGTAAAGGTCGTAAAGGTTGCTGCATTATTATTCTTTTGATAGCTAACAATCAACGAATATAAATAATCTGTTCTTGTTCCTTAGTTTGACTTTATATTCAGTGGTTTCCGTACATGTTTGCGTAAGAATTTAATTCGCTAAACACATTGTTTAGGGTAGTTAAGCTTCAGCCCATTTATGGGGGATAGTTCCACGTTGCATACAATCTATTGTGCAATGATTGACAGCCGCCGTCATTTACATCATTGCCAAGAAGTTTGGAATGAGATCCTCTCTCCATTTAAAATGAACAAAACCAATATTGAAATAGTGCACACACCTCCAGCCTTCACGCCAAAAAGTGGTTTGCATCTGAAACTAGAGGCAATCCGGAAAAGCGGAAAAACAAACACTTCAAACCCATGAGACCAGCCACTCAAATTTGTCCGGCAGTCGGTGAATCTGCCCACCTTTGTATCCGTCATTTCCACCAGAGGCTGTGGTTGTTGTGTTGGTTGGGCGAGATTGCGAAGCAAACTGCAGTACCGTTGCTACGCGCAGAGATGTGAAATGAATTTCATCAAATTTTTCTGCTCCTGCGTTTGACGTGTTAACCCTCCTCTCGATCGCCCTCCTTTCAATCCTGTGGTGCAGCGCGTGCCTTTTCGGCTGGCATTTCTGCATGCGCACGGGTGGTTTAGGTTTTTGGGATGTTATCATTTCTTTATTCACACCGTTATGAGCATTAATAGTCTAATTTGATTATGCCATCAAATTTTCTCATGGATCCACAACTGGCGATAGGTACAGGCGAAGTTAGAGCGGAGGTGATGTAGTGGAGGTATGTTTATTCCGTCTAATTGATAGTAAGCATTAAAAATAATAGAGCTTGTGTAGAACTTTTTATGTATATCTTCCTTTTTTTTAGATTATTCGACTATGCATATATGCTTTGAATTTATTGTTATATTAGGGGAGAATGAATATGACGATAGTTAGTTTAAATATAAAAATTATAAGAATTATTCTAATACTTATTCCTTCTACTTTAATTAAGTTATTTCAGTATACATTGCAAATTGTTGAATCTCAAAAAACAAGTAGTGCTTAGATAGCAGAAGTACACATGCATGACGAAAAATAGTCAGTCAGTCTGTCCCAAATGGAATTTGATCCCATCTAATCTTGATGCCGGCTTTTTTATGGAATCGACCACCGGATCTTTCCTATTTTTATTTATTGTTGCTTCTTGCAAAACTAATACTTAAATTAACATCTATAAAAGTGAAAAGTATGTACACAAAAAATAAAACAAACGTTTCATTTTAACAACGATACAAACATTGTTCTAGCTTGCGTTTTCAGCATCTTTTTGCCATTTTTGCCAGATGTTGCCATTTTTAGTCAGGAAACTTTACTTCCATTGAATTGCATCGCTATGAAGCATCACAAATGCCAAACTTAGCTCCACGATTGACAAAACTGTAATTTATGTTGATTGAATTACCTCCCTATCCACGCTTAGAGTGTACAACTTTTTGTGGAATATTCACTGAAGTGTCGAGCTGTCGTCGGAATTGGCACGCGAAGCAGGCACACGATTTGTCGAGCCGCGTGAGAGCTGGTGGCAACTTTGAACTCAACAAATCAAATCAAAATAAATCAAATCACCCACAAATAAAGCTGGACTGATCTAGATGCCATGATGGTGGAAGGAAGTTTCTGAAGTCTTCATGATGACAAGGTATACTTGTGGATGTTATGTTGTTTTTTTTTCTCTTTGTCGGATTGCTCGATCAGCCATCGGCTAGAAGGGTATGAAATGACAAAAAACGTGTTTTACTCGATAAGGTAAAAAATGAACCAATAAAATTCAGCATGTTATACAATTACGACTTAAGATGCCAGATTCGATTACGAAAGAGATTAACATTTGGAATATAAATATCGAACAATACGACATGGCTGATCTTGCCAAATAACACTAAAAGAATATACAAATTTTCTTTCGTAAGCCACCAAAACAAACAAAGCGAGATTTAATGAAACTTTACAGCTTCATGCACAACCTGGGTATACATGATGAATAAGATAGTTTTTCATGCAAGCTAACTTAGTTTACCATGCTTTAGTTTTATAGTTTTATATTTATTTGAAAAATAAATATGCAATTCTTTACAACTTTTCGTTTTACTAAAATAAAATACTTTCGTAAATCCTTTGAATTTGACAACAATTTACCAATGCATCCCAATGGTTGTTACACTTTACCGATGCATCCCAATGGTCATTACAACTTTGTAAGACGGGTTTGACGAATTTTTCAAATTATTTTTCTTTTACTCCTTCTTTGGCACAACAACAGTTGTCGGCCAAGGCCTGTCTATACTATTAGTGGGATTTGTGTTACTTATTGATTACCCATAGCAGGTTAGTCACGTGTAGGGGCACGATCATTTGAGGGCTTGAACCCATGACGGGCATGCTAATTTCCACGGGCAAGTTATGTTGTGATTATACTTTATATAATATCTATTATTATAATATATATTATTTATTTCATGTAGATTTAGATATATTTATCTTGATGTGGTGTTTATATATCGTACATCGTGAGTACATCGTAAAGGATCATACATCGCACGAACTAAGCAATGGACAAATTATAACGTAATGATTACACCACATTTAAATTGCACCAAATCATTCAATTTTTGACATTTTTTAGTGAATATTTAATTAGAACCAATTTTAAAATTACACTGTTTTGTATGTGTAGGTGGTTGAAGTTCTTTAAGGTGGTTAGCAATGGGTGGTTCTAGATTCAAGTTCATAAAGGACACTTACGCTGTCAGTGAAGATCGCGTTGGATTCATCCCAGTGCAGACCTTCGTAGGTTGCGCTGACTAAGTCTATTGTTTCTACGCTAAAGATTGAGATGTTATAATATTACAGGGTTTCCCACGATTTATTGGTCGGTTCCCATATTTTGTTGGCCGTTTTACAGAATTTTTTGGATCAATTGTATTGATATCCAATCGGAGGATATCAATAAATTATGGGAATGAAGCAAAAATCTATGGGATACGATGAATAAATCGTGAGACGAGCCCAACAAATTATGGGAACTGACCAATAAATCGTGGAAAACCCTGTATCGAATCTGGATTAGATTCCACAACTAGTGGAACCGTTGTTCACTGATCCGTCGATGAAGATCAGATGGCGGTTTTGATATGTTTGCTGAACTCATTACGGCTAGCGTGGAGACTAATTTAACCAAGCCGCAGCTGATTTTTTATGGTCCGATGTATTTGTAGTAGAGGGTAATACCACGGACGATTCTCTTGACAAGGACCAGAATTGGAGCTAAACACAGCTCCAATCCCAGATTTAAATTGTTGTGGAAACCATATTTCTGACGGAAGGTTAAAATCGCTAAGCCGAATAATCACCCCCTTAGGTTTCACTAGTTTGATTACTATTCCGGCTATTTTGGCCCGTGAAAACCATAGTTTAACTGATCCTTACGGCACACACTAAATCATCCCAGACGTATTTGGTTTTTCCAACAATTTTATTTTGACCTCATATAGACACAATCATAACTTTAACTATAATCGAAAAAATTCGCTCGGGCAAATAGTAACACTGAATAAAAAATAAAGTTGATGGGCTTAGTCGTTCAGTTTTCTTTCAAAAGATGGCAGAATTATTTACAATAACAGCCTAATGATACAATTACGCTCCAGAAGGAACAATTGTTTTGTTATTTAAACACCCCCGGAAGTTACCTTTTGGCATAACTTTGCTAAAATTAGCTCTTGCTGATGGTACTGCTGTAAGATATAGCACTTCATTGGACAGAATTTATTTCTCAACAAACTCCTCTTAATCGCTTTTCGTGCCGTTCAACACATCTTAAACCCTGGTGAGCAACGAAATAGATATGAATATGTGTTTTATGGCCTTCTTTTATGCGTCCCTAGAAAGATGTTGTGCATTGTGCCATTACCCATTGTTGACAAAAGTGATTCATGTTACATTAAGTAAATTGAGTTAGGATCTAAGCTATCGATCGATAATTGTTGCACACATCATCTTGCTATGTTGAGTACTCTTCGTTGTTTTCATATATGGCGCCTTGGCCATAATTAGGACAAGTCTAGTCCAGAAACAAAACAGAAAACAATTGAATAACCAAGTCCCTCACAAGATGCCGAAAGTAACTGAAACTATTTTTTCTCTATCTGTTGCAATGAACACAAAACAATATCTTCTAATTCTGAAAAACATTTAAAAGAACTTAAGTAAGTACACCGTTGTATAGCTGAACTACATTATGCATTAGTATTTCACTGTTATAATTAACAAATAACTGTCGCCGAACGAGTATGTTTTCGACCACATTGCATACGGATTTGGATCAGATTTATTTTCTTAATTGGCCATTTTAGCTCTTCACCAACAAAAAGGTTGGGGTTCTGTAGACGTGAAGTCGAGATCTATACCTAGATGTTGTCTCATTCATACATCACAAGTGCAAACATATTTAAAGGGAGCGACACGTGTCTCGCATGTTTCTGGACAGCAGGGTGCATTTTTACAAACACTCGAAATTCTAATCTAGCAACATAAAAAAGCTGAAAGAGTCAACAAAAAGATATAACAAGTATAGGGAGAGGTATTTACCTCTATGAAACGAACACTCTTATACCAACAACTCGATCTTTTGACATGATTGCTCATATAGCTCGCAAACACCTCGCGCACGTATACCGAAATTCTGAACGTCACTGTCTTATTAGCTCAACCCTCTCTCGGATTTCCCCTTCCATGCTTATGCCCAAAAGACAAACCAATTTGTTACACAAAAATAATTAGAACATTGTTCACGTCATATCCCTGGAAAGCCGTAGCGAATGCGTGCCAACAGATCGTTCCAATAAATGGAACCTTCGGTAACGACGGCCTTGGCCGACAACTCGTGTTGATGGTGCTTGTTACGGTGCTGGACAAAAATTGAAAGTATGAGATCATTTGAACAAACATACAAATAAAACCTGTACCCTTTAAAAAAAAAGATGCCACTATTCTGAATTTTATAAATGACAAAGGAAAGAACACTTTAAACAATTTTTAGGTTTGTATAATCTTGTGCATTACGTATTATATTGATAATTAATAAAAGTAACTTACACAATACAGGGTTTTTCGTTGTTTTCTACTTTTCTACTTTTCTTTTCTACTACATTGTCAAAAGATCGAGTTGTTGGTATAAAAATGTTCGTTTCATAGAGGTAAATACCTCTCCCTATACTTGTTACAGCCTTTAATGTTTCTTTTTTTATTTGGTCCATGATTTTTCACTGTTTCTTTAAATTGATCTCAAGACTTATTGATCGTTTCCTGATACCGTGCCCCTAGAAACATCACCATCAGCGTCGTGCCGTGAAATATGAAGCCAAAATCGATTACCTGAGATGATATTCGATAAGTTGTTCACACAGAAACAATCTGTTTCACGTATATTTTCAAGACATTCATTAGTGCGTTCAATCTTTGGTATTACCTCGAATGCCATCATACCACACAGGATGACGGTTGAACTCATACATGTCGGCGTGAATTGTTTGGCTACTTGTTTACGCTTCACGGCATTTAATTGTCCCGATATGTCTCAAGCATTTTATAGATAAAATACCTTTTCGAAAGCTTATGCTTCTTCTCAATGAAGTTTCTTGCTCCGGCTGTTGAAAATAAAAAAAAATCTGATTTTTTTAAAAGAAATTTGTTGTTACATTTACAGGTCAAGTCAAGGCATTAAAAAATGAAATAATATTATCCAATTAGATGCATTGTTGATGACGCTATTTGCTATTTTATTTCCAACTATCCCCATCAGAGCAGGTTCTATCTCTTCAAAACAATCTAGCCAAACAGTTCTTCATTTACGTATACCCAGTGGCGGATTTTCCTATAAGCGGACTGAGCGGCCGCGGGGGGCCCCGGCCTAAAGGGGGGCCCCGAGCTAAACCTCCACATGTTAAACCACTTTTATAAGCGATTGATTTTTTATTTTTATTGCACAAATGAACGGAAAACTAAATCATTCTCAAAGTAGTTCATTCTTACATGTAAGTGTGTGGAATGTGTTGATAACGTTTATAGCAATTAAAAGTTGATATGAACTTTGGAGATAATTTTTGAAGGCCAAAACAAATTTTACATACTTTTGCACTCTTTCATATTAAAAACAATAAATCCTCTCCTGATAATAAGTCATAAAGCTGCTCCTGGGATGATTAATCTATATTTTTTAAGAACTTCCTAAACGGTCTCGATTGCAAGGACGAAAAGACTACAAATACGCAAGTGCAGGATAATCATTGTCGGACGCTTGGATTTCATGTACTTTTTATGTATCTGTGAAACAAGAAATCACACAAGCTTTGTATAGTGGCTTTCACTGCTCATGTAGATGAATGAGCAAACAAATGTATTGCAAACTCTGCTCTAAAAATACAAAAGTATAAATGAGTAAAATTCAGATCTTTTTGTCAGGTTTTCCAGATATGCCTTTATCTAGATATGCCTAGCTCTCTACTGAAATTCGGAAAATCTGGAGTTTTACTAACTACAGTTTATTATTTTATTGTTTATTGATTTATTTCAATAAACAAGACTCTTAGCTTAGAAAAACGACCTAATACGCACTTGTGTTGAAAAACTACTACAGAGAATGAAATGCTTCTTTACACCAAACACTAGTAACACTAGTATAGCTACACAGGAAACTTTTTTTACTGAACTTCAGCAAAATTTTACTGAATTTTTTTTAACTGAAGGTTCAGTAATCCTTTCAGTAAAAATAATGTTTACTGAATCATTCAGTAATGTCCGGTGCTCACCAAAATGACAGCTCGTTTACTGAAATCCCAGTGAAGCGATTCTCATATTACTGATTTTTCAGTAGTTGGTAGCGATTAAAAAATGACGAAATATTTCTTTTAAATTGAGTTTTTATTTATGCTTGGAGATTGCCAGTTCCTCAATTCATGTTCATACATGTTTTGTGTTCTTTTATACAGTTTTTATACTGTATTTTGCCGCCGCAAGTGTATATGGTTCAGTAAGCGCTCACAGTCATCACGCAATTTCAGCGAGCACAGTGGATTGTAGCAAACATTTTACACACCAGCACGGCTGCCAATTATTTGAAATCAATCTCGTAAGTCGAAATCTCACCTGAAATTTCACCAGGGTGTCTGTAAGCGCCAACCAAATCAACTTTTTGCACATCACGAGCAAGTGGGTACCGCATTGTTTTGTTTTGAAATCTCACCTGAAATTTCACCAGGGTGTCTGTAAGCGTCTACCAAATCAACTTTTTGCACATCACGAGCAAGTGGGTACCGCATTGTTTTGTTTTGATGTTCTGACTAACAGGTCGATTTGACAAAATCAATTGCTGCATTTTCAGTAATTTCATTCTGATATTCAGTAAAACGACTAATTTCACACTTTTTTTATGATTTTCAGTACACTGCGTATTACTGAAATGCATTCAGTAAATTATTTTGCTGAAAGTTCGTAAAAATGTGACATTCATGCTGAAAACCAGTAAAATATTCTATTACTGAACCGTTTCAGTAAAAAACTTTACTGAAGCCAGATGAGAAAATTTGCTGTGTAGTATTTGAATATAGTTTTGATTTTTGCACTACCGGAAACAACGATGATGCACATCCTAAAAATATGCAAAATATGTTAGCTTGATTACACGAAGACTATAGATCCTATTTGGGCCGGTCTGGTGGTACAGCCGTTAACTCGTACGACGTAACTACATGCCCGTCATGGGTTCATGTCCCGAACAGACTGTGCCCCCAAACGTAGGACTGACTATCTTGCCACGGTAACAAAAAGTCATTGAAAGCCAAGCCCACTTCACTAGTGGGTACAGGCAGGCCTTGACCAACAACGGTTGTTATGCCAATGAAGAAAAACATAGATGCTATTAAAATAATTAACTAACTGCCATAAAAAACGATAGAAGAAAATTAATCCCTAACGAAATCAGGATGACATATTTGGTATTCTCAACAAGATATTCAAAAAAATGCAATATAATTTTCTGGACTTTTAAGGAAACCAGGGGCCCCAATTCTATCCCCCGCTTAGGGCCCCGAGATGGATAAATCCGCCTTTGCGTATACCATAAGCTCAGTCATTCACCAATGCCGATCCATTTTGATCGCATTATTAATGAGCAAACTTTAGAGGCATCTTGTGTCAACATTATACAACCTTCGTTTAGAAGATAAACAAGGACAAATGCATACACGTATCTTGTTAAATTTACAGCGCCCAAGTGTAGCTACAAAAACATACAAATCTACGCTCGCAATCAACACACCGAAACGGTTTTGATGGCTACAAACGTTCGTGTTGATTCTGTAATTTGAAAAAGAAACGGAATGATTTTCGTTTGACAAGTGTCTATAATTTTGCATTCCGTTATTTATGTCATTCTTCTAACAAGGCATGTCCACATTGTTGCTAAAAGTACTACTACTGCAACGCAAACCGCACAAAAATAAACCCAAAACACCACAAAAAAACTCTCTAATCAAGTTTTGTGAGACACTCGCTCGCTTGGTTGGTTTATCACTCACGTTACGTGTTTCTGCATTGTCATTGCGGAGGTGAACTCACTTCAGATATTTGTTTTGAATTTGTTGGTGGTTTTTATTTGGTTCCGGTGTTAAACGTTGCTTTCCTTTGCGGAGTTTTCCATAACTCAATGGGAGCCGTTGCATACATGCTTTGATCATTTCACATTGTCCAATAACAAAAAAATTAAAGTTCCACTTATCAATCTGCAACACATCAATGTAACACATTTGTCACTCTTTTTGCAAATATTAATTGCGAATTATACTGAGTGATTATTAGATACTGATATTTTATGCTATTTGGCCGGTCTCGAGGTACAGTCGTCAACTCGTACTACTTAACATCATGACCGTCATGGGTATGGGTTCAAGCCGTGAATGGACTGTGCCCCCATATGGCAGAACTGACTATCCTGCTATGGGTATTCAATAAGTCATTGAAAACTAAGCCCACTAGTGGTATATGCAGTCATTGACCGACAACGGTTGTTATGGCAATAAAGAAGAAGAAGAAGGTATGCTACGAACCTTACCGTCCGAAACTAGGTTAACTTTGCATTATGGTTTGATTGGTTTGTAAATGGCTAACAAACAAAACCGGGTACAATTCGTGTGCTGTGTTAAGTTATCATTCTTTTTGTATTTATCGTGTTCATTATTTATGTTAATTAATGATCATATAGTGTCTGGCTTATGTGTTTATTATAAAAAAAAATTAAAATTTCAACACATTTAATATTTGTTGTTCTTCATTGTAAACCATATTGGATAAGTTTATTTGTAATATCGTCAGTAGAGCTACATCGATCTAGTTATGATATGGTTATAAACGTACAACCAGATTGGTAGCCTATGCTGTAAATCGATGTTCAGTTTTCTTTTCTAGGAAATGTGCATTGCATCGTGTAATGCATGACTCATGATTTTACACAGATCACCACATAATGGTGAACATTTCAGATCACATTTCGTCACTGACCATGGAAATAAAAAAAGTCACTAGCACAGCAACAAAAACCATCGTGCTGTGTGCTATGCGATACGACAAGTCGATTGAAACAAAGAAAAAAAAATCATCTATAATCAACAATCTCTATGATCTCCGGTGTCTTTGTTTTCCCATTGGATTTCAACAATATTAAACAAATCGGCTTTTCATTATCTCAGATTGCGATGCTGACTAAACTGACCAAGATTGAATTTATATCCTAGTTCATACTGCTCAAGTGATTTTTTCTCTCATATTTTGTATTTCGTCTTCAGGTATAAACCCACGAATAAAATCAACTGCCATCTTACAAATAGCGATCCCAACGGATTCCTCTCAACACTGACAAATGAACTTCAACAAATAACAAACCCTTAGAATCTTTTTCTACACGACGCAAACATCAAAATGCTGCATGAAAATGTATGTCCATTTTGTGTATATTCTTCCCTATTACTCTCCAGAGTTGAGGATAGATTACAGCAGGATTATGTTTCGTATGATTTATAGAACCAAAGCTCCGAAAACCTGGTTCTTGTGGATAGCATATTCCCAGAGCAATCCTGTTGTACTCGAAGGACGCAGGTGAAAAAATTCGATAGACACTATGTGGGTCTGAATCACGAAACTTCGTACACGTCGTAGGAAAAAATAAATTCGTTGTTTTATATTTGATGTTTGTTTATAAATTTGTTTGAACTGTTATTCCATTTACTAGCAAATAATACTATAAAATGACTTTTTTTTTTTCATATTTTATCATAATAATTATTGATATGATGTGTTCATTGTCATTTATTTTTTCAATTTTGTCTTTTTTTCTGCGTGGTCTGTGATAAAAATAAACCTTTACTATAAATTAATACTATAAAATATCAATTCAACACTGTTCAGCGATGGTCTCTCCTTTTTTGCCTTTGGCGCAGTACTGGATCCGTTTAGGAAGAAACAATTACCCTGTCATAACAACACGATATCAACACGCCAACACGGGTTCTTCCCTCGTCGCAGTGTGACCACCAATTTGGTGGAGTTTGTATCTAACTGCCATGCAGCATCCGTTTCGGGAGCCCAGATGGATGTCATCTATACTGACCTTAAGGCCGCCTTTGAACAAGTGAATCACCGCTTGCTATTGGCGAAGCTTGCTCGTCTTGGATTTTCTACCCCTTTAGTGGAGTGGTTCGAATTTTACCTCACCAATCATCGATATCGCGTCAAAGTTGAAAGCATGACATCTAGGGAATTTGTGAATTGTTCAGGCGTGCCACAGGGTAGTAACCTTGGACATTTGCTGTTTTCTCTATTTTTCAATGACATTACTACTGTAGTAAGAGAATCTGAATGTTTATGGTATGCGGACGATCTTAGACTTTTTCTTCCTGTGAGGTGTTTTAGTGATTGTTTTGTCCTGCAAGCATCGATCGACTCTTTTTCCGACTGGTGCCTGAACAACGACCTACGAATTTCTGTTGATAAATGTTCGTCCATGTCGTTTCACCGTTCTAATTGTCCAATAGCGTTTAACTACTGCATCTCCGATACACAATCACAACGACACAGTGCAGTAAAAGACATAGGAGTTACTCTTGACCAAACTTGACTTTCATGTGCACCATAACGAAATTATTGATAGAGCGTACAAAATGGTAGGATTTATACGCAGGCAGTCGAGAGAATTTTCCGAACCATATTGTCTTGTCGCACTCTACAAATCATTAGTCAGATCCATCTTAGAATACTCCTCAGTAGTTTGGTGCCCATCGTCGTCGCTATGGTCGAATAAGATGAGTCAAAGCATAAGAAATCCACCCATTTGGTCTTACGGTTCACTCCCTGGCGTAACGTGGCAGCGAGACCTAGTTATCACATCCGGTGTTTAATTTTTGGACTCGAGTCTCTCGCTACTCGTCGCGAAACGGCGCAAATCATGTTTATGAAAAAAATCATCCTAGGAGAGATAGATTCACCTTTTAGCTAGAGTTAATTTCCACGTACCTGCTTGTAATTTAAGAAACTAAAGGCTACTAAGCCGATCTCGTAGTACAGTCGTCAACTCGTACGACGTAACAACATGCCCGTCATGGGTTCAATCCCCAAATAGACCGCGCCGCCATACGTAGGACTGACTATCCTGCTATGGGGGGAATCAATTAGTCACTGAAAGCCAAGCCCACAAGTGGGTACAGGCAGGCCTTGACCGACATCGGTTGTTGAGCCAAAGAAGAAGAAAGGCTACTAAGAATTGACCAAACTAGACGTGCATATAGCGATAATGAAGTGAGTGCAACGGCTATCAGATTTGATGCATACTATGACTCTTTTTACTGGAATTACCTTTGTTAACCTGTATATCTTGCTGTGATACTCTTTGTTATTTATTTTGTGTTGATGTTACATTGTACAGTGATGCTTTATGTTATTTATTGCTATCCTGGACAACTAAGATAGTTTATAAGATCAGTGATAAGGCCAATGATAGCCAATCACTTAACAAATACAAATAAAAAAATAAAGAAGAAGCATCAATATTAGCGGTAAGTAAGCCTGCCATAAACAGTGTCTGAGCATGTGCATTACGAGTCTTGATCTAGAATTGTAAAGACCTATGCACATTAAGGACGAAGGTATTCCTTTATTGAATATTCCAATAAACCCTTTCCTTACAGCAACTCATTAATATCATTATCAATTGTGCATAAGAATAAAGTGAACTAAATACACCTCATAACAACACGACTGAACTATCGTTTAATAAGAGAAAAACAGTTTGGCAGTGTTGTTGTCGGTCGGAAGCGCTTCCCCGAGCACTGTCGCGTGCCAAGTGACATTTGCTCGAAATTGTTTTGACATATCTGTTCGATTAGTTTTCGAGACGCCTAAAATTTTGGATTTGTGTGCGATCAATTGTGTTAAAGCTAATTTTTTGGGACTTTATTTAAAAAAAAATCGGTATTATTTAAGTATAAAATAGCACATGACCGACTATAACGATAGGAAACATCATTTCCGAGCGAATCTAGAAGAAAGTAACAAAAAAGCCGCATCAAAACGATTTTATCTAAATTCCCTTAAACTGGTGCAGATTAAGAGAACTTTAAAGCTCCAGTTTAAGGCTCCAGACTTTTCTCGTATTCCCGGATATTCGTGCTCAAAAATGTCAATTGGGGTACCCTTCCGTCACATCAGCATACTTCAACCGGTCCAGGTCAAGCCTTGGAGCGTTTTGACTCTGTTTGTTGTTCATCACGGCGCAGTTTCTGGCGCAGCTTTACCTAGACCAGGAAATGGTCCGAGTTGACGTTTGCGCCTACGTTTTGACATCGATACATTTTCTAGAAGTGCCTTCTGCCAATCAGAAAGTGGTCGATTTTGGAAATGTGACTACTAGGGTGTATCCAGGTTTAGCTTAGGCGGCGTGCATGCTGGAAGAAGGTGCTGCGGATGCTCATGTGCTTGGAAGAGGCAAAGTTTATAAGCTTTAGGCCGTTGTAGTTTGTCAGCTGGTGAACGCACAAAACTTCCGATCGTTGGTTTTTTATGCTTCCTTCTGTCCGACCTGCAGACTCGATTGCATCTCCAACGATACACTACTCGTGAATCCTAGGTGAAGTTGCATCTCTCGAACCGAACTATTAAGTGGGAATTGAATCACAATGCTCATACACGTTTACTAGTACGTCTGGGGTTCCGCAGGGTAGCAACCTTGGACCTCTGCTATTTCTGATTTACATCAATGACCTGTCAAGTATACTGCCCATGGGTTCATATCTAGTATATGTCGATGATGTGAAGCTTTTTACTGTGGTCAAAGACACAAGTGACTGCCAGCGCCAGCATTTCTGCTTGACTTATTCGGAGATTAAAGCTGTGTCCAGTTAAATGACAGACTATCAGGCCTTTTATATTGCGTTCGGCATTCGAGAAGATTCACTGGCATGTTCATTATGTTCATTTTCGTATCGTTTTACTAGCAACGTTCCGCTTCGAGTAACTCATCGGCAGATTCGAGTCGACGAAGTAAAAATCGGTACCGTATTGCTCGAACAGGAAGCCCTATCATCATCGTTGATAATCGCGTATCTTTGATTCTCATCTCACGCGGTATGTTTACTTAATACATTTTAATTTTTTTTCTTTCTGACATATCATTGACCTCGACACATACAAACCACATCGGCTGTACTATCTTGCTCAACGACGGGTAAACAGTTACTCCTCACACACCCTTATTGCGTGGTTTCACGGGCTGATGCGTAGTACCACTACGCCAGAACGAATAAGAAATTAACTACTGTTGACTCTGCGGCTTCTTCCAAACAGAAATGACTGCTTTGTAGCGTTCCACACACATGTTGGTCGCCTCTGGAAAGATCTCATTATGTAGGGTGAATTTCGTTTCGTTTTGACCTATTTTGAATGTGTTCAACTGTTGCTTGGTTTGAAATTTAATATAAACAGAGTAACGTAGTCTAATGTTCATTTGATATAGTAATTTTTGTTTGCCTGTCAATATCATTTCAGTTTTTTATGCTACAAAATCGCTGATTTACTATGACTGTTATCTATCTATGAAATATGTAACAAATCCCAAAATACTATCCCAAAAAAAGGAGTTGCAAAGAAAATGAATGAAGAATGTTTTGCCTATCAACCACAGTAATACAAATCAGGCTTGTTAATTTTGTTTGTTCAAGATCTGTTTTCAATTTCTGTTATTGGTGCTATTTTAGCAGACTGTTTTACAACTGTCTCGTCGCGATTTTGCAGCCCGTGTCGCGTTAATCGCAGTGCAAATGCTGAATCAACAAACATGAAGTAGAACGAATACTGTTTTATTCCCACATTCCAATCACGTGAATTTCCCACAAGTACCAAAAATATAACCACAAGTAACAGTTGAGTCAACATGCCGTCGGATGATCGCAACGTAGTGGCGTGTTGGTTGTTCGCGTTCTTACACCATCAGTACAATTTTTTTTCAAAGTAAAGTGTAACAGTCAGATTTCCTACCTGAGATTATAAGACGGTAGTTTGTAATCATTGTTATCATTGGCATACTGTTTGCATAATCAACACCTCAAAGAAACCATTACCAATATCTCGCGGAGGTCGCTCGTTGTCATTAACATGCTAGGAATATTACGTATTTTTTGTCGTTTGTATAACCAAATGATTAACATTTAAAGAATACTTTGACATTATTGTTTGATGGTATTCATTCTCGCAGTCTGTGTGATATGTTACAGTTATGCATGATAACTCTCCTTTGTATATTCCATCATTGTGTTTTCTCTAAAATCTCTAAACAAAACCGTAGCATAATCAATCAAATGTTCATGAACCTTTGGATCAGTCATTTGTGTTTGTCTCGGTGGGAATAAAACTTAATTAAAAGCATTAAGGCCGAAGCCGTTGCTTCTGAATGAAAAAAATATCTTCACTTACTCTACTCTTCTATCTACCAACCTTAACCACAACTTAGCTCCGAGTTTTATTATTTTTTCTATGGTTGTCCTTTTCGTTCAACAAAATGACAATAAAGCAAAAAATGATAGAAAAAGGCATAGAAAACTCTCCAAAGGTACTGAATAAAGTACTGTTCAAATGTACACCAAATGCTGGAATTTGTATGACGCCAGGTCAACGGCAATCTGATTAACTTTCGACACTTTCTACGACCCTCGTACGTTGCAGAAATGCACTCACGTACACACAATACTCAACACAACAACTGCAATTGCACATCAGAAACTGCAAAGCAAAACGTTTGGCTAAAAGCTGTCCATGGTATTCATTGAATTTTGTTTGGAATTTTTTTGGTGAACCTCTGTTTCATCTCATCGCTTTTGCATGTGAAATGTTCTTCATACAGCGCCCTGGCTAAAACAAAAAGTTGCCCTGCATGCCTCCGACGGCAAATTGTCGTTCTTTGTTCCACTAGAAACACTCTGTCATATCGGGTACACCATATCAATTCCATTCCAGCTCACCAGTGCACCAGTTCGAGTTATTGAGCACAGTTCCATTGACACAACTGCCAATCTTTCGACATCGAGGCCCCGTCACACCGATGCTTGTGCTGCTACTGCTTCTGCCTGTGTGTCCTCTCGCTGACAGCATCGCTGACGATCGGGGCGAAAATTCATGCCATCGGAAATCTATGATTCGTCCTCTCTTGATGTCGAAAGTCCACATTTGTTACCTTTGCCGCTTGTAAGCCCTAAGCTCTAACTCCTCCCTTATTGGTGCGCCTCTATGTACACGATGTGCGGTGGAAAAGCGTGGAAAACAAAGGCATCACCGAGGGGAGGTGATAAGCGTTCCCTGCCCCTTTGCAATGCCCTCTGGCGAGATGCTGCGATGGTGTATGTTTTTCCGCCCGATACGAGCCCGTTTCGCTCACACTTTCGTTGGCTGACGGGAATGGCATCCTATCTCCCGGGGATGGCTACGTCAACCAGTACGCTTTTGGTACTGATATTGTTGCTTTTTGTTGGCTGTTATCGCTCTTCTTTTCTCGCCGGTTTTCATCATGCTGTCTCTGTCCAAAGTGGAGCAAATACTGGCGAACAAAATGTTCCATAGTGTATCCGTTCCGTAACCCCAGACTCAACGCCATTCGAACGTCATCGTACAGAGCAGTGAAAGGACCTAGTACACAACAACAAAATACAGTGGATACCAAACTTTTCTTCAAGTGTTGATTGACAATTTTATATTTATTATATCTTCATTAAAATACTGATATTTTAATTAATTTATTCATGTCATGATTTCTACATAAGCGTTCGTAACTCCACTAAGAATAAGTGCGGTTTAAATATGGATAACGCAAAAGAAACCACATTAAATATCATATGTAGAAGTAGTAGAATGTAGAAGTAAATAATGTCAAATATTATGATTTTCTTCATTAAAATATTAGTACTTATTCCTGCTTCGTTCAAAACTATCTCAAAACTGTTTTTAAGATACAACATATTAATGCTCGTGGAGATGCAGACATGTGTACTCCTCTTCTATCGTATTACGGAAATCGTTTTAGAATAGTAGGGACAGCCACTGTTCAGTTCTCTCACTAGGTGGTTCGATGAATCTGGTTCATTCCGGTATTTTGCAGCTTCATGGGTAAACATACCCCACTGAAACTGCCATCTGTACTCACATGAAGTATTTTTTGCTGCTTTCTGCCATGCAATGAGTATCTGTTCAGCTCATTACTGCTTCTTCCTTGTGATTATTTCTAGTATACCACTTAACCGAAAACTCATAGCTGTTCACATTTGTCTAGTGCTGAACAAGTGCGGCTTTTACTTTGTACATTTTGCTTGCCCCATCAGAAAGGCTATGTGCATGCTACTTCTCTATAAAATGCAACGCTGTTTGCATCGTTTACGATCTCTTCTTCTCCCCCTGCTCTCCTGGATTATGATGTTGTGCAAGCGGGAAAATGAATGGCCAACACATGAAAGATCTGGGCTTTTTGAAAAGCGACTCAGATGAATCGTCAACATTTGAATGTTTGTTGCCGCTGATAAGACCTGGTCGGAAGCGCAAGTAGAGGGCGAGTGTTTGGTACAGTCAGCTGAACTATGACAAGCACTTTTTCCCAGTTTTCCACAACCTCCCAAATAGCCAGAATTGCTTAATCAGCTCATTTTGGCACGCTAAAGATCGCTGCTTGAATTCGCCTTTTGCAGTAGATAAACAGCATCAAAGTTCTATGTGGGTCTTTCAAACAGCGCCTAAGCAGCTTCCTTATGCCACGGTGCCAGGGATTATTTTTCTTTGTGTTTTATTTTCAAGCAAGCGTCATCGATGAAATAAACAACAAGATTTTTTTCGTTTAAACACATGTGTATATTTTTAATTTCTTTGTATTGATGAATTACACACAAATTTACACAATTTACTGATAATTCACAATCACTTCACTCAATATTCATTCTTCAATTAACGAATCTAACTTGTGCAGCAGCAATGAGATGATTGCCGGCGTCAGTCTTTGACACTTTGACCAGAGCCACCTAGTACCGATGACATGCATTAAAAAGCTATAAAGTTCCACCAAGTTCAGTACCCTTTTTTAACAAGCCTTCAAGTTCCATCATGAACCCTACACATAGTGCTAATCAGCCGCAAAGTTTCAAAGAGTGCCATGTGCCTGTTAAAAAGCTCCATAGTTCCGCAAAGTACCGTCTATCTCTTAATCAGCCACAAAGTACGACATCGGAACGATTTTTCGTTAAACAGCCCCAAATCAGCTATAAAGTACGAGCTGGCTATTTGGGCTGTATCGCTTCTCTAGCCTGCCTACATTCCTCTCGGTCATAAGCCGTCTGTTTCGGACTTATGGCCGATAGAGACACGCCTTCGAATATGGGCGGAGCTACGCGATGGACAACGTTATCGGTACAGGCATTTAGCAGCACAATCTTGTGACTTTTTGTAAGGCAATACATAACAGCCCTCGGTGTGGCAGCAGCAAAAGAGCAAGAGCGATGCAAAAAGTCAGCTTATGTACTGATCAAATGCCTAACGCCGTAAAGAGGGATTTCGTGCGACAGTTGGTGTTCAATGTGGCTCGAAAGCACATGAAAATAAAAAAAATAAAATGCTGCTACTAGGTGGTTAGTAAGGTTAAACATAGATCGAAAAAGCAAAGAATTGTGGGTCCTGGGTGTTTTCTGCTTTTCATTGATTTTCTCGTTTTATACCTTTTTGCAAATCGCGAACCCTTTTGAATAAAAGACTCAACTTCTGAAGTCACGGGTTAGAGTCCATTTTAACCAAACCATTCAACATACGCTTGTGTTCGATGACGCAAAATGGTTACAATCACTGAACAAGAGTCATTCCACGCTTTGTCCAACGAACATGGACTACTAAGAGATCTCTATATCGATCAAATCCACCCTCCTCAAATGACGGCCTAGTGCAACAACCTCTAACGTTTTGTTCCTTTTTTGTTGATGTATTGATTTTTCGCTAAAATATCTCTCAGCGTTTTTGTGCAATGTAGGTTTTCAGTTGGCCTTGCGACTATCGGTAGTCATTTGGAACTCACCCAAAAATCAAAGCAAACGCGACGAGTCTCCGTATAGTCATTCACGAACAGTTCAATTTTTGTGTGTTTGTCGAAAACGATCTACCTGAACGTGACTCCATTTGAAATCGTGTTGCACTTGCATTCTGACTGTTTGCAGCATGCAGATGGATTTTTGGTCGCCTCCGTCTGAAAAAGGGCAATCGATTGCACTTTGATTGCCTTGTCGTATGAACGAGAGGACTGTAATTTCCAAACGGGAGACACCTGATAACTGATGCCATTGTCATTGCATTCCTCGGCTTCTACTGAACTAAAGTAATTGAGTTTGCGTTGCCGATAAACTGATTAACATGACGCTGGCAGCGATTTGCTCTCACTGTACCTTGTATGAACCTTTTACGTACGTCCAGCGCGTAGTAGGAACTCTTTTGACTCATGGTTTGCGTACGCATAGTTTGACCAATGAAGGTTATTATTGAAATCGCGACTCAGCATACCTTGAGGTGCGATGGATATTCACTGTATGTTTCCTAATCAACTAGAAAATTTATCAAATGACTTGTTTGTCCTGCAGAGTTTCTAAAAATTTGCGTTATTTATTTATTTAAAAGGAATTCTGCGTAAGATATGATACATATAAATAAGAAAAATGGTTACCGTAAAAGAATTAGTATTTAAATTGGTATATAAAGATAAATGATTTAAAAATCCATCTAAGATGAAATTGGCTGAGCTGTATATAACAAAAGAAAAATATAGAATCAAAATTATTGTAAACAAAAGCTTATTAATTAACTTCGTTTGTCTCGTGCCCAACAGCAGCACCAGTTGACGAAGTAGCCACACCGGCAGCAATAGATGAGTAGTTTCAGAGGTAGTAGACAAAAAGGTACACCCGCCATCTTTGTAATGTATAGTGCTACCAGCATCAAGTCGAAATGTACCAACTGATCGTCAGTTTGAAAATCTCGGAGAAGGAAGCACCACCGGACGAGAAGATGCAGAGCGTCATCCACCCACTATGCACTGATCAGGCAGAATGCTCGATTTTTTGTACCATCATAGTACTCAATACAACTTGTAAGATCGAAGAATATCGGAAATGCCAAATCTCTAGGCATTATCTGTTAGTTGGTTTCAAGATAGAGTATTGAATATTGAGCATGCTATCGAAATTGTTGGTCCGGGTTGGGAAATTGGGCCGGTCTATTGACACAGTTGTCAACTCGTACGACTTAACAATATTCCCATCCATGTGTTCAAGCTCCGAATAGACCGTGCCCCCATACGTAGGACTGACTATCCTGTATGTGTAATCAGTAGTAAGTCACTAAAAGCCATGCCCAGTAGTGGTACAGGTAGGCCTTGACGAACAACAGTACTTGCGTCAAAGAAGAAGAACAAGAAGTCGATTTTTTTCGAATTTAACCAGCTAAGGTTGCAGAGTCAAAATTGGGCCTCTATTATCTACCGACCAATGTCATTGACTCGTGGATGATATCATTGGTAAGACGATAGCAAAAGTTTGGGCAAGGAGCGCACATCAGACTAACACTTGAAGCAGCAAGAATTTTATAGATGAGACTATGAGACGAACACGAAATTACTGCTTACAGGATCATCCTCCCGTGAACTTCGGACAAAGCAACAAAATTTGAAAACGCATTTTTCTGTGGAATCTTGTCGTGTACGTTATTCGTCAACCATTGAGATTCTGAAGACAACACACGTAATGTAAGATGTCACTGATTTGTTCAATGGTCCTTTATGCGTAAGAGTCTTGGACGGCCGAAAATACACGACGTATAACAATCCAGCCATAAAAATGAAACGTCCTTCGAACGCGCTACCGCGGAAACGCAAAGATGCTCATGTTGGATATCTCTGCGGAACTGTTTAAATACACGTCGTGTATTTTCGGCTTAAGCGTGTTGAGCGATCAATCGTCCTAACCATCCTTGGCAATGTATTCGATGATGGCATATGGAGGCCATGGATGAACTACATTCTGTACGACTACATCGTGACGGTTACGTAGTCGGATAGCTGGGGCAATATACGGTGGCTAGTACCTGTTATGAAGATGAGTTATGACCATACTTATGCACCACCAAAACGGTGTTCGACAGTGACCCTTTATCAGGCATATCAAAAAGTTGCAGGAGATCTGGTGATTACATCGATACAAAAAAGTGGCCAGGAACCGAGCATCCTAAAAAATAAATGCTGACCGGTCACAAGTAATGTAGATAGTTGCAGGATACCAACGAAAACAAAGAATAAATCCTCTGAAACGTATCTTTGGTTATTTGGTAAGCTAAAGCTCTGAAACGTATCTTTGATTTTTTTTCCAGTTCCAGTTCCAAGTACGAAAAAACAGTACAATGAATATTACGTTGAAAAATTTCAACACTTTTTATGTATTTAAAACGCCAGGAAAGGTAGATAAAACAGCGAATTATTACAAGACTACTTAGAAAAAAAGAATTTAGTGGCGTACTATAACTAAAAAGACACTTCCAAAAATAATTGTTTTGTATTAATGCATTAATGCATTAAATTAAAAAATTTGGGCCGGTCTGGTGATACAGTCGCCAACTCATACGACTTAACAACATGCCCGTCATGGGTTCAAGCCCCGAATGGAACGTACCACCATAGGTAGGTAGGACTGACTATCCTGCTATGGTAATAAAAAATTCCCTGAAAGCCAAGCCCACTACTGGTATAGTATAGGCAGGCCTTGACCGACAGCGGATATTGTGCCAAAGAAGAAGAGAATGCATTTAAAAATCGCCCATTGTTATTAATAATTCAGTATTGACTCAAAGTCTCTTCAATGCCTTTTTATTGAGTTGTTATAATTACTGGCTTAGTTGAAATTCAAAGATCTGCTTTCAAGAAATATATGAAAATAAGGGGCGGATTAAGCGTTGCGTGATATAAGTAAGCACATGCTGTGGGGTACATGCTGACACGAGTCCGCAGTCGCCACGCTCTCTAAATATTGATTTTCTCCGTGTACCGACCGGTTAGGATCGCAACCTGTTTCAATTCGCCTTGGCTTGTGGGTCATAAGCAAATTTGAATTAGAAAAATTTGAATATTATATCAAAATTACAAATGAGACGAATTTAAATGTTAAATTTAAATGTTTAACACTTTTTATTTACATCTCTATTACATCAACAACTTAGTACGTAATACCGTAATTCATAGCACAAATATACAAAGGTCGAAGCAATGATTCGGTGGAATAAAAGTAAAAGCGTAGAAATTGTGCACCTGATAAAATCATTTTACCATTTCCTTCTAACCTCTGCTTTTGGTTACACGTTTAATAATTGTTATGGATATAACAATCTAATACGCATGATATCTTTTTTTTTTTTTATTCGCAAGCACGCATTTTTTATACGCATTAATTTTATTAAATATTTTAAAACCGGTGGGGTTTAAGCCGCACAACGGAACAGTTCTTTAAAACATTTCGTTTTGGTTTGGGTATAGGCGATCGATCAGAATATGTGTTTGAATATTATTCCAAATTTAAAACAAAACTTATTTATATTAAACCTTTTATGCTGGCCAACAATGCGAAACCAATACATAAATAACAGACATCATTTAAAAACTATGCTTTAAAGATCCTATACTAATTTCGTAAGATACGTTAGGACCAACGAACGATCTACTGTTGCCGTATTTTTATAAAAACCGAAAACATCTTCTTTTTCTTCTTTTATTTTGCGTTACGTAGACATGCTGGTCTGTATAGGCTTTTGAGACTTATTCAGTACCACGCCACCAGATAGTCAGTCCTTGCTACGGATGGACGGTCCATTCTAGGCTTGAACCCATGACGGACATGTTATTTAGTCATACGAGTTGTGTCTGTACCACGGGACCGCCCCTAAAAAAAGATCAATCCTCCTAAAATCACATTTCTACCAGCACATCTCCAGCCCACAACCAACACTCCATAGTTGGGAAACATTATAAATCTAACTCCTAATGCTACTTAATCTTATATTCAACTTGCACTATGGTACACTTCCGTGTTCCCTCTGTACGATATGTAATTTGTTTCATATAAGTTGTGTCATAGAATCACACCCTTCCAGTGCGATGATATCGCATATATTCCCAGGCTATCAGTCAGATATAAGAGAAACCAAGTCTCAGTAAGCTCTCTTGCCTTCAACCACATTAACATTCAGCAACGTGCATAACACAAAAAGCCCCACCAAATCATCATGAAGATGAGACACGAAAAGTTTCATCCGCCATCGTCCTGCTCCACATTTCCTCTTCGCTTAACGATGATGAGTATCCCTCTTTTTTCCTATTTATTCAACCAACGGTGGCTCCCGTAACGTACCACAATTTACCAAACGGTAATACGACGCAAAAGTGCCATCAGAGAGCTGTTGCAGGCTAAAATTGGAAGCGTTGGGCGTTCGCTTTTATTGTCACCCACCCAAGCAGCCACATCCACTCCACGAGACATCCCACGTCAATGGAATATTGAAAATTTGTCGCAGATGTTAAATGGCGGTGGTTTAATCTAATACATAAGTACCATAGAATATAAATTATACATAAAAGATAGCGCTGGAAACATAATTCCTGTTGATTGAGAGGCACTGGCCATGGTTCGGCATCGTAAAAGTATAACAGGGAGGCTTTCGAGAACGGAGCGTTGCAAGCGACAACAGTTGAGCGACTTCCCCGTGCACAGTGTGAGCAATCATGGTAAGGACAACGGTGCAATCGACGATCGAAGTCAACTTCGAAACGAGTTCGATTATGATGAAAGACTTTTCCGGAAACGAAACGACTCAATGGGCGTTCTGAGCTAGAGGAGCAACTTTTATTGAATACTTGTGTCTGTCTGGATAGGTCGGGTGCTACGCTTTTACCTCACCAAATGGCCATGGAGACAAATGTGCGACGATGTATCGCAGGAGCTTTTGACTTTATTTGCATATCCTCAGTGTGAAGTGTTCCTCTGGTTGGAGGAAAGCAGTATATCGAGGAACATCAGTCCAATAAGCTGTACCTACCCGCGCCGGGCTGTGCTGATTTTGCATACAGATGAACGTTGGTTTCATGTGCACTGAACCGTGCTGGGATTGAAATCCAATAAAACCGGATTGCTTTATGATTGATAGGGCAAAAGGCTTGCTATGCTATGCTAGCTACATCAGATGTAGCCGAGAATCGGTAATGCATGGATCGAATGTAGCATGTCGGAGGGTACAATTTCATAACTCTGATTGATTTCGATTCTCAAAGATGTAGGGTGCTATAAAGACAACTTTTTTTTTATTTTAAACATATTCTTTTTCGAAGAGAATTAGCAAACTAGTGAAACATTCTGTTTTAAAATTCTTTTTAAGACATCACTTTACTTTTCATATTGTAAACAGAAAAGTCTGATTTTTTTTCAATGCAATTTGTTTGCAAATGGACCAGTTTAACATAAACATTAACGCCCGTCTTGCCAATAACTCTTTTTCTTCTTAGTTATAAGGGTTAGTTTCACATTCCAAACTCTCTAATGTACCTTTATTGGCTGCATCATACTTTTAAATCTTAAACATCATCATCGTTAGCAATCCGTCGTGCATGAGATCCTCGCTCCCTTCCAGAAAAGGGCATTCAAGACAAGTCAAACCCAATATTGAAATAGTGCACACTCCTGCAGCCTTCTCGTCATTATGTGAACCGCATTACAGTTAAGGAACCAGAACCGATTCGGAAAATCGGAAAAACAAACACTTCAAGCACATGGGACCGGATACTGGATTCAGTCTGTTAGATTTGTCCGGTCAGTCAGTCAACCAGTCAATCTGCCCACCTTTATATCCGTCATTTCCACCAGAGACCACCAGTTGTTGTTGGGTAGGTTAGACGAACGCAAAGCCCACTACAATACCTGGCATACCGCCGTTGTTGCGCGTAGAGATGTGAAATGAATTTCATCAAATTTTTCCGCTCCTGCGTTTGACGTGTTAACCCTCCTCTCATTCACCCTCATTTCGTTCCTGTGGTGCAGCGTGTGCCTTTTCGGTTGGCATTTCTGCATCCGCATGGGTGGGTTAGGGTTTCGGCATGTTAGCATTTCTATACTTCATTCACGCCGTTATGAGCATTAATAGTCTGATTTTATTATGTCAACAAATTTTCGCACAATGCCATAACGAGGGCAGCTTTTCAATTGTGGTCACACGTGACAATAGGAGGTGGATACTTGTTTTGCTCTGGTCAAACTTCCATTGTCGCACGTGACAAACATGTATGCTTATTACGTTATTTTTTATAAATAATTCTAAACAACATTTTTAAAACAGTGTGTCTGATCGCTGAATTTAATGCATAAATAAAAGCTGGATCCTAATTCTTTTTGCATAGAAAAATGATAATTTTGTTTATCAATCAAAGCGTACCTAGCGGAACAATTTTGAATAACAATTTCTTCTAATTAGTCATTCATTCTGCAAGCGAACACAATTTATGGGTAGACAAAATCAAATGCTGGATTAACCTTTTGGACTTATATGCGGACTTACCGTCCAAGAGGCCCCAAGATCTCAGTCCATGAAGCCCACTCAGTCCGTTCACCGTTAAATCCACTGCATGGGATTCATTCTTCCGTATTTTTGCATCTCTGGTATACAGTTTCATCCTGATTCACGCGGTACTCTACAAAAGCAAATTTTAAGATACGCAGTTTTGTTTTTTTGACAGTTTTTTGAACAAATTTTAGTGATTTCACACAAATATAAAATAAAAAAGATGCAGAACTGTAATCTTTGATCAAAAGCATATCAAATGATAAATTTAGTGGCTACTTACCATAGAAACCTAACACTACAATTGCACTTACAGGAAAGATATATACAACAAATTAGGCTTTAAACCGTGAAATTTGACTTACGCGGATGTATGAGATACGAGGAAATGTCTTGTTCCTTATTCAAAACGTACCTCGGAGACAACCTATTTAAAACATATTGAAATATAGTACAAAAGTATGTACCTTTAAATAACTCGAACGAATGATTTTTTTTTTTTTTTTGAAATTTTGTTCAGAGGTTTTTTTAAACATTATTTTTATACAGGCTTTGAGCCGATTGACATCATTCAGCTCGTTTGTAGAACGGAATAGGGCAGTACCTCGCTGATATTTATTAGATTTTTAAAATAACATGCTAATAACACTATTTTGCACCTATATCTATTTGTTTAGCGTCCGTTGATCACTTTTTTTTATTCCCTATAACGTATGAATTGTGTTGTATCCTGTGAGATTGTGCTCATCATTGTTGCATGAACTATTTCTCTTTTGTGCGCAACATTTCATCGATCTCTGAAACACTATTACCCTTCTAGAGAGGTAGCAATATAAAGAAAACAGGAAGTAACTAACAACATGAAAAGAAGCTAGGAATATATCATACAAAAATAGATCTCACCGCGTAAACAGCAGCAATTGACATCCTTTTCCGACAACATGACATCCGGGTCTCTTTAGTTTTGGGTGATTTGATTTATTTTTATTTGATTTGTCGAGTTCAAAGTTGCCACCAGCAGGCTCGACGTGACTTAACGAATCGTGTGCCAAATCTCTACGATAGGTCTTCTCGGTACCCGGAAGGATATTTATATGAATGCCACCGAGAGTGAAATAATTCAATCAACATAAATTGCAGCTTTGCCGATAAACTAAGCTGGACAATCGTGCTGGTGCGCGGCAGCGTTCTTTTAGGTAAAGCTGAAAACATCTAGCACAATGATCTTTCATCATCTATAAATTGTGTTGTAGATGTTATAGACGCAAGGCAAAAATAAAATATGCTGACTTAAAAGAATGGTAAAACTTGTTTTTCTTTGCTCAGCAGTAATACGAATATATTTACCACTATCGGCCTACGCGTAGATCCCAACTAACAGTCGTACCAGTAGATCATTATTTTACGAAATTTCTAAGACACGATATGATATTGTGGAAGGAATGTTATTATGAATTTGAAATGATTTAAAATAGATTTTACGCTGGTGATATGCATGAAAAAACAAATCGTTCAAAAAATGCATTTTTCATTTTGATTTATTTGCTATTGATACTACTGGTACTACTGGTACAGATGTGCATCAAGTTGACTTGCATAGCACGTTTATACTTTCATTGCATTCAGCGATCAGACACACTGTTTTAAAAGTTTCGTTTAGATTTACAAAACATTAACCAATATGCGCTTACATGTTTGACACGTGCGCATAATGAGTATGAAGGTTTGATCATAGCAAAACAAGTATTGTGCTCCACCTCCGACTGTCACGTGTGACCACAATTGAAAACGGGAAGCTGCCCTCGTTATGGCATTGTGCAAAAATTTGTTAACATAATAAAATCAGACTATTAATGCTCATAACGGCGTGAATGAAGTATAGAAATGCTAACATGCCGAAACCCTAACCCACCCATGCGGATGCAGAAATGCCAACCGAAAAGACACACGCTGCACCACAGGAACGAATGGAGGGTGAATGAGAGGAGGGTTAACACGTCAAACGCAGGAGCGGAAAAATTTGATGAAATTCAACTCACATCTCCACGCGCAGCAACGGCGGTATGCCAGGTATTGTAGTGGGCTTTGCGTTCGTCTAACCTACCCAACAACAACTGGTGGTCTCTGGTGGAAATGACGGATATAAAGGTGGGCAGATTGACTGGTTGACTGACTGACCGGACAAATCTGACAGACTGAATCCAGTATCTGGTCTCATGGGCTTGAAGTGTTTGTTTTTCCGATTTTCCGAATCGGTTCTGGGTTCTTAACTGTAATGCGGTTCACATAATGTCGAGAAGGCTGTAGGAGCGTGTATTATTTCAATATTGGGATTGACTTTTTTTGAACGCCTCTGTATGGAAGATAGTGAGGACTTCGTGCAAAATGGGTTTAAAATTAAAACGAAATAAAAAAAAAGTAACGATGTTAGAGGCCTTCAACGCCGCTCTTTTAGATCTCAACTTTCCTGCTTATCGTTTCCGTTGTTGTCTTCAAATTTCTCGCCCAGATCCGCAACTCTATTGTATACTGCAATTCGATTATTTTTACCTATGACTTGCTCCGTTATCCTAACATTTAAAAAATCAAAGCATAATAGGTAGATATTAATATTAACATATGTATTTAATGAGCTTAAGTATTAATCACTTATCAATGCTATCATTCGTTCGCTGTAATTTCGTGTGTTTAGATGTTCGAATTGAACGTCTGTGTAGTTTACGATTCATTACAGTTCGTATCTATGTATTACGATAATTACAAATCGTTTATCTATCTCTTTTCATTCGGAAAGTGAAAAGCAACATAAAGAATTTGACTCTGGCGTTCCATAGGAACATGATAGGCAGGTATGATAGGCAGGTTGGCTGACCAATTGTATCGTTAGAAAACCTCAGAAAAATTACTGCGTTTTAAAAAAGTCATAAAAGCTCTTATCTCAACAAATATATTCTTCCACACTCCAGGAGTTCGGATATTTAATTCCATTTACGTTTGCATAAAAAATAAAACGTTTGCGTATCTTTTAGAGCTTTTGTATCATATTTGTACAGAAAAATGTGATGGCTACAGTAGGGAGATGTTGGACCAGTCGTTTTTTGAGCGGACTAGAGTGTTTTTTTAGAGACTTTGAGCCGGTTGGCCTTATTTGCCTCTTAAAGACTACGGTGGCATATCGAAATACCTCCGGAATTCACCTGAAATGGACGCTTTGAGTTTTAAGGTGATTGCTTGCCGCTGCGAAGCAAGTTTACGCGATTTCTACTTCCTAGTTTGTCTGTTCGTGTTTCTCAGGTACTATTTCAATGCAAAAGTTATTTTACTGGTGTACTTTAATGTAATGTTTACAATTTAGTTTGCATTTAATGTCGTTTTCTGACAGAGTTAACTAAAAATAATATATTTTTTTCAGGATTCTTGTTCATGTCTGAAAAAATTCACAAATTCGATTAAAACACATGCATAGCTAACTATTGTTGGCCCTGAGTTTCTAAGAATTCTTATAAAGGTATATCAATATTTGTCGGTTTTCACAAAAAACAACTGTTGTGTAATCAGCAAACGTTCGAAAAATATATAGGATTTTAGAAAATAAAGCCTAGACAAATAATACAACTTTATTCCAAACAAGCTGAACAAACACACCACCAAGTAAAAAACTTCCCATCCAAATTCTTCAGAGCGCGAATGCAACCACAAAGAAATCACAATCAACAGAATAAGCGTCGCTTAATTTTCCACTCCATTTGGAAGCACTTCGTGAATGTCCATCGCACTACAAGGCATGCTGAGCCGCGAATGCAATAAACGCCATCATTGCTGCAATGAAACGTATGCCAACCGCGGGTCACAAGGCTATGCATTGGATGGTTCCATCATGTTTCTTGTGTTGTTACTGTACACGGTCGCTGGCAGCGTCATGATGATCACCGTTAATCAGTTTATCGGCAACGCAAACTCAATTACTCGAGCTCGGTAGAAGCCTCCGAGGTGCAATGACAATGGCATCAGTTATCAGGTGTCTCCCGTTTGCAAATTACACATGTCCGCTCGTTCGTACGACACGACATTCAAAGTGCAATCGATTGTCCTTTCCTAGAGCATTGAGTTGGAGGCGACAAAAAATCCATCTGCATACTGCAAACAGTCAGAATGCAAGTGCAACACGATGCCAAATGGAGTCACGTTCAGGTAGAACGTTTTCGACCAAAATGCAAGCTTGGCACTATACGACGTACGATTCGGCGAAAACAGACACAGATGCCCGTTATTGTCAATTTGACTTTTGGAATGGTCGTCGACAGTAGCAGCACCATATAGAATAATATGTATGCGAATAACTTCACATTCACAGAAAGTCTATGCTTAAGAGAAAAAAATAGGACCGAGTTATTTTAGTGAAAAATCAATACATCAACGCAAAGCGAGCAAAACGTTAGATGTCGCCGCATTGACGTCCAAGGTGCGAGGAGGACGGATTTGATCGATGAAGCGATCGCTTTTTGCAATCAATGTTTGTGTGGCTGGGCACGAAATTACTCTTGGTCGGTGGCTGTGAGCAATTTGGGTCATCAAACAAAAGTGTTGATTCAAAAAAGAGTTTTCTAGCAACTTAAAAACAGAGCAAATCGATAGCCCTTAATATGTAGAGAGAAAGAAAGTAAACAAATACACATTATGTCCCAGGAGCGAAATCCACATCTTTGGCAATGTTAAATATTTATGCTTTGCTTTTTCGATCTATGTTTAACCTTACTAACCACCTAGTAGCGTTTTTTTCATGTGCTTTCGTACCACATTGAACACCAACTGTCGCACGAAATCCCTCTTTACGGCGTTAGGCATTTGATCAGTACATAAGCTGACTTTTTGCATCGCTCTTGCTCTTTTGCTGCTGCCACACCGAGGGCTGTTATGTATTGCCTTACAAAAAGTCACAAGATTGTGCTGCTAAATGCCTGTACCGATAACGTTGTCCATTGCGTAGCTCCGCCCATATTCGAAGGCGTGTCTCTATCGGCCATAGGTCCGAAACAGACGGTTTATGACCGAGAGGAATGAAAGCTGGCTGGAAGAGCGGTACAGATTGTGAAAAACTGGGAAAAAGTGCTTGTCATAGTTCAGCTGACTATACCAAACATTCGCCCTCTACTTGCGCTTCCGACCAGGTCTTATCAGCGGCAACAAACATTCAAATGTTGACGATTCATCTGAGTCGCTTTTCAAAAAGCCCAGATCTTTCATGTGTTGGCCATTCATTTTCCCGCTTGCACAACATCATAATCCAGGAGAGCAGGGGGAGAAGAAGAGATCGTAAACGATGCAAACAGCGTTGCATTTTATAGAGAAGTAGCATGCACATAGCCTTTCTGATGGGGCAAGCAAAATGTACAAAGTAAAAGCCGCACTTGTTCAGCACTAGACAAATGTGAACAGCTATGAGTTTTCGGTTAAGTGGTATACTAGAAATAATCACAAGGAAGAAGCAGTAATGAGCTGAACAGATACACATTGCATGGCAGAAAGCAGCAAAAAATACTTCATGTGAGTACAGATGGCAGTTTCAGTGGGGTATGTTTACCTATGAAGCTGCAAAATACCGGAATGAACCAGATTCATCGAACCACCTAGTGAGAGAACTGAACAGTGGCTGTCCCTACTATTCTAAAGCGATTTTCATAATACGATAGAAGAGGAGTACACATGTCTGGAGATGCTTTACGAGCATTTATATTTTTTATCCCAAAAACATTTTTGAGATAGTTTTGAACGAAAGAGCAATAAGCAACTATTATATGAATTAATAAAATCATTATATTTGATATTATTTACTTCTACATTGATATGATATTTCATGTGGTTTCTTTTTCGTTTTCAATATTTACACCGCACTTATTCTTAGTGGAGTTACGAACGCTGTAAAAATCATAAAATGAACAAATTATTGAAGATATCAGTATTTTATTGAAGCTATAATAAATATAAAAAATTCAATATACATTTGAAGAAAAGTTTGGTATCCACTGTATTTTGCTGTTGTGTACTAGGCCCTTTCACTGCTGTGTACGATGACGTTCGAATGGCGTTGAGTCTGGGGTTACGGAACGGATACACTATGGAACATTTTGTTCGCCAGTATTTGCTCCACTTTGGACAGAGACAGCATGACGAAAACCTGCGAGAAAAGAAGAGCGATAACAGCCAACAAAAAGCAACAATATCACTACCAAAAGCGTACTGTTTGACGTAGCCATCCCCGGGAGATAGGATGCCTTTCCCGCCAGACAACGAAAGAGTGAGCGAAACGGACTCGTATCGGGCGGAAAAACATACACCATCACAGCATCTCGCCAGAGGGCATTGCAAAGGGGCAGGGAACGCTTATCACCTCCCCTCAGTGATGCCTTTGTTTTCCACGCTTTTCCACCGCACTTCGTGTACATAGAGGCGCACCAATAAGGGAGGAGTTAGAGCTTAGGGCTTACAAGCGGCAAAGGTAACAAATGTGGACTTTCGACATCAAGAGAGGACGAATCATAGATTTCCGATGGCATGAATTTTCGCCCCGATCGTCAGCGATGCTGTCAGCGAGAGCACACACAGGCAGAAGCAGTAGCAGCACAAGCATCGGTGTGACGGGGCCTCGATGTCGTAAGATTGGCAGTTGTGTCAACGGAACTGGCGAAGGCGAACTGGTACGGTGTGTTCGATCAGACTGAGTGATTTTTAGTAGATGAACTGACGGCTGTAGCTGAAGGTGCTGATGGATCCAAACGGAGCTGTGAAACGCAGTAGAGTTAACAAAGATAATTTGATGTTGATGTCATAGGCTTTTTGGAATACAAAAAATTGTACAGTGAAAGTGTTGTTTTTTCGCATCCTGAATAAAGGTAACATAAAAAAAACGTGTATCTAACACAGAAACGTCGTTGAATACGTTTGCAAAGATTCACTTGGTTTGCTATATGCTGGAAAGGCATGTATGAGTGCATTCGTCATTGTATCCAAGTTATGTGTGTCAAAAGTTAATCGGATTGCCATTTGATTTCTGTGGAATGCTTTCAGTGTGCGATGTGTTTGTTACGAGAGCATATTTGATCATTTTAAAGGATTTGCTTGATTTTAAGTGAAGTGAAGTGTTTGCAGTTTAAAATGAATTGAATACTTGTGTCCAAAAAAGGAGTTTAATTAAGAAAATACTACAGTGGAGTGAGTAAAGCTAATTTGATCATATCTATTGTTAAAAAGGTGAAAATGGAATGCAAATAAGATAACAATCAAAATTGTTTGTTCGAATGTGTTGTAATTGTTTTATTAGCTTACTGAAACAATCATTTCGGAAACTTCAAACATTAAAAGTTTTTCGGATGTTAAAAACACTACATCCGATTAAACAGAGCATTAGTGCAAGTGAATTTGAATGTTTCGATTTAGCAAGAAAAACGGCAATATGGATAGCTCGACGGTTCTGCAGGATAATAAGAGTGGTAAGTAAGAATAGGGGAGATTCTGTATAATACAGTGAGTGTTCAGTTAACAAAGAGTAATTTTAAACAAATAATAATAACAATAATAATAGTTAGAATAATAATAATAATAATAATAATAATAATAATAATAATCTCAAATAAATATTTGGAAACTAATCGATAAACTGTTTTTGAAGAATGCTCATGAGTGTTCCATGCGACCACGTTGGGCCCAGACGTCTCGAGGGGACCCGAGAAAAGAAACCCACTCCCAGCTCACAAGCAAATTTGGTTCACAATCTTTGTGTGGTTTAGAATTTCTCTTAAAACTTCTTATTCGACTCTTCAGAATGGCCTACATTCGTGTAAACGCTTAGGGCCTTAACACATGTTAATCCGCCACTGTTCATGTTTCAGTTAGTAAGGTTGTTCATCATTTTCTGTTAGTAAGGTTGAAAATGTAAAAAAATATTTGTTTGACCATAAAAAGATTATTGTGATGATTGTTACATAAGATTCATTTCAATCAAACGATTATGGTAAAATGAGACCGATAGCGAACCCGGCCTTCTTCCAATGCTTAACTTAAGTACCGGGGATTGGGTGGTACCAATGATGAACCGCAAGCAAGTTCTCGCAAAGGGGAAAGCTCGCGCGCTTCATTTGACTTTGATAGCTACGACAACATCCAACAACATTGAGCTGTTTTCATCCGACGGCATGTTGATACAGTTGCTGGATGTATATTTGGAGACGTTAAAGTTGCTTAGTGAGATGGGAATTTTGAAACATTGTGCCTGTGGCAAGTTTACTCGTTCCATTGAGTGGTTTTGTTGAATCAGCGTTGGAGGCACACTTTAAAACTGGGACCCATGAAAGAGAGCAGTATAACGACTTGAATTCAACAAAATCATAAAGAGATTATGACAAAGAAGATGGGCAGATCGGGGCTGTGAGTGTTATATCGGCTGTGTTGCCACCGGCTTGCAGGATGTTCATTCTTCTTGGTGACCTTATCCATTTATGAGTTATCATCGACAGACAGTGGAGATGGAGGCTGCGAGGTTTTGTTGTCACAGATGGTAAAACGATGAGTTGCAAATTTGAAACTCATTCGAGGCGAGCGGCCTTATGACGTTAAATGAAGTTTTGAAATCAAAATGGTCTCATCGGATCGAGTGGACTTGGTTGAAAATGAGCCAACGAGACGAAAATGGCTGCCAGTTCCAGGAATTATCTCGATTATCTTGGTTGTGAGCGTTAGGTAATTGATTGTTATTTAACTTTGACCACGTTTTCAAGGGTAAGAAAAATAAGTTTTTGATAATTCAGTTTAAATTGGAGAGAAAATTAGATTTTATGGATGTCTGTGACTACCAAAGTGTTTGTGGAATATAAAACTGTCTAAAGAAGAATTAAGTGAAGTTATTATCCATAGCAAAATCAAACTCACATAAAGAGACTCTTCCAGAAATTTTCAGCGTGTGCATGTACCATGCGACAGCTCTACAAAGTAACCATTTCTGTTTGGCAGAGGCCGCTGAGTCAACAGTAGTTAATTTCTTATTCGTAGCGGAAGACGTTACAGTGGGGTAGTGCCATGCATCAGCTTGCGTGAAGCCGCGCAAGGGTATGCGAGGGGGTTGCTGTTTGTCCACCGTCCGATACGCTGTTTGTCGTGCCGAGCAAGATGGTTCTGCCGATGTGGGTTGGATGTGATGCGTCGAGGTCAATGATATCTCAGGTGGAAAAGAGACAGAGCTGTTTGAGCAAACATATCGCGTGGGATGCTAATCAAAGATACATGAGGGATGATGATTGGGTTGCCGGGGTAGAACGATGTTACTCGTGCCAGACAGAGGTGTTGATCGCGATCGTTCTGGAATGGCTTTCTTTGCAGGATTCAGCAAGGGCTCCATCGCCGAGTTCTACGATAAACTTGAGAAGGACGACGGTGGTCGAGGATTCGGCATTGAAGATGGTACTCATGGAGGATTGTCGCGCATCGAGAATGGAATGTCGGGAAAAGGAGGTAAGAATTGTGCAACCTTGTTGAACAGTGCGCCAATGGTAATTGTGTCTTCGTCTTTGCTCGGCTTCACTAGAACATCGAGGATCGCCGATATCATGTTATTCGCCACAGAATCGACTGCTGCCTTGGCCACCACAACATGTGAACGAAAGCACGAGCTCTTCGGCGAGGAAGGCTCAAAATCTTGGTCTAATATGTGTCGTTTGTGGAGATACAAGCTCTGGGAAGCATTATGGCATACTGGCATGCAATGGATGCTCTGGATTCTTCAAACGTAGCGTCCGTAGGAAATTAATCTATCGGTAAGTGAAAATTATTATCTTGTTATATCATTTCAAGTTAAAGTGAAATTCAAGAAAGTTATGCTAGGAATATAAATATACTTCAAAAGTATTTTTACTATTTTCATTTTTTACTATAAAACAATACAATTCTATATTCCCGACTACATCACATCAACATTGACACCATAAATCACCAAATGCAAACAAATTTCTTTCGTAATCTCAACACGTGTTGATATTGTTGACATAAATAATATTTCAATTTTGGTGGCTTGCAAAGATAACGAACAATCCCGATTCCTTTCGCAAATAGAATAATAGATTTCCAATCAAAACACCACGTTTTCCGATAACTTCCTATTTACACATAAAATACAGCGATATAGCACCCTTAAACTATTGCCTTTTAGGAGGGTCGCTTCGAGCAGAATCTGGTCAATATTTATCAATGCTTCGGCGAAAGGAACCCCTGATGGTTTGGTTTCTTTTTTTTCTAATGCTTATACTCCCTGTACCTCGTTAGGGAAAGCATATTTCCAAGAGCACCCGAGATAGTACAACTTAATCCCTGTATCATTTTAACGTACAACCCCTGTCGAAATCAATGCGCACCACCAAGTTGGCGTGACCGATGACTGATGGGAGTGGCGGCTATTTTACGCTTTTTCTAAGTATGCACCTCCGTTGTTGTCGGTCGCAGTAGAGGTAGAGTGCCACTCAATAAATTAAATTCTAATTAATCAACCATCCGTCCCTTACTCCCCGGAAACGGACTGTTTGTTCGTTCGATGTAGCAATAGTTGCTAGTTGCTTTCCGGTGGTCGACAGATTAGGCAGTAAGTGATCAGATGTTTCCATTCAATTGTATTCTGGTTGGTGCTTGCGGGCGCGTGGCCTTGCCTCTCATGTGAATTGACAATGACTAGCAGGAGAGATACTATTCTTCTCTATCTGGGTGCAACACATCACCATTTGGTGTAGGATCTGCGGAAGGATTCAATGCTGATCCTTCCTATGGCTGTTTACCTTATGTCAGGTTGTGTTCCGCTCTATTCTGCGTTCGCACTATTTGAAGCGTGAATACCAGCCCTAGTATAGGAGTATTGCTCAAAGGGTGTTATAAGATTACCCCAACACTAAATGGTGTAATGATTAATTGATATTTTATGGTTTCACAACGCTGATAATCCATGCAGACTCCAGTAAGATGTTGTTCATAGGAACTGTAAACTTTTCGGTTCTTCATAGACCGCGTCGTATTTTTATAACTCTGTTATTTAAAAACTTGTTAAATGATAATTTTGAATTGAATTAAATATTGGAAGCATGAAAACAAAATGCGCTTTGAAAATATGGTTCAAATGTTAGCAGGAATTGTTAACTCCACAATCGAATATCCCATTTTTATCAAGTCTTTAATAATTATGTTCAATACCTTGGTATGTGCTTTTCTTTTTAATTAAACATCCTCACCACGTCTGGAAAAAATATACGTTGGATGAGGATACTTTAAGGCAGAATATTACACAATGACCGATAGATGCTCATTGTTTCTCAGTTACATAAATTTAATTGTCGTGTTGCACCTGCGTCATCTCGATGCAAAGCTTTGTCACGGGAAATACATTTCCTATATCTATTCCAACCAGCCACAATAAACTATGGGAAGAATCGAGTAGACAGAAAGAACATACAGCTTGAAGCAGAAATTTTTATGTTTCTGTGAGTAATTATGAATATTATCACAAACACACTTCACCAGCTGTTGCTTGATGTCGTGTTATCTTGCTATGCTCAGTGATGCAGTGTGTAATACGTGTTAAGAGTAACCAGTTGTAAGGAACATTTGCAAGATTTGGAATGCAACGGAATACCACAATTGAACGAATAAGGGTCCGCATCGAAAACGCGAGAGGAGAAATATAGAAATATATCATGCGGAATCGGTGTGGAAAAGGTAATACCGAAAGGGGAAAGCTCTTTGAAAGGAGTAGTGAAACAAACAGTGATAATCGTTATGATTAGCGCTTATTTATAATAGAAATACAATTTCGATGAAAATATTAAGCTTTTCAAACCACCGAAGCAAATTTCCGTCAACGTAGTTCTGATCAAGATTTTTTTTATTACTTTCTATCGAACTATATGTAAGTATCTAAATCTAGCCGGATCTATTATCGGTTTTTTTTGCAAAACGTTTGAAATTTAAATGCATATCATTGATGCAAGAACGATTATACAACATATTCGACGCGGGTACTGTACAGTAGCATACCTTAAAACGTGCAGATTATATGTTGCTTCATGTTTTGTTTCCTTGTTCTCGCATTTGCCATCCCCGGCAGCCGAATACCCTATTATACCTCATGGCTTTTCTGCAGCAAATCTGCTTCATTCCAACACATCGATAACACATTCCAACCATACTAATCCAGACGAAAAGGGCAATGGTATTTATCCACGGCTTTCTATTTTCTAAGTTTTGATTTGGCAATTCAGATCTAAATTTAATTTGGAAAGATATCATATCTTTATTTACTCGGCGTTTTAGATTTTGGTTAATCAGCTAAAATTATTTTCGAAACAGACAATGTATTAAGCTTGCTTGTGCGTGACCACCCTAATGCAAAGTCTTGCTTGGACAGAACACTTGGACAGAACACTTGGGGAACATCGGTTCGCATGAAAAGAAAAGATCAGCAAATTTACCGGAAGATTGTTTCATCGATATCACTATCTTTAGAAGGCACCTTTTGTATATTGTATGTAAATATGCTGAACATAAATCTTTCCACTGTTGTTTACGTTGTTGGTGCAATTTTGCTGTAGTGAAAGAGTTTTTTTAGCTGACCCGGTGTCAATGAGATAGTGAATTGTAAATTTGTTTCAAACGATATAAAGTGCAATTGTGATGCATTACTGAAAGTGATTGTGAATTCCAATGAACTTAAGTGTTTCCTCATTTTTGTTGCTCCAGATGCCAGGCCGGGACAGGAAGTTGTACAGTGGACAAAGCGCACAGGAATCAGTGTCAGGCGTGTCGATTGAAAAAATGCCTTACGATGGGAATGAACAAGGATGGTAAGTAGAGCTGTTGAGTTGCTAATAATAGTACTAATAATAATACTAAAGAGTCTGTTCAAAAGTATCAGGTCCAAATCACGGCTATGATGATTTTAGTCATTCAGTTAAAAATCATCCTAAAAGTATGCATATTATTTTCTAGCCTCCCTCGGAAAGTTTGGCAGCTCCAATTTAAAAGTTCATGTTTACACACAAAACGTTAGATTTGTGAATCATTAATTCCAATGATGTAGATTTTGAACAATATGCTAACAAATCTAGCATAAAGCTTCAACTTGGTTTTGTGAAAAACTAATGTTAATAACATATCAATCTAACAATGTTTTGTTATTTTTTAATATTTTTTTACAAATTATTTATTTAAAAAATACTGTGCTTTGGAATATAATGTATGGCAATTTGATCTTATTTGATAAACAAAACATTTCAGTAGCATTTTCGAATCACAGATTATATGACGGTTTGAAACAACCTGTTATGCTGTAATAAAAGCAACTCGGTTAAACCCGTACCCGAATAAACATCAAAGATTACGGCTCAGTCAATTATTAAAATGTATTTAAAAAGTAAAAACAGTGTTAGTAAACTTCGTTACAGAGAAATATTATATTATAACACTATGAAAAAATGAGAACCAAGATGAGGAAAAATGTGTCATCTTTAGACTCATTCCTATATGTTAATTTCAAGCGTAAATTTCTGAACGTTTGTACTCGCAGTAGGATGATTAAAATTTTACTAGACACGTACACCGTTTTCGTCCTTGTAAAGCTGCTAAACAAACAAGCAAGATGCCCTTAAGCGATTATCAGTTTGATCACTAATAATTCTAGCAAAATGGAGTGAGATTCGTAGCTGATTTAGCCACCGGCGCACCTAAATGAGGTACGAAACCGTCACGTATTCCTCACGCATTGCCAGTTGTTTTTTTGTAATACATGATAAAATGAAGAACAATATTTGCCAATACCATTGACTGATCCTTTGAACTACCTTTAAAAACAGCTTACAAATTGCTTTCAGATGCTTTCAAATAAAATATAATATATAAATTATGTGTATCCCCAATCGGGGTCTTTTTATAGTAATTGTAGTTGTTTGTATAGTGTATACACGCTGTAGCTGACAATAATTTTTCTTTGTACCGTTCATTAAATGAGATCTTACTTTCAATTTTACGGCCAACACCTTAACAAGCACCACTTACATCCGTTGTTGGTCAAGGTCGGTTGTGTCACAGGTTCTATTTGTTGATACGCGTTCGTTGCGGTTTTCAAGGGTAAACACGTGAACAATGCTCTAATTATTTTTGTGTAACAAATTGGTATGTCTTTCGGGCGCAAACAGAGGAGGAATCCGACAGAGGGTTGAACTAACGAAACAACGACGTTCATAATTTCGATGTACGTGCGCGAGGTGTCAAAAGATCGGTGACGAGTTGTTGGAACAAGAAAATGCATTGGAGAGCGGTCGTTTGCATAAAACGGTCGGGTTAACCTTATCTTTTGTTAATGGTTGCGTAAACCACAGTGTGAGGCATTTACAGAAACAGTATCCTGCTGTTCTGCAACATCTTTGGCACGTGCCGATCCCTCGCCGTATGTTTGGAAGGTGTGAATATGGCAACATCGTTGTAATAGTCCTCAAAGTAACTACAGGGGTCCTTTGGTCATGAAAAGTTAAAACAGTTAACGAATGAAACAAAGCTGAAGTGATGTCGATATGAATGCTCTCGCATATATACACAATTTTCCGGCACACGCGCTAACGATAAGGGGTCCTCTGGCGAAATTAATTATGCAGAAAAATGGTTCAATCCCGCCTACATCTCCTTTAGGCGATTGAATAACGTGTGCTTAATTTTCAAGGGTCACCAAAAATGCCGCGTTCAACCTCGCAACGTCATAATTCCCACACTCTGTGGTTCTTCGACACGTACGTAATAAGGTAGTTTTTTTGTGAATCGTTCTAGCTGTGCAAAATGAACGTCAACCACGAAATACAGCAACAATCCGACCAGAAGCACTACGGGATATGGAACAAGGACGTGCCTTGAGGGAAGCAGCCGTTGCCGTCGGAGTGTTTGGGTGAGTGTTTGTTATCTTAATTCACGCCATCCAGTCCTTTTACATACGTACGTAAAATACATTTTTACGATGAAGAATAATTAACAAGTGTTTCAAAGCGCATATAGACAGATAAACAATGTAAAGCTGAATACATAATTCAAAATATTGCATATTCTTGAGCACTAACCACCAAGGTGGCTAACATATGCAATAGCACAAGTACGGATTCAGAAACAAACAAAGCATAACGTAATGACAATAAACGCCCTTCAACATTAAACTAGTCAGACATTTATGTAATAACTGCTTACATAGTGAGACGAAATATGTTGAATCAGTATTTTTCCATTTTACCCCACTCTAGACCTCCAGTTTCACTGGCACTGCTCTCACCTTCCCGCTATGGCCCAAGTATCCTACCAACGCCTGCCTTACCGACCAGTCAATTTCTGCACCATCACAGCCAGGTGTCCTCGCTGGTAAACAGTCTACCGCATCATCATCCTCACCATCCACACCATGCCGCTATGCACGGGCTAGCGAACGGACTGTCGATGAATCTGAACGGCGTGGGGATGCCGGGCCATAACGGCACGCCCGGTTTGAGTCATTCGGGTGGAAATGGTTCCGATCGAGACCGGGACACCGTTGTGCTGATGAACAGTGGCAGTGGCGACAGCAACAATAACAAAAACGCTTCATCCAGTTCAACGGAAAATCTCAACACGACATCCTCCTCTAATCATTCGATGGCGGGCGATCAGTCTCCGAGTGGGGCTGGGTCGCCGGCCCATGGGACACCGGTAAACGGACTCGGCACTGGAGGTAGCTGTGTGACGGGAGCCACTAGTATGGCAACTGAAAAGCATCCTCAGCATAGCTCATCTTCATGCGGTTCGGCCAGTCCTATTCTGGAGCAGGACAACATGAACGATAACGACGGTAAGTGGTGGACGAGGTGTTGCAAATGGGAATGTTTGCAATAACTGTCAGTTAAACAGTGCTACACATGCAGAGTGGATCGCTCAATTTGGATAATGAAAATTTTATCACTTTCACACCACTGTCGACCATTGCGCAATGAACATCCTGCGTTGGGCGTAATCGTACAAGAAAGTCATAAAATGATATAATCATAATTTAATCAATTGCTTCAATGGAAAGGGTCAAACAACGTCCTGAGTTCAACTTTTGGAGAAAAATTAATTTGGCTAATGAAGTGGTACCTTGCAACCCATCGGTAGCCCATCGGAAACTGCGAGTTATGAAATAACCATCCCCGAGGGTATAAAATAACTATTTGTCACTTCCTGAGGGTGGTCTAATACCGCATAAATAATTGTTCCTCACAAAGCTTCACCACTATCGGGTTTGGGTAACACATGGAAGGGTAACTGCACATTTCTGCATGTGTGATGGTAACCTCACAGAAAAACGCTCCCTTCGATTAAAAGAGTGAACGAAATCTTTAGCATCGGTAGTTAAACAGATGAAATATCCATTCAGAGGGATGAGCAGCGTTGGTAAATCATTATGCTGTTATGCTGAACTGTGCCCATCATGTGATAAAAGGGACGAGGGGAATAGGGAAGTTGTTTTCTGTGATTTTATTCCATATGATTTAACAGTTATGCTCGATTCTCAACTAAATGAAAGAATGCTTATGTCAGTTTAGTTTTGCTTCTGAATACAGATTGGATTATTTACATTTAGATAAAAGATTATTGGACATCTTGTTTGATGACTTTGTTCACCGTATTATTAACAATTTTATTTCACGTACGAACGACCCAACCATGTTTGTTCTCAATGTTCTATTAACATGCTGGAATTTACATTTACTCGAACGAATTTAAACCATTCGTTAAATCATGAAAGGCTGCTAAATAATAACCATTCATGTCTAAACACGTTGCCGTTTAAATTTACGTTAAGATAATTAGTAATAATCTTTCTATAATTAGTGTCATACCGTGTACTTATACGAAGCAATCAAACAATCAAAATGTTTTCCCTTTTCAACAGTGATTCATTAATCATTTTAAAACGCTGTCGAGTTAAATATCGAAGTCCCAGATGTGCAATTGCAACTCCCGAAAGGCTTATTACGATATGTACCATGGGCCCTTAAGTATGATCCTGTGACGCCACACGACAGGGATTGTAGGAAATTGCATAAAAAAAATCTTGTTTTGAACTGTAAAGCTGGAAGGAGAAAAAGGGATAGGGCAAATGTTTTTTTTTATTCCCGTGGCTGTTCCCTCTAGGGATTTGCAGACCGACGCAACGGTCACGGCTGGCGAAATGACGGGTATGAAACTGGTAAAAAAGTGGAAAAGTGTGTGAGAAACTTCAAGTAATTGATTTTTTTTGTAACTGAAATTCAAGATAGATCGTAAATTGAATTAGGAAATGCATGGATCGCATAGATGAGAGACAGGGTGACGTTTTATAAAAGTTGTTTTTAAACTGTTTTTTTTTTTCTCTCGCACATTAACAATCAAAATTTTGAAGAAAAAAAAAATAGCTAAATTGATTTCAACTTACAATGATCCAGTGAGGAATATCTGTTGATTAATTGCAATTTGTCTGTTTTGACAAATCGATTTGTTGATTGTGCGATTTGCTAATTGATTTAAATTTATTGCATTTCTTTCAAATCATTAAATAAGTATTCGAAAACATTTGACTATCCTTAATTGATTTGATTATATTAATGGTCTGATGTTAAAGATAATAAAATGTTAGTTAACTATTTGGCTTTCGTTATTGGGCGTAACGACGTTACCCGTCACGTCATACGGATTAGAACCATTTTTAGCTATTCAAATGCTTCCAAGACTTATCGAGTATCATACAAATGAATATTCAGGTCTTACGCTTGGTCTTACAGCGTCCAAATAGGGTTCGAACCCGCCCGGTCTTTTAGAAACCGACACGTACTTCGAATAAACTCCAGGACCTGCCGGTCAACATCAAGTACAAATATTTAAATAATTACATTGAATCCAATTATAGAATGGAGATCAGTTGGAAATGAGTTTATACCTCAGGTTTTTTTTATTGAAAATTTACATTACACGTGTCCCCACGATTTCTATTTTTTTCGTAGCTAAAGCTCTCCCTACAGGTTGAAGGAAAAAATGTATTCGAATTGACATAATAATCTTTCATCTCCGTCTTTATGGACCAACACGGTGAAAGTAATTTTTGGTTTGATTGATTTTATTTATTTTTTTATTTCATTTGCATATCGTCCCTAAAAGTTCAAAACATTTTAATACAGCCGAATGCATCATACGGCGACAGAAAAAAATAGGATTTATGAAACAGCGATATTTAAAAAAGGGTGACTTCTATTTGACGGTGTCATATGGAAAAGGCGGTACAATGAAGATTTTTATGTATGTAAAACCGGCAGTTACTATTTTTCCTGGACATATGACTGAGACAAGCATTGGGCTTAAAACATGGCTTTATTTAATTGATGCTTCATATGCTATCATTTTCGATAGATGATTCCATTGACGTAACCAACGATGAAGATACGGACCAACCACAAAATAATAACACCATTCCCAGCCTAATGAATCATCCATTTTATGGACAAGGACCGGTGAGTATAGCAGCTAATAATATTAAGTAGCGTTTAATTACAACGTAAATTTAGAATAGCACATAATCACAAATCAGGTTACTCACAAAATTGGAGGCACAAGTAGATCTAGGCTTAAAAGCAAATAAATTTAGTATATATCTCATTGAAAAACTAAATTCACTAGTTAAATAGTAAAATATTTTATAATGTTTTGTCCCCCAATTTATTTGATTTTGTTGTAAAAATATTCAAATATCGCCCGAAGTATTAAGGTCGATTTAGACCTTGCGTGAAAGTAAACGTGAAAGTTTTTTTGCTGAATTTCATTAAATATTAATCGGAATATGGCTTAACGTACACCAATAGAAAGAACATTTAATTCCCCAATATTTCGACTGAAAAACATATTGATATAATAAATTAAATGCATGTGGAATTCCCCGCTGACCGTTATTTTTTCACCGTAAACAAAGCGGAAAATTACAAGAAAATGCATTGAATTATTAATTGTAACATGTTGTAACAAGCTTCTGAATCATGTTAAATGAAATATAGCAAAAAATCCCAAAATTTAACGTTCAATTTCACTCAAGCTGTAACCCGGGCTTTAAATCTAACAAAAAGTTGGCTCAAATATTTTATATCTAAAATAGCTTTAGACGAAAGGTAAAATAACTACCCTACATGCGATTAATTACACTACACTACATAAGAACTACACTACATGCGAATCGTAACTAGTAAATCATAATTCTCATAAAGAAACTAAAATAAATACAAAAAAAACACAATTTCAATCGGGGTATTCGATACATTTCTGGTTGAATTTACATTTCTGACAATTTAAATTATTTCATTCGACAGATGTTCAACTTCCAGGAAACTATTTATGAAACGAGTGCCCGGCTTCTATTTATGGCTGTAAAATGGGCTAAAAACCTACCCAGTTTCGCTAGTCTTACGTTCCGCGATCAGGTAACATAAAATATAATCTTAGGTAATACAATTGATGATTAACAAACCAGTTCATTGCAGGTTATCTTGCTTGAAGAGTCCTGGGCTGAACTGTTTCTATTAAACGCCATCCAGTGGTGTATGCCCATTGACACGACGGCCTGTACGTTATTCTCATTGAATGAACATTGCAACAGTGCAAACAATTCTGGCTTCTTTAAACCAGGACAGGTAAATGACAGTGGACAATTCTGAGTTTAATTGAAATATCACATATTAAATGCTTATCGATTTGCTTCTATTTAAAGTTGGCACAAGATCTACGGATCCTCAATGATACTCTGTGTCGATTCAAATCGGTGCTGGTAGATCCGGCCGAATTCGCCTGTATGAAAGCTATTGTGTTATTTCGCTCGGAGGCGCGAGGGCTCAAAGATCCGGTACAAATTGAAAACCTGCAAGACCAAGCACAGGTAAGTTGTGTAGGTTAGTGAAGTGAAAGCTCAAAAATGAAAATATTGATTTTACAACTGTTTTAGGTGATGTTAGCGCAGCATTCGCGTACACAGTTTCCAGGGCAAATTGCGCGGTTCGGGCGGCTGCTCTTGATGTTACCTTTGTTAAGAGCAGTCAACTCACACAAAATAGAGTCAATCTACTTCCAGAAAACGATCGGAAACACGCCGATGGAAAAAGTGTTATGTGATATGTACAAAAACTAAACTTTACCCAAACTTTTGCTTTTACGCTATGGGATGGTGCAACAGATCTGCCGTGACTAACATTAGGGAAACAAATACCGGGTGAATGTGGGAGGAGATTATAGGGGTTCGTACAAAGTCAGTTAGGGTTGGTGTGCAAGCAAAATGCCTAATTTTTCTATAAATTTCTATAATTTAAAAAGTTTTCTCAGTCTCTCGCTATGGGGCGAAGATTGGATAAATTAATGAAATACTGATCATTATGCAGTCTTTGTCATTTTCACATTGGCACGCTGGTTTAAAACATAATTTTATGCGTTTAATTGAAACCACTATCTGCATTTGAACTGCGATTTCATGGAGTGCACGAGGATATATTAATGACACACACTTAATGGTTTTCCACTGGGAGTGTTTACTACCTTAAATAGAACTGATTAGCGATCCGACATCGAGAAAAACTGCAAACAAATGAACAAACCGCTGGTTTCGGGTTTGCATAGTGATTAATGTTCCAGTTCAATTAATTATTTGCCTCAAGCACCGCCATGAGCAAAGTGAGAAATGCATTTCGTGAACAGTTCCCCGGTCCCACACCATTAAAGCAAAAGACCACAGTATAGAATGATAATTACCCCAAACAAGAGCCCTTCTAAGTGGCGAGGAAAATGAAATTTGACATGAGAAAAGCTAAACAACTGCGGTGCAATTACCCTAAGCATGTGACTGAAGGATCCATATTAGGCTTGGGTTTAGTTTGTACATTATTGGTTATAAATTATTGAATTGCGTAGAACATCTGCAACAGCTCACATTTGGAGAAAACGTGCACTGAAAATTAACTAATATTTGATGTTTTTGGTTTTTGGAATCTATTTCCATGAATGAGATCAGTAAGAGTTTAGTTTTTGCACCAGCTTAGCTTCAATGAATGCAATTTTGTGTATTTTATAGTGAATAAATAAATCGATATTTGGTTAACATAGAAATAGATGTGTTTCATTTATAGTATTTTCTAAACTATTGAAAATGATACCAGCATTATCAAAAGTTATAAAATAGCAGTAACATAAAAATAAAAATCTTCGATAAAAGATAGCCTAATTTATTGAACTTTATTATCTCTTATCTAGAAATCTTTTCGACAAAATTTTAAGATAAGATTTAAGATTTCAGATTTTAAGAATTCTTGTTACGATAAGATCGGAGGATTACAGATGGAACCCGTCCAGTATTTTATTATTATTCAGGATTAGAGTTATTAATCATTAGAGTAATTAAATAACCATTCAGGAGACTTCTTTTATATTTACGAAATTTGGATTTTTTTAAATATAGAGTATGATTTCCACTTTATGTTAAGTGAGACCCTTGAACTTGAAATAGAAATTAAAAAATACCGGAAACCCTGAATGAGGCCTATACAGGCTTTCGAGACCTATTAGTACCATGCAGCCGGACAGTAAGTCCTTGTTTCTTATTCTGGTACAGGCCATATGAGGCTCCATGACGGGAATATTATTAAGTGTCACGAGTGGACAACTGTACTACGAGACCGTCCGAATATTAAATTACGTTAAATTAAGACTGCAAATCATAATGGAAAATATTTAAGCAGTTCTGGTGGATTGTGTAATTGCCACGAACGTTAAAATAATAGCAGCAAATTAAACTCATCTTTCTTTCTATGGATGGGAATAAGAAACAAGAATTTCCAAATGGAAGCAATAGTGCTCTCAATGATTGAACTCGAAATAGTATGGAACAGAATGGGAGAATCAAACACACAGTTTTTAACATAGAAGATGAAATGCCATTAAGGCTTCAGTTTACTGATGGCTGTTAAAGATGGTTGTGTGTTAACTGGTTAATTTGGCCCGGTTACAGGGATACGCAATTAAAATTTAAGGATCCCCTTTAATATGTGCAGTACACCGAATTTATTGGCTTGGTAACCCAATTCAGATAAATAACTAACAACGAGCCATTCGGAGTAGTAGTGGGAGCTCGGAATCGGACCTACCCTATTCCGATTCTGTGTTCGTAATCAATTACGGAGCCGATTTCGATGCTGGAATCGATTCCGATTCCAGAATCGATTCCCGAGCCGATTCCGGAGTTGATTCCGGATCCGATTCCGGAGTTGAATCCGAAGCCGATTCCGGAGTTCGTTCCGGAGCCGATTCCGGAGTTGAATCCGGAGCTGATTCCGGAGTGGACTCCGTAATTGATTCCAAGATCGGCTCCGGAATCGATTCTAGGATCGGAATCGGCTCCGGAATCGGAATCGACCTGGGAATCGCAATTTGCTCCGATAACAGAATCAGGCTTGACTCCAGAAATGGGATGGTTTGAATTGAAATAAGAAGTGTGGGAAGCGAAATAAATCCGGGAATCTCCATGTGAATAGATCATTTACAAGTAAATTTTGATTCTTTGCCGATATCAACACGTAGCATCATTAAACCCAAACGCCTATTCCTATGAAGATGCCGAAACCGACTCTGTTTCGAAGCCAATTCTGATTTCGGAGTCAATTCCGATGTCGCAGACGATTTTGATAACATTATAACATTAATAACATTACCCATTTCCTGGGAAGTTTATCCGATCGCTAGAGACCACCATGAACTGCACCCTATGCAAGATGAGAATGTCGAACTTAATGGCGGAACCGTTCGAAATACACAGGGGTTTGAGGCAAGGTGACGGACTCTCCTGTCGAGATAGTAAAGGAATTCTGCTATCTTGGGACGGTCGTTACTTCGGACAACGCCATCAGCAGCGAAATCCGAAGACGCATTGTGCAGGGAAATCGTGCATACTACGGGCTTCACCGACTGCTAAGATCCAGAAGGCTGGTAGGATACGATGGTAAGGCGCAGGAGAGCACAGCAAATTCGATGACTGGATCAGGTGAAGTGAGACCTGTCGAAAATCGGGTGTCTACATGGATGGGAGGCTGCAGCCAGGGACCGAGCATCCTGGAGAATGATTTTGACCGGGCCATGTCACACCGATGCGCTCTATTAGGAGTAGGCTAACAAGAGAGAGAGAGAGGCAGGCTTAGTTTATGAAAATATGTCAATTACTTAAGAAGATAAAGTGTTTAGTGTGCACTACTTCCTCTAATTTTTTTCAATCATGTATCTTTGACATCATGCCAAATTTAAAAACCGCAAAACACCATAGACTCACCTACAACCCGTCAAAACTTTACATCTAAACAAAAGATATGTAAAGAAATTGACGGCTACTTCACGCAACTTAGGCATTTATTGGAATTTTAATGACACTTTTAATAAAACAAAGCGTGTCTGGAGAAGAATGGCTAATGACAAAATACACTAGAGACGTTTAGAGCAGTTGTTGATGAAATTTGATCACTTGTCACTTGTCACTCAAAGCGGCTGGTTGTGCTCTCTCACTCTCCTATTTCCAAGTTGATTTTTTACCGCGGTTTTCTTGTTGATTAAGGCTTGAATTGTTTTAGTTCGGTTAATTTACACTCGCGCGTTCACGTATCACAAATTTGTGCGGCACCTGTGAATTGTACGGTTCAACATATAAACATTGCAATCCGCCTGCGGTTGTTGTGATCACTCACTGTTCAGTCGAACTTTGGTCTATTTTGCGATGGCGTCTGTGATCTGTAAGAAATGTGAAGGTGCTATTAGCAACGATCCAATTCCGTGCTTCGGTCTTTGTGAACACTATTACCACGATAAGTGCATTGGACTTTCAACCCCGCTCCTGCGTGATTTTAAGAAGTCACAAAATTTATTCTGGGCTTGCGCGGATTGTGCTCAGCGTTTGCGGGCCGTTGACGCTTTACGCTTCTCGCACGGCCTTTCTCGTGACGCTGCCTACCTGTTGGAATCGTTGCAGTCCGATTTCCGCGATTCCTCACGTTCTGTGCAGGCGGCATCAGCTGGCTTGCGACTTGAACTTTCCTCTTCACTGGATTGTTTTAGAAACGAGATAGCTTTGATGAAACAGGAATCAGCATCGTCAATTCGTTCCGTGAAAGATTTCATCGACTCACTTACTGCTTCTCACTCAATGGAACGCAACTACTCACAGGCTCCACTACTCACAACGCTTGATGAAGTTAAGCATGGCATCAAGGAGCTTGATCTCATGCACCGTGAGCTTCTCACTTCCTTCAACTCACTAATGAACAAGCTCAACTCACATCTTGCCACGCATACCACTACATCGAGTGCTCACCATTCTGCGATTCCTGCCTCGCACTCAACGACCACGATTCCAGTTGCGGCCTCTAAGCTCACCCATCAAGCTGTTGGTGAGAATTCTTCTAAACGTCGATTGTTGGATCGCTCTCCCGACCCATCGCCTACCAATACCGTTACACGCGCTATGCTTTCATCGGGCACAGGGTTGTCCTGCAATAATATTACGACCGTTCCTGAACGCCCACCCCGTACTTGGGTCTTTATCTCCCGTATTGCTCCTGATACTCCGATTGAAGCGATCCGCGAAATGGCCTGTTCTAACATAGGGACAGACGATATCTTGGTATATAGCCTTGTACGACGCGACCGGGATCTTTCTACGCTCTCCTACGTATCTTTTAAAATTGGTGTACCGGATTCGCACCGGGCTATTGCTTTGGCTGCTTCAACCTGGCCTCGCGGGATCTCTTTTAAGGAGTTCATCGACCTAAATCCCCGCTCCGTCAATGTTTGGCGACCCACTACTGCAGCATCCCTTGCACCTTCTGCGCCTATTAATCGTGAATCGGATCATCCTTCCTCGCCACCTTCTATCAACCACACGACACAACTGCGAAACGCTGATTTCACTATTTCTCCAGATCATGGCCCTATGAGCTTGCCTTATACGCAGTACTTTCAGCAAGCGTAAACCGGCTGATCCGGCTGAAAATTCTCATGAACTACCGACTTTACCCGAATTGATGGAAGCTAACCCTGCATCTAATACACATAATCCGTCCGACTCTCTTTCGCCGTTAATAACTTGCAGCGAGAGCACTCCCGGCGCATCTCGCTCTCTCATCCCTTCGATCGATCAACTAAACATCTACTATCAAAAAGTATCAGGATTGCGCACAAAACTAGACGAGTTACGCCTCTCTGTCTATCTGAGCTTGATATGGATGTGTTTGCATCGTGCGTTAATCACTTCATTCCTACTGGTGTATCTCGTGAAAATGTTTCTCTGCTTGATGGAATGTCGGTAAACGGTTTGCCGCAATTATCTGGCATAAAAAATATACGCGGAAGTCAATTGGACCTTTTATTTGCCAATGCTGCCAATGCTATGCCTTCTTGGAGCGCTGCTCCCCCGTCATAGCTTCACCTGTTCCACTCGTCGCGCTAGACAATCATCATCCTGCTCATGAGACAAGTGTGCTCCTTACGCACTCTCGCCCTGCATCCTCTCAACGAATACCTACGGCTCGTATGTTCAATTTTAGGAAACTGGACTACCAAAAGCTTCATCATATTTTAGCCGGTACCGATTGGTGCTTTACTGATGATGACATAAATCAAGCTGTAGCAGCGTTTACTAATGTAATCACTTCCGCCTTCCCTTCCTGCTGTCCTCTCCTATCCTGTCTACCGATCCCGTCTTCGCTCCTTTTCCGTACCATAAACTCCTTTCTACTCCTTCGTGAATAATTATATACTATAGTCAGCAAGCACTATTGCTGTAACCCAACGTGGCCGAGCAATTAATAAAATAAAAATAAATAAAATAAATAAATAAATGAAATATGATCATCATCGGTCACATGAATTTTACTAGCACGCCAAATGTACCATGTAAGCTTTATTTTATTACAACTGTGTTTCATTAAAAAGGGTCACTAATAAGAGGGCAAATAAGCAGCTGAAGGGAATAACTCATATCAGAGATAGAAATGAAGTGAACATGCTGTTTATAGTTCAAGAGAAACATATGAATAAAAAAGGCTTTTTGATGAAAGTATTACCTCGTATAATTATATCCCATAGTACCTTGTCTTATGCTTGCTAAATGAAAACAAGAATGCACAGAAGGCTGTGCCCAGTTCAATCATTTTACGAACATAATTATTTACCGGCATTTGGATTTATAATCTCAATAAGAAAAAAATCTATTTCTCAATATGCTTCTTCATCTATACATAGCTTATGATCTTTATTAGAAGGCGTATCTGCAATGCTTTGAATATCAAGTAGTTGGCTTAAGGGGATATTGTGTATGAAGATCACGAAATATATGTTTCCCTGGCGATATATTACAAAAAAGGCGAAAATGGCCCGGTGATGTATTATAAAAAAGCTTCTCAGATCAGAAAGATCAGGCAAGATCAATTTCCATCCAGATCGTCGTTCCGTAGCAATAACTGGCAGTTCGAGTAGGTATATTAAGTAGAACCCTGTATTTTCGTTACGCAACCAAAGAAAAACATGTATGGGTAATCTTCTATCTATCTATGCACAGGTGTGTGCACTCATTGTCCCCTTTGTATTGAACTGTCACTTTTCAACGGCATAGATAAACGAAGAGGTACCCATATAAACGGTGCTCCACTGCACGAGATTTTTTTTAGAGCTTAATATAAATTATCTGTTGACTACAATAATATAATTATTTGCAAATGAATATATCAATGCATCATAATTCTTATTTTCTGTTAAAAATAATGTTCTGTACCATATTATTTGTTTATTAAACGTCAATGATAAAAACATATAAAATAAGAAATGTGTACTCAGATACCTGTATTTACAACTTATAATACTTAATCATAAACTTATACTATGTTGGGTAAAACCAGGTATACTGGGTCAGCTAAAGCATATATCGGGAAGTACCTGTATATGGTATATGGATCCAATAAACTCCGTGGTAAACCAAAAACTCAGTGGTATCCAAACGGATGATAGCCATAGCAGATCTTAATTACCTACGGTTATTACGACGGATAAGAAGAATCGAAGCTTCGGGGTAAAATCATTGTAATCATTGGTTTTGTATTCCTCGGATTGCATATTCTTCTATTTATAATTAAAAAGAAACATCAATTTTATCCCGTGTGCAACCGGGTAAATCAGTTAGTAGGGTTTATAAATTATTATTGTATTTGTTACATATTCATACAAGATTAATATTCTGTTTATTTTTAATTTTCAACTCTATATTGTACCTGAGCAATCATGTATGGGATGAAAATTGCTATTGTCCCGCTTTTTGTTCTACGGTGCCCACTGTTCAGTGACCAGGCGGCTCCACCGAGTGAAATACAAACGAAAATTAATTACATTATAGGTGCTTTAGTACGTTGAATATTTTTGCGCATTTTTTTAAGTCCAGCGCACCGGTAATGTGTTTTGATGAAGTGTTAAAATGATCAAAAATTGTGCACAGTTGTACATGCTGTGCATATATGTAAGACCCGGTAAAAGAATACAACACAGATTGACGACAAGTTTCCTTAAAACGTTCAAATTAAAATAAGTTCAAGACACAACAAGACAAGTTCAAATTAAAAAAATACGCAAATTGCAACGTAAAGAAATGTTTAGGAACTGGTGTAGTATCTGTTGAATAGAATTTGACATGGAAAAAATGTTGGACATTGTTGGCCATTCATGTGCAAAACAATCAGAGCAAGGAACGTAATAGTTTTGCAAATTCCAGAATTTAAGTTGATGCATTTACTGTTTGTGCAATAATATTTTTGAGAACTGCTTTTACATGATGAATAGTTCATTACTAATCAATGAGAAAAACAAATTGATGTTGTTTACTAGCAATAATATATAGACAATATTTTGATTTTTTGTTCATAAGTAATACCATCAACGGTAAACTCATTCCTAAATAATGTGCAAATAATCTAAATACAAAACTGTTTACAAACCACAGAGTGACTGGACATTCATTCGAAACTTGATATAAACTAGGTAAAAATAAATAAAATAATATATAAAAAAAGTAAAAAATATATAAGCTGTAGTCTGAAAACAGTTTATGTACTAAAATAATGTTTGCTGTCTGAAAACTGGCCGGCAGTGTACGTGAAATTCTTCAATTTGCCCCATTAATTGAAAAGTTTGACAACCCCTGGTAAATAATTATAGTACGTAACCGCTAAATGAGAGGTTAAATTTGTGAGAAAAATGCACATTTGCACAATTTCTCTTCGTAAGGTTCCGGATGTTCCAGTTAAAAAAAACTCCAGTAAAACACATCCGGTTAGCAGCCACATACTGTATATGTATATGCACCGCCAGACACTCTCAAACAAGCAAGACAAATATCGTCACGAACCTGTAAAATTCTATAAGTTTGTTCGAGCCGGACGTCTCGTTTGATGGTTACCAGAGCGCCGCCTAAGTTCACGTTGATCGAGAATCAGTAAATCGTAGACAATCATCTGAATCTTGTACGCAAGTTTTGTTTTATTGTATGCCAACAGATGGCGTTGTAAAGGAACACGCACGCAAAAAGCTCACTTTTTCAAAAATTTCGAATATTTAGATTAACGACAAAATGTAAAAAATCTTACAATAGTAAAAATATATACATATACATATATTAAAGATACCTGTAGGCAGCTTTTTAGGTGTTTCTCATTATTTTATTATTCTTAAATTTAATTATGATTTTGACCTTTAAGTTTACTAATGTGTTTCTCAAATATTATACGTTGGGATGAAGTTTACATTTTCACCAATGCAAAAATCTATGATCGAGGCGCACCGATTTTCCCGAACCAGTTTGATCAATGTTGTAATGTTTAGAGAACACGGGGAAAAATTGGCACTCTTTATTAAAACATTATTGCAGGGGCAAAGAAATTAAGGACTCAAAACATATTCATTATTTCAACACTATGTAAGTTTTATACTCCGTTATGAAACAACAATGAAGAAAACTATAAACTAAGATATAAGGGCCAATCATGTGACTCGAGTGCTAGAAAAAAATCGTCAAAACTGCTGATTTTCTATTATGATGCGTGTTAGACCGAAAATACACGGACCGGAATTTCGCGGCCAAACTGTCAACGGCTACTTTTCCGAACTGTCATATCCATACATTTTTCAGAAGGCGGAATTCCGCGGCCTCGAAATTCCGATCCGTGTATTTTCGGCCTTAGACAACTCGATTTGTCTCTGGTTTGACATATCTAACTGAACGAAGGACATTTGAATTACCTGACACAAACCAACAGTTTTTTTTTATCTAACAGCTTTCCGTTAGGTAAAAGCTACATAAAGCGTTTTGTTTTATGGTTTTACTACTAATTGCATATTTTTAAACTGGACAAATTGCATGTAATTACATTCAGAATGGATTTTTTGGAATGTTGAACTGATTCTATTGAATCATCTGGATTCATCTGAATGTTGTACTGTATAAAGTGTGGGAATAACAAAATGAACAGATTGTAGCAAAACATATCACAATTTGGTTTATGCTAAGTTCGAAGTTCAATAGCAGGAACGAAACGAACCTGGTAGACACAGTCTTTCCCCAAGTTACGCGAATAATGCGTTCCGGAGACATTCGCGTGACTCGGATATACGCTTAAGTCGGATATCACGTTTTACTGCCACAATATACTTGATTCATAATGATTTTTGATTGAATTTATTACATTTATATAATTTATTACGTATTTGATGCAATTGGTGTAGAAACCCCAATTTTTCTATTTCTGTTTTTTTAGTGATTTAAAACTTTTGAAAAAAATGCTATTTTTTTGACAAACAATAGAGAAAATTGTACTGATTTGACATCTTAATTGTCAAAAATAAAAATTCGCGTAACTCGAGTGTCGCGTAACTCGGGGAAAGACGGTACAGAACTAACTTCCCATCACTAGTAAAAACCAAATCCAAAACGACGACCAGTTTTGATAATGTTGCGTGCAATTTTTGCAGGTTGTATACAACCCCGTAGCTTGTAAATTTAGGTTTTTACCATTCTCCCTTCCTACACTTCGTTGCCCGTTTAACAGCGTGACCATCAGGCAGGTCATCAGCCCGCCTCTTTTACTTAAACCGTCCTGTGTCAACAGAATGATACGCAAAACAGCAAACGGCACGCCAATCCGGTACAAACCGGAACACAACTTCAACAGCAAACCGATTCTGTTGACACCAAAACCAGCCAGGTAAACACAAACCAGATCCGCAAAACGTGAGCTGATGTCAGAATGCTCTAAAGCGGTGTGTTTACACTTTTCGCCAAGATCGTTTGCGAAGAAATAGCGACGCATTTCTTTCCTGTCTTAATTTTGTTTTCTTTCGTAGCAGCAAAACAACATTTAAAGTGATCGTTGTTTACCGGCAAGAATTGGGCGATTTTGTTTGTCCCGTGCGCCCGCTTGTTGTTGTTCCGGGTGTTTACAAAATTGTTTATGATGGGTTTTTTTCATCTCTCTCGACCAGCTGTGTGGTTTGTTGTTTCGGTTCATATCAGAAGCAAACAAAACCACCCACTGTGCGCTGATCGATTGGTTTTAACAACTAGAATTGCGTTGAAATTCTACAATTGGGAAGTCACCAAGAATCAGGATATTGATCCAAGATCCGAGACTGGATCATGCTTCCAAGTACGTTTTCTACGTACAGGCTAGACCCGGTGTGCTGCTACATGACTGCAATTAAAAATCATGACCGATCTTTACGTCACACAATCGATTAAAAAGTTGTAGTTAAACAATCATAAAATTACCTTGGAAAATCCCCCATGGAAGAGTACGTGCTTTTGACTTTGGCATCTCATATCAGGTAAAGTACTCATTTTTATTTGTATCTTGTCTGGCCCAAGGAAATGGTTAGGATCACTGACTTTTAAGGCTAGTAATCATTAGCTTTCCACCCTGTAGTATGGTCATTGTGATTCCTGATGCATCATGCGTTATTTATGGCACGGGAAACGGGGGCCCCATCCCTAACCTAAAATAGTTGACCATCAGCCCCACCCAGAGCACATGTGCCCCATGTGCACCATTTGTGGACAGCTGCAAACCTGCATAATAACCACACTGTCTGGCCGTGATCGATCGATGAATGAACCGTGCGCCATCGAGTGCTGCGGGCGTGCAACCACGGGTGATGCTCGAAAATAGCAAACACCGAATAATACTTGCTCGGTCATGGTTTTGTTTTTGTGCTTCCTCCCCGACTATTGTTGCACCATCGTGTTCGTGTAGTTGACGGAGAAGATGTTAGTCTCACCTATCCGACGATCCCGACGGTTGCCCTGTTTGCCCATCGACCAAAGGCAGGCAAAAATACCTGCGTCATCACCTCATTAGCAGTGTTGTGTTTGCAAAAACCGCCTGTACAGTGGGCGCGTGCGTACTGTCGGTTACACGCCCCGATCAAACACACTGCACTTACAAGAAAGCCGATGGTCCGGTGGTACGGTGGAGGGCGCGCGCTAGATCCTTCCTTTCAAATCGGCCCGAGATGATTCATTGGAATATCCCAGCGAGTGTTCCGCTCAGTTCACGCGAATCGTCAGACCTTTCTTAGGCAGGAGGCAGAGTATGTATGCGTCACGACCGGTACGTCATCAACCACCAGTACAGGCGAACGAAGGTGGTGATGCTCGGTCGCTTCGAAAGTTGATTCCCACATCTTATCCGAATTATTGGTGGGGTGAATGTGGCAAACTTCTTCAACTGAAATGGCCCGAAGCGGAGAGAAGAAATACCGGTTTTTTTGTTTTTCTGGCATCATCAAGCACCAGGCATCACCAAACGAGTGCGTCATCGTTTTGGGGTGGGTTCTCGAAGCGCCCAAACACACGCTGCTGTTTGGAAAGCAGCGCGCCATCAGCAAGAATGCATGTGTGCGTGTGTGTTAAATGTGGGCAGCAAAAGCAGTTGATGATCGCAAAGGCGTCCAAACGTGGAATCACGTAATGGATGCCAGATACATTGTACACATGACTACACGTCCGCATTCTGATCGGATGAGTTCCGGTAGGAGGGAATAACGTATCTGAATTGTAAGGCTTATTTTTATCTGATGACACATTCCTTTGAGATTCAAAAGAAGAACCATTTGCCATTCTGGCTAAGGTGCGTTGTTTATTGCCGTATTGCATGACTTTCATTGGTGCTGCGTTTCCCTCTCTGTAATTAAAAGATATCTGTCCATGGATGTTGTTCTGATTAAAGTCTTGAAATCTTGCTATCTTGAAGCTAAATTAAAAATAGCCGAATTAAGCTATGAAACTTCTTAATTGTCCTTTTGTAATCATGACATGACATTTCCTACGGTGGTCGTCACATGTAGATTTTCCTATAAGCGGTCTGAGTGGCCGCGGGGCGCCCCGGCATAAAGGGGCCTCCGAGCTAAACTACCACATGTTAGTTCTCTTTTATAAGCAATTATTTTATTATTTATTTATTTTGTAATTCTTGTCCGCCAATGATGGCCCCACAAGATATCGTAAGTTATTATAGATTAATGTAGCGCAGACCTTCACTAATAGTAGACATAGATGTGTGAAAATCAACTCCTGCATAGAATGAATTAAAACTGCATGCCATTGCTGATATCGGTTCATTTGCCACATAATTAGTGCTATGCCTATCTACATACAAAAGGGACGATGAACGAGGACTAGAGCGAGGAACGTGTATGTTCACTTTGCTAAATAAGCGAGGTGCGTCAATTTCTCCTTTTATCAGTTTGGCCATAAAGATTGTTTTAGCCTTTTCACGCCGCTTCTCTAACGATTCTTCACCTAACAATAAGCATCTTGTCCTACAGGGTAGCGTGTCACCATTTGGCCATCTAAGCTTTTTATGATAGATATGAACGGAAAACTAAATCTTTCTCAATGTAGTACAATCTTACAAGTAAGTGTGTGGAATGTGATAACGTTTATAACAATTAATAGTTGTTACGAAGTTTTGGGATATTTTTTGAAGGCCTAGACAAACTTCACATACTTTCGCACTCTTCCATATTAAAAAAAAAATGAAAAAAAAAACAATAAAACCTCTCCTGACAATAAGTCAATAAGCTCCTGGGAAGTTTTTTTTAAAGATTTTCATCGATGTTCTCGACCACAAGGACGAAAAGACTACAAATACGCAAGTACAGGATAATCATTGTCGGACGCTTGGATTTCAGGCAATGTTTATATATCTGTGAAACAGGAAATCACACAAACGTTGTGTAGTGGCTTTCACTCCTCATGTACATAATTGAATAAACAAATGAATTGCAAACTCTTCTCTAAATATGCAAAAGTACATATGATTAAAATTTATTTTTTTTGTTAAGCTTTCCAAATATGCCTTTTAGATGTACTAGACCAATTGTCAGGTTGTTACAGTGATCAAATTGGTTAAGGTCAAGGCAACTGAATCAAGGTAGAACAACTAGATCAGTACTGAAATTTGGAAAGTCTGGAGTTTTAATAACAACAGTTTATCATTTCATTGTTTGACTAATTTCAATATAAAAGACTCTTAGCTTAGTAAAACGACCAAATGCGTATTTGTTTTGACAAACTACTATAGAAAATGAATTGTTTCGTACACCAAACATTGCTTATCGAATTCAGGATTATGTATTTAGTATTCGTAATAAAAGATGTTCATAAAAAATGGGATATTATTATCGGGACTTTGAAATATGGCGGGAAACTATGGGCCCCAAATCGTTCCCCCGGTTGAGGCCCCGAGATGCATAAATCCGCCTCTGGTGGTCATTAAGAAACTGGGGGCGGGTACCTTATAATACATATTTCAAAAATCAGATCTGTGTATATGCTCAAGATATGAGCATCATTCATCTACGACTCTCCTACTAAGATTAAGATTACTAAAGAGTGGATTAAGCTTCATGGAAGCGAATTACATCGAATTACAGGTAGACGATGGTAAGATTAAAGAGGTTCTTGGTACTATATTTTTGTTGGAACAGCCGTGATGCGTCTATTTATAGAAGAATTATGTAAATCACACGACATTACTATCGTGGAGAGAGACGTTGGCACGGGACAGAGATATTGTGGAAGACTCGGGCAGCAAGATGAATCGTAGTAAATACACTCTTCAGTCGATGATTCCAGGACTAGCGATTGTCCGACAACGAACTTCATATCAAATGCAATCGAGTCAGACAATCGTGTCGTGTATATTTATATACTGCTGTTTACAATCCAAGATTCGCAGAGCAACTTGACGAATGGTTTCCGTACCGTAACCACCTTCTTCTCATGGAACCACAGTCGATTTCATCCAAAATATACTCCTCAATCCCCTACAGCTCACCACCCATCAGTGTTACGCCAAATTCTTCCCCTATTTTCGTTCCACATTCACCGAGCAAAACAGATCCGGATCAGTCCGGTCGTGCGGCATCGCATTGGAATAAACATCAACTCACCTTTCCTCCGGGTGGGGCACAAATCACATTCGCAAACACAACACACAAAACGGCCTAGGCGCCCACCCCAGTTTGATGGTAGCAAATAAACACACATGCCGTCCGACCCGGCCCAGCTGAACCATGTTTTTTGTTTTCGTTTTTTTAGGGACACAACAAATTATCACACTGAAATAAAAACCCGCACTTGGTAACTCGCACGATAAATTCGCACGAGGCAGCCTCCCTAGCAACCGACGCGCAACTAGATCGCTCGTCTGACGTTTGTTTTGCTTGCTCTATTTCTTCGTAGTATTTACGGGGGAAGTGGGAAAGACATTTCGTTGACTTGCTTTTTTATCTTCGCTGCATACAAATCATAACAAGAAAGTGTTTTGAAGGAAAAATGTCCGTTAAATGCTAGATAACGCTGAGCGGGTTGATAGCTTCAGATATGGCCAATTATTTACAAAACAATTGAACCGATTTCACATTTTGTTTTAATCATTTTATACCTGGAAGGCCCTTCAAATGGTTGAAATCGTTACAAATACAACCGTACGGACAATGCAAGTTTTATTTTTCTCGACGAAACCTGTTACTCATCGAACTCCAAGATGAACTGAAAAGCAAAAAAAACATCTCCAAAGAACTCCAAGTTGACGTGATAATATCAACCCGAAACCCCGGTATCTCCATGACTGGAACACCGAAAGATCGATAATTCGAAGGACATTTCGTTCGCCTTCGGGTGTGGCATTGCCGGGTCAGCCGGGAAACTACGCTGAAAATGTTTTCCTCTTTTTTTCCCCAGGACAGTGTAAAACACTGAATCAGACCATTCGAGCTAAGCTTTTCCCTCCGTGGTGGAGCTTTTTTTCTCTTCACCTTCGTTTATTCTGCTGCCTAGCCCACGCAGCATTTCCAGAGGGCTGATTAAGATAATCACAAATCGTACGCATTACCTTGATTAAATACAACAATAGCCACCCGTTTCCCAGGAATAAATCCCCCACCAGGATTGGGAAAAAAGTGATTGTTTGGAGGCGAAAGAAAATAAGCTCCAGCAAGCGCATCAACTTTTCCCTGACACGCCGGGAAAAAAGGCGGTAGATGTTTGTGATCAATTTGCCCGGCCGGTTTCCGCTCGATATTGCGCGGGTGGCAGTGGACTGACGTAAATTCGCACACTCCGGCAAAAGGGCATTGAAAGGACGACCGACTTACGTCATTCGGCAGGTTCCAGGAACTCACCCACCTTCGCCATTCATCGCAGGAAAGCCGATACCGGTGAAAATACACACGTGTACGCAAGGCTTTTGGTGCGCCCACGCAATTTCAGGGACATTCCAGGGCCGCCCGGCCCAATGTCAGGATTCAGTGCCAAGGCAGCCCGCCCGGCAGGACGAACCCAAGGCAAAGAACAAGGTCCTGCGCATGCCCGTTTGCCCGGTTTGCCGTCGACCGGGTTGTGAATAGCAAACTGCCGGGACCGGGCCCCGGCTACCGGCACCCAAGCGAAACCCCTTCGTGAGGGCAAGGGGATGCGGGGTGAGGAACGGGAACGGGAAGGACACGAACCCGCTAACGTAACACCAAGCCGAGCTCGCGTAATGACGTCAGCAGGACGGTTTTGTGAATCGAGTCCTTTTTACAGTACATGCGCGCGTAATTTGATGAATGAAGTGAGAGTGAGATCACACTCCGTGCTCCGTTTCGTCTCGCTGGCTCCTTTCGGCACTACGAGGCTGGAGGAGAAAAATAGAAAATTATCGATTTTTTCATCCAGCTTCTGGGCGAACACACATAGGCACTAGCTGTTTAGCACTTCGTAGCAACGGCACAAACCCACGAACCAATGTTTGGGTTTTCCAAAACGGGGCGGAAAAACAAAACAGAAAGTCGATGGCACGTGAAACCTATTTCCTTCCCAGTGGGTAGGACCTCTCGCTCTCTCTCTCTCTCTCTCTCTCGCCTTTTTTCCTGCTGTATTCCTGGCGATCCTGCCGGTGGAGCTCAATTTGCTCGATTGACGTCAATGCGCCAGGCCGATGTGGCCTGTACGGCTGTAAAATACTCTCTCGCCGGCACCATACGGCTGGGTAGGGAAAAAGGATTCATTCACAAAATAATACGCCGGTCGTCTGCTGACAGCTCGTGCCCGGGGTTTTCGCATGAGATGGTTTTGAAGACATCAGAACCTGCCAGCACGATATATTTTCTGTTTCTGTAAACTCCGCAATTCCTCAACGCCTCCTGGAATAGGATTCCAAGAAGGCATGAAGGGGTTTTCAGAATAAAACCTTTTATCGAAAATTATCAGCTTTCCTTCCTTTGTATAACATAAATTGCGCGTTCGTATTGGTCAACCGGGTCCAAAAGGTCAGCCCAGTCCATCACAGGGAAAAACCCACCATTCATTACACGGAGACGCATAAATCTACGGTCAGCTTTGGCCATTTCTCGGTACACGGGCATGTACATTTGATTTTGAAAGCCGAAACAGAAAAGGAAAAGAATTCCAATTGGTCGATGGTTTCAGGACATGAATTGATTGATCGCTTCAACATTACAGCTTGTTGGTTTTGGTTAGTTAGGTTGTTAGTGTATGTTTTCTTTTTTTTTTTAAATATCAATCTACAGGTTAATGACTAATGTTTTAGAATATTGTCTTGCTCAGTATGATTCTATCAAACGTAATATTGTGGTACAATAATTAGATTTACATTAGATTACAATAAAAGTAGATTAATTTTTTAGAGAGAAAACTAAAATAAGTGGAAGCAAACACTAAACAGCTCATATTGTTCTGCGCATTGCATAACTTTAGGCGGCCTTCGTAGACAATTTTGATTAACTGTCGTTGTCATCTTCGTGAGTAACCTCATTGGAAAAATTGAACAAACAATAAAATGGATTACATGCTAATAATACACACACGCAGGATAACACCAGCAGGACAACGATCAGTCTGTTGAAAGTGTATTATTAACCATCCAAGAGCAAACACTTTCCCGATGCCCACGCAACCGCTTAGCTGTGTATGTCTTGTATCTCAGCAATCTTGTTTTAAACCGTACCGCCTTCACATGCTCCGTTCCTGCCCACAACCTTACGACTCATTCATAATCTACGAGTGGAAACTATATCAACCAGCACGCGTCGCAGTGTTGGGTGCTGGAAACACCCACCTCATTGTCCTCGCGGTCGAGTGGCTTCGCAATCGCAAAAGGACAAACACTCACGCACTCTCCCACCCGGGACCGATTAGACTGATGAAAGTGGCTCCCCCTCCCTGTCTTCCGCCCCCCTTCATACCGGCAAGAACAGAACGGCACCGGATGGAAACGTTCCTTCCCGCTGTAATGGGAACGTGCGTGGGCAGTTTTCATTGTGTACCTAGCACGGTGGCACATGTCCATGGGAAAGGAGCAGCAGTCGCAGTGGAAAAAAAACACCACTGCCTCTATTTTTCGATGCCAGGCAAAGCTTTCCCCGGGAGGAAGGACAAAACCCTGTTTTTTGCTGCTATTTTTTCCGGTTCCAACACGCTTCATCCAACGAGCTCATTTTCCAAACCAACCGGCAATGACGTACATTGTTGACGGTAGGGTAGATCGTTTGGCACACTCTAGCTTACACAATAGCTGCCTTTCTTTCTCTCACTCCCTGTCTCTCTCTCTCTCTCTCTCTCTCTCTCTCTCTCTCTCTCTCTTTATCTCTCTTTATCTCTCTCTCTCTCTCTCTCTCTCTCTCTCTCTTTGAATCGTTCCAAATGACGGCAAAGGCGCAATGTGCGTCAATCGCGGTGTAACGCGCGTGGGCACGAATTTTCCCCAACGCGAACGCTTTTTCCCGCTCGGTTCGGTTGGCACAATGCGACCCGGCTTATGGCCTCTTGACCTTTTGTCGTGTCCTTTTTTCCGTCCTGCGACTCACAGCGAACAAAAGTTGAATGAAATGAGCAGCAGCAGCAGCAGCAGCTACGACAAGGAGAAGCATGGAGCAGGAGCTGGAGAATGCGCATGCCAGAAGAGGGAAAATCGTACTATGAATGAATGTAGCGTTTGCGTTGGTGGCACACGAGGGCAGCAATCGATTTTCCCAACGCTGGTGGAAAGTTGCAGCTAGAGTGAACTACCCTTATCAAGTTCAGCAAATCGAGATGAAAGCGAAGTAGTGAGGATGAAAATCTTGTTTCGTAGAACAATGGTTTCGTTTTTTCCTCTCTATCTTATAAGATGTTTAAAAATGTAAACGTAATAAAAAATTTAATTTGTTTCTAGGTTCTTTCGAAAATTTCAAATCTTGTTCTCAACAAATGACATGTAACGGGACAAATCGGGAAAGTAAGATTGGCTTATAGAGGTTTGGTCAGCTCAAGCTAAATTCAAAAAGGATTATTTCATTGATAACTTTACGATCTCTTCTTCTTTAAAAACAAATGAGGACGTTACTAAAATCTTCATATTCCTATTTTGCGCAATAGTCTTATTCTGTCTAAACCTGCCTAAGCCATTCATAAGCTTAGGTATCAGGGACTTGTTAGTGTAACCATAGCAGGAGAGTCAGGTCGGTCTAAAAGGGGCTTGAACCCATGACGAGCATCTTGTTAGGCACGTGCGAGTTGACGGTTACTACCCGAGACCGGCCTACTCATCCTGCATACTGTTCCATTGAATTGGTCTACTATTACTTTAGTTACTTCAATAATTCAAACTTTTGAGTAACCTCGTCACTAAATGTCATGCGAGTTGCTCTTCTCTACTTTGAATATGTAAAAATTAGTCATTCAATGTGGTTCCAACAACAAAAACTGACTTTCGAAAATCGTGCCATATCCGTTTAATCAAATCTGGCACTCTGGAATTCGAAATCCCCCAGCGATAAATACCATCCAGAACCGGAAGCTGGAAATATCTCCACATCTGTGCCGGTATCTCCGGAACGTCCCAACAGCAGAACATTTGGTCTGTGCTTTTCAGCCCCTATCTAGATGGGCAATTCTCACCTCTCATTGCGTCAGATCACCAGCCGGGAGCCGGTGACCCGTGCCGCATAGCATTACAACCGCACGAGTTGTATTACATTTATCGGAACCCCCCCAAAAAGAAAAGCCACCCGTCATCCATGGTGAGCCACCACGATGACGCTGAAGATGATGCTGGAGCCGCCCGTGTAGGTGACAGGCGTGACTCACCAAAGCGCTGTTTTGCCGTTTTCCGTACATTAGCGGTAGCGAATTTCACCATCCCTCGTGGAACATGCTCGCTCGTGTTTGCTAATCTCTGCCGCCGGCACACTCGACGCTTCGCGAACGCAAACAGTCTTATAGAGAGAGAGGGGGGGGGGGGGACACGCACACCGGACGGTCATACCGCGAGCGAACCTGTTTGAACGAGATACGACGACGGTTTTTGCGGAACAACACAACAAGCGGCGGCAAATCGAACCGAACACACACACACACACAAACCGTCAAACACACCTCCCCGGGGGGGTAACCAAGAAGATGATGAAAAAAAGTGATAGAAAAAAGTGTACTGCACGCTGTTTGGGTGTGCAAGGGGGGGGGGGGGGGGGGCAAAAAAAGCGATAGAAGAAAAAAACTAACACACACACAGTCCGCTCACATTCCTATACACCCATCCATTCCAATAAGCTGCAGGCGAAACCGGACGTAACCTAACTATAGCCTGGCGTCCCATTCATGACAGCTAGCCATTCGATCTCCCCTCCCCCCCTCCCCCCAGCGTTTGGTGCCATTTGCACACACCCTTACCCACAGCCTGCTGCTGCACACCGTTATATGAGGTGAGAAAGCGATGCCAGCCTCAAAAAACAGACAAACAAAAGTGTGAGCATGAGTGCGAGAGAGTGAGAGAGAAGGAAAGCGCTCTCGCGCAAGTGCGACGAACCGAATAGCAACGCAATCGACGATAGAAGCCGCCGGTGACGTCACGCGCCCGTCCGTGTTCGCACAGTTCCACCGCGCGGTTCACCTTGAACTGCCTTGGCGCGATGCCGGGCGACGACGACGACGACGCAACGCTGCCCGAGCGTGCCCCGCTTTGGTCATCCGCTGTTCACGTGAACACTTGCTGATGCGCGCGCGTTGTAGGGGAGAGCGGGCACTGGAGAATATACGGGGGAGGGGGGGGGGATGACGGGAGTAGCAAGGTGGTTCCGATTTGCTAGCGTTTGGCCGCACCGCGCTCTGCTCTCCAAACCCGCCCCGAAGCAAACCAACTCAACCGAACGTTGGAGAACGACGCGTCGACCGACCGAACCGAGCCCCCTTGTTCCCATTGGTTGGATGGCTGCTGTCATTCGACGTTGCCGCGCGCTTTGCCCAGAGAAACTACCCGCCCGGCAAGGGCTGCTACACTGTGTCAGTGTGTGTGTGGGGGGTAGTTGTGTTTACGAATGGCAGCCACTGTTCACGTGAACAGCGAGTGATGCCGGTCGTTCGATGCGTGATCAGTACGCCGCACACTGCACGTACCTCCCGCCCGCTCGCTCTACACTCTCTCTTACATTTTCTCTCTCTCTCTCTCGCTCTGTACTTTTGCAAGCTGCATTAACGAGGGTACGGGAAGGGTACGTAAGCTTGGAAGGAACTTCAGTGGAATGCCGTCTCGAAAGGTGTCGACCGGGGGATGACGAAGCGAATGAACGACCGTCACACAGTAAACCGTGGGGTGTGTTTCCTCGAATTCGCTTCCCACCACAGCGCACACACAGACGCACACGTGGGCGCACCAGACGCGCGCGCGCGCACACACACGTACACTACAGCCGGTACGGAAACGGAGCCAGAACAAGCTTGGTCCGCGCGCGCAACCACCACCTCGTTGCGAAGGTTCACGCGTTTTGATGAGCGTGCGCGCAGTCTCTCTCTCTCTCTCTGTCTCTCTCTCTATCGTTCTCTTTCCGTGGCCGTCTGGGGAGGATCAAAGAAGAAACGAAACAAAAAAAAGCAAAAAAGCAGAACGCGCCGTCCGTAGGTTGCTTGGATTAGCTTACTTTCAGGCACAGCATGTCTGTACAATCGCCGCATGGAAGCACACACATAGGCACACACCACACCAGAAAGACACCCTTTGGAATGTTTGGAATTGTTGCTCTCAGCGCCACAACCTGGCGCCCGTTTCGGAAGGATGGACTTTTGAAGCGAACCCAACCGCGGTGAGGTGCTTTTTGTTCTGATTTCGTTCTGCCTGTCTTGCTTCTCCCGAAGGTACATCCACCAAGAACTCCCCGAAAACTGCAAACGCGTGGCCGTGGTGACGTTTGGGGGAGTAAAATGTTTGACGTCACATTGGATATGGCTGCTTGGATGGATGTTGTTTTCTATTTTATTATCTGTATCTATGCCGACAAAAACTGACGTGCACAACGGGTTTATTGGACTGCGCAAACACACAAAAAAACCTTTCTTTTGTGAGCTTCAAAAGGAATTAGGGGTGAAAAAGTCGCGAAAGTAGATTAATGTATTTAGACGCGTTAGCGCAATCTAGCCTGATTCGTGTCATGTGACAACGGTGCGTAGTCCGTATATTCCTACGACAAACACGTCATAGCAAGAAAAAAAATCCTTTTATTTTTTATCTTCACCAGACCAAAGTCCAATCGTCAATCTTAGAAATTCCCTTGCCTTGGGCCAGTGAGCGAGACTCCCCCTAAACGGGGATGACGACATCTGGCGCGCGCAAACAGACCCACACACAGGGCTGCCCCTGGTTTAAGCCGGTGGGCTTTAGTCTTCCCCCACCCCGAAACCGGGCGACTTTGAGGCCTAAAAATAATCTTGCAGAACCTCCCGCGGTGTTTCTGTGTGCGCCGGAACCTTTTCTCGGAATTCCCGTGCAGAGGGGGTTGCGCATACCCTTTTTCAGTTCGTTGTGTACTTGCTACAACCTTGCGCGTTCGTCGTGTGGAAGGGTTTGGTTACATTTCAGAGCGAAAATGCACACGCGCGCGCCTACTTGATTTGCAATCCGACTCATCCCTGTGGGCAGATGAGCTCACAGCCTCCTTGCAACCCACCCTTTTCATTCTTGCCTCCCCCCATTTCTTCACGCACCACACCCCTACGTCGAACAAAACAACGCACAGCCTACACGAATCGCATTCCCGCACACACAGATTCACCCAAACACACACACACACACACACACTCACACGTACGCGCGCTCGCCCTGATAGCAAAAGTTCGTCGCTTCTCCATGGGGGAGAAGGCAAAGCGTGCGCGTGCGCACACACGTTCGCCTGCAGCACGTTCGTTCCGTGTAACTCACCCCGTACCCCACTCCACGGTTTTCGTCATCGCCAACCGAGCCCTCTTTTCTAGCCTCCCCTACTCACACACACAGTCACAGACACACAAACATATACATCCCACATGGAGCATTTATCGGTCGATGACGACAACACGGCCTACACGCCCGTTTCGTTGTGTGAGGAGGAGAGGGGAGAAACGGGGGGAAGGGCGTTCGAGGTACGACGGTGAGTCCCCGTAGACTCCGGGAATCGCAACAGCATCGTTCGCCGTCAATCGACACGACGAGCAGCAGCAGCAGCAGCAGCAGCGCGCCATTCAAGAGTACAGCGAGCCACAAACAAACCGCTTACAAAGTGTTGTGCCGCCGAAGCGAACGGACGTGTATCTCTGTGCGAACGGGTCTCATTCTCCTGTGTGTGCCTCTTTGTAAACCGAGAAGCAGCAGCAATCACATACTGCCAAGTGAACTCCAAACACACACCCAACAGTGTCGCGAGACTTAGAAGGAGTTTGCAGGAAGGTTTCACCTGAACCTTTAACAAGAAGTGCGGAATAAAATAACCGTTTTGCGTGTTTGTGTGCACATTGAAGGCGGAGTGAGTGAGTGATTGAGCATTTGTAACTGCAACTTGGTGCCATTTGTGCAGAGCGGAAGTTTGAAAGTTGGTGTAAAGAAAAGCCACGTGAAAAGCAACGTCTGGGCAAATACCCCCCCCCCCCCCCAGACAGTGTCAGTGAGTGTGAGACAAACGGAAAGCAAAAGACGTGAAAAATCAAATCAACCAGCCAGCCAGACAACAAAGAGGGTTGTTTGTGTTTTTGGGAAGGTGGAGAAAAATCACAAACAGTGTAAAAAGCAACCCGTGTGAGCTTTTATCACATGCAAAGTGCGGTGAAGTGAACTAGCCCGTTTGGAAAACGGAAAGTGAAATCTTGACAGTCATCTTTAGGGCCAATATCGAATAGGCCCAGAAAAGTGTGCAAGTGTTTGAGTTTGAAAAAAAGGGTCAAATCCAAAAAAAACAGTGCAATGGAAAACACAGCGGCAGTGTTACTATCGCCACCGGCAACGCCACCATTGCAGGATACCAGCCAGCAGCAGGACCAGCAACAGCAACAGCAGCAGCAGGATGATCTTGTGAAGGTAAGGATTTTTCATGAATGGACACGTTTCCATCATAGTAGTCGAGGACAACAGAAGGGTGTCAGTGGAGGGCAGTTCCTTTGTGTTGGCGCAGTGCAAAACAAAACCAGTTCATAGTGCGATGGATAAGTTTTCGAGTTAGTGACTAAAATTCTCCTCCCTACCTCCCCCCAACATCTTGCTAAAAATGCGAACAGATGATGGTCCAACGCGCGCGCCCTTCCAGAAAGATCAGCCAGACGTGAGGAGCAAAAAACCTGTCTGGGGTTCGTTGTCACCCTTAGCGAAAGAACAAAGTGACCGTGGCTCTGGGCTGGGGTTGTTAGGTAAAGTGGTGAAATGTGTGTGTGTCTCTTACCCCTTCGCACGAGAAAGAATTGTGTGTATGTATGTGTTGTGAGCCAACGGATTTTGTGGGAACAATTTAAGAAGTTTGGAATTTCACAACTCGTCATTCCATCCCTTCCATTGCCTAGAAACGTGATTCATTGGCGGTAGTACGCAAAAAATGGGGTGGGATTCTGGACGCCTGATAAAGACTGGCTCTCAGTTCAGACAGGTCCTCCGAAAAAAAAAATGATGTGCACGTGTCAGACACTTTTTTCCTCAACCGTTTGCGGCTCTATTTGCCCCATCAAAGATCGTTGGGATGGGATTGGGATACATCGGTGGTGTCCGCAAAGAGCGCATTGGAACACGCGTTCTCAAGCACCGATGGGGAGGAGGGCAGGCAGATGGTCAGCAGTCCAAGGTCCCTCTCGACTTTGCCCCACATATTCGGTCGAGAAGGCGCTGGGCTAAACGCTCCGACAATTCTGGTGAAATCTGCTTTTTACTATTTTTAAAGCACGGCCCTCCCCCTGCACTACCCATGACAAGCAAAGCAGATGTTATGACACATGTGGGGCGTGTGTTAATCGGGGTGTGGGCGCTTTTTTGCAGTGCCGCTCGTCGGTGTCAAGTGCATTCGAGATGCACTAGAGTTTGGGGCGTGTGATTGTGCTGCTAAAAATAGAACACATGCTCGGTGCAAATACACACACAAACACACACAGTTCATTCCCTTGTTCTCAGCTGCCCCAACCGAAGTGAGGGGTGTGTGCGCAGTGTACTTTGATCGGTGGCAAAAAAGGTGTGTACAATTTTATAAAACCGCACCGCTGCTGTTCTTCTCGAAAGTCCGGATGTGCTTTTTAAAAAAAAATTTTTTTCTATTTTGCCCCCTTTTTTAATTTCAACACAATTACCTCAATTTATATAATGTTGAGCAAAGTGTTTTTTTTTCAAAGAGAAATACCGTTTTGTAAATGCCGCCACCCTCCCCTGTACGAAGGAATGGGAGTAAAGATTGCCTCCATGCATGTGTGTATGTGTGTGTGTGCGCGCGCGCGTACGTCAGCAAATTCCAAGCCTCCCGCATCGCGAGCGTGACGCGCCCAAACCGCGCGCACACCAAGCCTGCAAAAGCGCCAAGCCCCAATGGCCCTCGTGCACGCTGCGAGGCCGTCCCGCTCCCGCGCCCAGCCAATTTTGAACACAAACAGCGTGCCGTCGCGCTCGCACACGGCGATCACGCTCGGATCACGCAGCGACCCGGCCACAATCAGCTGGTGTTCACGTGAACACTCGCCCGCCAAGCGAACTTTGGACCCGCGGGCTGCGTGCTACGGTGCGCGTACGATCTCTCTCGCTCTCTCGCTTGCTCTCACTCACTCTCTTTCTCGCTTGTTTGCGCTACCGAGAGATGCGGGCGCGCACAAACGCTGGTGTAACGCGCGCGCCTTTTACACTCGATGACGTCTGTGGTTGGCGGCGAGACAAAAAGAGAGAGATAGAAAAAACACACACACACACAATCAGACGCAGCGGTGTAAGGTGTGCCCTCGTTCGCACCCTTCCGAAGCGGAGCGGCTGTTGTTGGGTCCGGTGAACCGGATTTTTTCGCTTTTGGCGCGCTCACGCTACATTCGCTGATGATGATGATGATGATACAGCACCTCCTCCACCACTACAGCACCAGGTGCTCCACACCCCTGTAGCGAATTGACGATGAATAATACCGAACGGTGCACGGTGATTGGGAGCGCATTGGGGCACTGTAAAGCAATTAGCGTGTGTGTGTGTGCGTGTATTCCAATGGCAAGATTGCGTGTTTTATGGCAGCTCCTCCAGCAAAGGACGGTCGGTAGCAAGGGGTGTGGGGGCCTGGTATGTGACGCACGGGACTTTGGTGGGAAAATATTTGACATTCACGCGGCAGCACGAGCCCCTCTCGGATTCCCCATCCCCTCCCCTTTCTCAACGCTCAACTCAATGTCTCGTGCGCTGATCGGTCTGATAAGCAGAGGAAGGAAGCAGGCGGCCCTGTTTCTTATCACTGGAGCTGAAGGCAAAACTGGTTCACATCACACACCCTAATGCTCCACCCCACGATAAGAGAAGCTTCCCAGTAATCTTGCAAATAGTACTCAGTGTCCCGTAGTAGTTGCAAATGACTCGAAAAGTATTTCCAAAACTGGGCCATCTTCTAATCAAACTTCTTTATGTTCTCTCTCTCCAATAGACTACCAATGCGATTCGTCAGGCCCTGAAGCGGAAGCTGGCAGAAAGCACGGCAGAAAAGGCAGCCCCAACAGCGGCCGGAGGTTCGTCACCACCGTCATCCAGTGGCAGCTTTGTCACACCGAATCATTCGGACGCGTCCGAAGATGAGTCCGATCTGCCGCCCCGCAAACGGCAGTACGTGCGCAATCCGGACCAGCTGGAATCACACGCCGCCCTGCAAAAGCAGCTGCACCAGCTGCACCACAAGCAGGAACAGCGACAGCAGCAGCAGCAGCAACAGCAGCTTCTCAACGGTTCCGGTGCCCCAACGCCACCGCCGTCGGAGTTTTCCGGCTCGGAGGACGAAACTACCAAGTCCGGCTCGGACGAGGAGCGCTGCTACTTCCAGGGTGGTGCGCCCCCGCGCGAAAGCGTCATCATGCGCATCAACAAGGACGGTTCGTGCACGAAGACGCCCGCATCCGGAGAGGAGTCGGCTTGTGCCGGAGCGCTCAACATCTTCCGCAGCTACAAGTTCAAGATGGGGCCGCGAATGTCGCCTCCGCCACCGACCACAGTATCTCCGCCGCCGGCATCCAGCATCTCCTCCTCTTCGTCCTTCTCACCCGCGGACACCAGTGCCAGTGAAAGCCGAATGGTGCGAGATCTGTCCACCAGCAGCAGCAAGTCGCCGGCTCCAGTATTCCCGCCCAGCAGTTCCAACAGCGCCGGCAAGCGCAAGAAGAAGGAACCCACCAGCGCCGCATTCAACCAACCGATCCTGCCGAAGGCGGTGCTGCCCTCAACCTCCATCCACCCCACCACCACCCTTCCTGTGATAGCGCCCAAGCTTACCGCCAGTCCCGCGCCCGCACCCGCCCAATTCATCCTGGCCACCCAGAACGGGTACATCATCGTGCCGCAGCAAATGTCGCACAACCTGCTCGCTGTCTCTACGGCTACCGTTCCCATCCCGCCCAAATCCACACCGGCGGTCGGAAAGGAGGACGGCAAAGCCGCCGAGCAGCAGCAGCAGCAGCAACAGCGTGCAGCTGGCCCGACCGCGGCCAAACCGGAACGCCGCCGCATCTACGAGTGCGACCATCCGAACTGTGGCAAGAACTACTTCAAGTCGAGCCACCTGAAGGCGCACCAGCGCATCCACACCGGCGAGCGTCCGTTCAACTGCAAGTGGCCCGACTGTGGCCGCCGGTTCAGCCGCTCGGACGAGCTGTCGCGCCACAAGCGCACGCACACGGGCGAGAAGAAGTTCGTCTGTCACGTGTGCGAGCGACGGTTCATGCGTAGCGACCATCTGTCGAAGCACGTCAAACGGCACAACAAGGACACGAGCGGCAAGGTGACGTCATCCGCTGGCCAGTCCGGTGGACGTCGGGCGGCTGCGAATGCACCGACGACGACGACGACGACCGCCATCCTTCCGGCGGAGGGTGCACCTGCGCGAACGGGTGGTGCCGCCCTGTACCACCATCATCATCCACAGCTGGCGGCTGTGTTTCAACCAGCGGCTCACCAGTTTGCCACCACCGTACAGCAAGCCTCGGTGTACTAAAGAGCGCGGTGACGGCGGTTGAGGAACGCACCTCGGCTCAGCTTACTTGTGTCATATGGACAGTCGCACGGTGGGGCTGCCAACCATTCCAGCTGTCTGAGGGGGAGAGGGGAAGGGTCAAAGAATGAGAGAAAGAGTGAGAGAGAGAGGGCAACGTGCGTTGGCGCCGTCAGCGGGACGGGATCCGTTTTATGAATTTTCCTCCTTCTCCAGTTAGGTTTAAACAATTCTTGCGCGTGTGGGCGCCCCCCGGGAAGCGCCCTTAGCGCCCCACTATCTGTGATCGTTTTGTCTTACTAAACTACCGGACTACAAACTCTACGAACTACAAACAAGCAAACAAAAAAAACGCAAGGCAAGGCTAAGCCTAATCCCTTCTCACCCTTCTTAGCATACCCGGCTTAGCGTTGTAACTCTCTCTTATCCTTGTCACACAATCACTACTATATCTAGATATACTCTAGCAGTAAGGAAAGGGAGCTAGCAAGCAGGGCTAAGGGAGAACAGTACTAGGAGAAACAGAAAAGAAGACTCACCGCTTGGTTCTACTGTCTGTTGTAAGATACGTTTAGTGTTTTGTTTTTGTTTTTTTTTCTATTATTTTGTTTAATATTTGTTCCATGTGTTTTGTGATGATTAGCACCTACCTGTTAGCACGCACGTGATGCATGTTGTATCTCCCATGTTTGGAACTACGAGGAAAAATCGCGAAAGCGTAGCGCATTACAACTTAGTGTAGCGGGGAGCTGGGTAGAGCGCCAGTAGGACTTATTTCCTTCGTTTTGTTCCATAATAATGTGTTTCGTTAATTTATTTTAGCCCTTAATAATCGTTTCTAGCAGTGTAAACACCGAACAGAAATGCCACAGTAAGACAGGAAATGCATTGTTAACAAACAGAGAGAGAGAGTGACAGACAGAAGTGCGATGCAAAGCGAGAGACGAAGAGTGAGAAAGATAATGACGATCAATTGAAGAAAAAAAAGAGGAGAAAGCTGAAAATGTGTTAAATAATTAGTAGTACCATATTACTATTATCTTGTATCTATACACACACACTCTCACATACTGAATAATGCCAAAACAAGATGGTTAATGTTGGATATGCAAAAGAAAAATGAAACAAATCAAATGCAATTGCAAACATCTACATACAAAAGAAACAAACAAATCAGTAATATACATTCTTCTGAATTGCTCTAAAATGAACCTTTACCTGTGTGTTGGTGCGTTTTATTTTTGCTCTGGGAAAAAAAACTTTGAAAGAAACGTATTGGTTCCAAATCGATGCGCTGCGTCGTTTGTCCACTTTTGTCCACTGTTGTCCACGTTTCGAGTTGCTCGCAAACTTTGCCCATGTTGTTTTTTTCTAAAGACTCAATGTCACACAGAAAACACCACACCCTCGCGCGCCGATAGACGAAACACACGCAGCTACACGCAGCGCAAGGGCATGCGCAAACATAAATACCGGCACCGGGAGAGAAGCTACGGGCGCGCGCGCACACGTTCACGTGCACGTTGTTGCGCAGGCACGGCCAACAGTGGAAAATTCCCCACCGGTTGGACGGTTGATAAATTGTTGGCCAAAGGTTACATGCACTGTCGTTGTGTACTAATACACACGCTTTCATGTAAAATGTTTAGTATTTATGAAAGGAAGCTACCCTACCCACGGCCCAGCTTAGCTTCAACGTCTCGGTGCGCATTTCTTCGGCCCAATCGTTCAGCGGGATGGAGGACATGCAGGGAGAGGGGCACACCCCCGTGACATCGAGTCACCGACAAAACCAGCTGCGATGGGATTTTCCCAATTGCCCGCTAATGGACAATTGGAGAAACTGGTTTCACCAGCATGCCAGGGCATTGGGTTGCCGCTACCATGAGGCTACAGATGCGTTATGCGTACGCACTACCAGCTGGGAATGGCCCACATTTTTGCGATCGAAAATCCCCGGCCGAGTCGGTACCGGGCCGAAGATTGCCATCCTAGCCGGTGGGTGGAAAGTCAGTGACGCAGCCGGGTGGTTGTTGATCTTGCTTCCAGGAAAATGTGGTTTATTTTTTTGCGGTCGTGTTTGTGGATGCAAAACAGATCAGCGGACAAAATTCCGTGAAACATTTGCTGCTGAGATAAATTGTTTTTTACTAAAAATAAATTTTGAGTTTGGACAGAGTTTGGACAGTGTTTTCCTCAAAAAATATTAAAACAAGATAATAGATCAGATCAATTAGTCGTGATAATAGATGATAAAACGCAGCTCAACCAATCTAGAAGATGTGATATTGATTTATTAAAACTAGTAGTTCAAACAATCAAACCTGTAGAGGAAGACGGGGCCAAAAAGGGATCCCTTAATTTAATCATTGTGACGCAGACAATCTGAAAGACTCATAATGTATTCTTAAGAGTGTTATATTAATACCATGTATGTTTCATAACTTGTTATCAGACAAGAATCAAGTAGAATATGTATTATAATTTTATAATATAATTTTATTATTTTTACCAGTTTGAGAATAAGATTGAAGTATTATTGCATGAATACGTGGTACAATTTTGTCTACCCATGGTACAGTCTTTTCCCAAGTAACGCCAATTTTGTAACTCGGATTTTCGCGTATGTCATATATCCCGTTTTACAGCCAAAATATACTCAATTAATAATGAGTTTTTGATTGAATTTAGTTCATTTGTATTTATGTTTAAATGCAATTCGTAAAAAGAATCGGTTATTTATGTTATTTTAGTAATTTCAAACTTTTATCAAAACTGCATTTTATTTGGAATTTGGCAATTGTTAAATTAAATTGTACCAATTTAACGCATGAACTGTCAACACTAACTTGTATTCGTGAAACTCGGGGAAAGACTATATTTCTATACAATGTAAGAGAGTAAGATCATTTATACATTTATTTAATAATATAAAAAATAAGGAAAATAAAAAATACATAATGCAAAATATACATGCGTTAGCTACTTCTGGCATATGGCGCTTGATGAGGTTATGGTGTTGTATTTGTCTACAGAATAAAGCTGACGAGCTCAGTTTCAAAACATCCGCTTGAAAACATTGTCAATTGATCGTTTAAAAGGTGCTTTAGTTCTGAGAGGATTTTTTTTTCAAAAATGTAATACAAAAGCAGAACATTGGATCATATTAAAACATTTCCGATCGCTTGGATAAACGCTGTAGTAGTGGCCCTTTTTACCCACAATGTTTTGACGTTAAATTTGTTGTAGCAGTATGCCTGGTTTTGCTTATTGATGTGTCCATTTTGCCCCGCATGACAAATTAGCATCCCGTGAAACATCGAATTTTATTTTACAGTTTTTGTTAAGAATCTTAAGAATTTGGTAAGCTGTCTTTTATTAAATTAAATTCGTATATAGGTGGATCAACAGTACAATCAAACGAAAACGTATTTATGTTCAGTGGTAAATTGGAAAATTTATTGATTAAACTGCTAAACATATTCGTATTGTCCCCGTAAAGTATACTCAACAACAGAGAGAGAGAGAGAAAAAACCCATTCCTCAGTCTCGCTCAAGGAAGTGACGTTTCCCGCACTTAGTGTTTTGGCCTCGATCGGGTCGAGTAACGCCGCACGCGAAAACATGTTTACTTCCTGTTTTTTCGGTGCCAGTTCGTGCCTTCCCAAAAACAGTCCCCAATACCTTGAAGAACGCCACCACAATCAGCTGCCGATCCCACTAACTAAGCCCGGAAGGTCACAAAATATTGGTTTAAAAAAAGAACCGGCCCTTTGATACGCGTCCATCATACGCGAGAGCACACCCCCCTCCGGACTCACGGAAGCACACACTCACAGCCTCCCTTCATACAGTGTGGCAAGCAAACGGCAACAGCGAAGATACGCGATGAGCGATCACGCACTCGGTTCGTGCAGAAAGGGCGGAAACGTTTCGACCCACAAAATACGGCCCTCGCGCAGGGACTTTGAACGGGTTAGTGCGTATTAGTGCACATGTTGATGGTTGTTGTGACCAAAAACCGGTGGAAAGATAATTGTTTACCAGTTCGCAGGAAGAGGCTTTCGGAGCAGTGGCGCTTCGAAAAAAAAGAGCAAAACAACCAAATCAAGGATCATTGGCATATCAGATGGTCAATCCAGGCAGCGCTTGGCTTCAGTCGTTCTTTCATGTCCAGTTTTGTTTATCAACGGTTCAGTCCGGTTTTTTCCTTCCCCACTCTCGCTCCATCAACCAGTCCACCCCATCAGGCCTATCAGCTGATTAGAAGCAAATAGCGTCGTTGCATTGTTTACCTTCCAAGAACCGCCTTCCCAGACCGAACGTGGGCCAGTTTCCCTTCACACCTCTCGTTGGAGGGCGTGTGACTGTTTAGACTGGATGATATGACAGTATTCGCGCAAGCTCATCGCCTATCGCAAAGGGAGAAGGGGAGCATTTGAGACCACGACTAAGTGTTTCATACGAACATGCAATCTCCAAGCAAGCGAGGAGAGAGAGATAGAGAGAGAGAGAGAGAGAGAGAGAGAGAGAGAGAGAGAGAACGAGATAGAGATAGAGAGAGAGAGCGAGAGAGAGAGCGAGAGAGAGAGAGAGAGAGAGAGAGAGAGAGAGAGAGAGAAGGCACTCCGCGATATAAACACCACACTCACGGGTATGATAACCGATCACGCACCGTCCGGCTGATGTCTTCATGTTGACGGAGTTTGGCCAAGTAACCAAGAGAAAAACGGTGACCTTCTAAAGACTATACCTGGATCTGTGCCAGTGGCGCCTGGATAAGATATGGAAGGGTAAGGGTGGTAAATTAAAAAGCGACACGCGAAGGTCCTAAATATAAATATTGTTTACAATGAATAAAAAAGGTCAAACTTTTTTTCTCAACTTTTCTATGAATATTTGTTTATTATTAGAAAGAGAGCCTTAGAGATCTAAAACCTGTATAATCATGTACACAACAATAACGTTTGTTTGTTATCTTGGAATTTTCACTAACACTCTGTTGATACTATGGTTCACTTGTACTAGCAAGTGGCGCTTTTTTAGCATATATACAGGCACAAGTGAACCCTAATCGCAGTGACCCAACGGTCTAATAGCATACGCGTCCGCTCCAACAACATCAGACAAGGATCGTTTCCCATCTAATACATACTCCAGTAGCGGTAAGAGATTATGTATTATTGATTAGTTTTACCGGTTAAAGTTACGTTTTTTTATGATTAGCGGTGGTGACCTTCCAATATCATACTACCAGTAACATAGGCAGATCATTCATAGAGCGTAAGGATATAGGATATATAAGCGTAAGTGGGGTTTCTCTAGTAGTTTTTATACGGTTTTAACAGTTATGAAGAAGCCATATTATTCAGCTACAGTCTTGTATACGTAATATTGACCTACATTTTGTAATGTAGTTGGTATTAAAGAAAAAAATATGCAGTCACACCGGGCTTACACAGGCCTCTGAGATTTACTTCCTATTTGGAGTCTGTCTTTGCTGGATAGTGCATATAGCAGTGACATATATTGTACTTACAGAACATTATTTATTTTTCCTATTAGCAACTCTACAAAAAATAGTTCCTGAAACTTGGTGTACAAGAAATAATCATTTCTTAAAGATGTATGATTATATTTATGTAGTGTTGGTTGCCTCTTAAAATAGGCTACGGTAAATAAAATGTCTGAAATTTTAAATTACATACAATAAGTTAAATAAGCAATGGAATAGAAACTTCACATTGTAATTAAAATTGTAAAAATGTATGCAAAATTCTTTGAGAATACACACAAACTAGACAAAAATTTTTTTTTTGTTTGTAAAAACATTTACTTGTAATTATTTCAAAGGATCCTGCCAGTATACAACGGCAAACGGCTCATATTCCGCTACTGACCAAGAAGAAGAAACCCCAAAATTGACAATGAAAGAGGTGTGATAGAAGTAAACATGTCTTTTCACGTTTCCGCTCCTTCGAGATCATTCGCTAGATCGCAACACTAAAAATGCAAGCCAGATGTTGCTGCCCTCCAGCACATCTGAATGCGATTTTTGCAGCGCAATTTCTTGACGCGCTCAAACAAACACGGCGCGCATCTCACTTTCCCTCTAGGATTCGTGTTACTCCCTGCCGGGCGTTGCATAATTGCCGATGTAAACTACCGATCGAGAACTGGTGGCCGTATGACTAATGGTTTTGTTTTTCTAGTACAAAGCTGCCATTTTACACAACTCTTAATCAGCAGTTGAGGTGGTGAAGAGCTTTCCAATACGCAGTTAAGTCTCGTTCCCGCCTGCATTGACCTCTACCGTGCAAGCAAAACGGAAACGGTTATAAATGTGCAGTAACAACAGCATACACAAGCACCCATGCATACATACAAAAAACCCCATCTTCAACAATTGCAGCATGTGATAAAAATAATTGCCCGCAACAAAAAAATACCCACCGCGGGCAAGCCAGGGGCGTCCAGGCTGATAAGCGCGGAGTAAAAGTCACCCCAGCAAAGTTGCAATCGCCTTCACCACCGTACAGTGTAGCTATCGGGCTAAACCAGTCGTAACCAGCGCTCCATCGATGGAATGGATCCACCAGGGCTCGGTACGGACGTGCCAAACAACATAAACAACTGGGCAGCATCCACCAGCCGGCCGGTACCGCACCGACTTACCCCCCACATGGGACTCTGCTACTTAGAACCGTACGGCGGCTACTGACGTCAATCGGTCGGTCGGGACCCACGGTTCACCGTGTGATAGTGGATTGGCCCCGGCCCCAAAAGCGTGCACTGGAAACGGGGGCGGGCCATTCCGGCTGAGGATGGAGCAGAGCCTTCACCACTAGGTAAACGCGTGGGAAAATCAACCAATAAGCTGGAGGATTCACGCAGAGGGTCGGGAGCGGAGCGAAGGATCGAGTTCGTTCGGGTCGAAATAATAAGCTGATAGTGGTATGTGGCAGACAAGCGGACCAGGCCGTGTGGCTAGAGCGGCAACGCAATAGAGCTCGCTCGGAGCATTACGCTAAACGGGCCCCTGATAAGCGCCCGCATGGAGGTACATCCAGCCACCAGGTGATCCCAGGGGACAGTGGGTAAGGCAAGGAAGGTTCCTTGCCAGCTTGTTTGCAAAACCACTCCTGCTCCGGTTTTCCAACGCGTACAGAGTGGAGAATGATCGACACAAAACACCCGAGCTCTCGCTGCCCGGGTTCACATTCCTTCGATGGCCTACGCGAGGTCGTCGGTTCGCGAGTGGCGAAAGGTGATGCAGCTGATATGTAGAGGCGGGTGGTGGATGGCCACCCAATGTCCGGCTAGTAGCGGCGGAGTGCACGAGACGCCGCCGATGAGTCGACCACCGATGCGCGGGGGAAAGTGGTCCGCTCAATCGGTACTGGGGCTCGAGCAGTGGTAGCAGCTTGTGAGCAGTGATAGCACCATCGTCGTCGTCGTCGTTGAGCCCTACATTGCTCCCGTCGAGGGTGAAGATCCTTGTGCGGTGATGATCACGCGTTCAGCACGTTCCCGGAGCGTGCTCGATGACACTGAGCGCAGAGACAGAGCGCTTGCTGGAGGCCCCCCAACCGACTGACCGACCGATAGTGGAGCGTACCGTGTGGAGATGAATGCGAATCTTACTACCAAATTGTATTTAGCTTGCGGGCAAATTTGAGCTGGTACAGCGACGGGTGTCTGTGTGTACTTGACCCCGGACGCAATGTTCCAAAATATGGAGTACAAGCGATACGACGGGTGTTGAGAATTGTTGTGAAATATATTTTTATTGGAAAAATTCAATACTTGAAGGTCGGTAGATCATTTATAGAATGAGATAGGGTGTTCGGGTGAAATATTGTGTTGAGCACCGTGAGTCATACTTTTTTTGGGAATTAGGGTTATCACCCAAGGACGGACTTATCATTATTTCAGATATGTTCTGACTTTCCGGAAAAATCCTGGAATCACTTATCGGAATACATCGATAAAGATAATCTTTAGTTATGATATTGGACAAAAAAATCGGAAAAGTATCCGAGAAAAAACTCATGTAAACCCGTGCATGAGTGTAAAAGAAGGCGTGTGATGCCAACAATTATTTTTTTAAACTGCCATGTAGCTAGCAGTTATTAACCAGCATGGCACTGACATTGAATTATTCAATTTATTAGTCAATAATTGTTGCTACAGTAACTTTTAATTTAATTATTATTTTTTTACTAAATCAATAGCATCAGGTTCGAACCGTATGTATAGATCAAGTTTTCCTAGAATCTGCAATATTTAGATCTAATTTTTTCCTGTAATAGATTAACCATAGTCATAGATACATTCATTGCATAGACCAAGAGTATCCCCATCGATATGTGAAGGCGATATTCCGATATGTGGTTCCAAGAGCTGTCCAGAGACCAGAGAGACCACAGAGGAAGTAGTTAGCTGTGGTAATATTCAAGCAAATTTGATGTTTAGCTTTGGGTGATCGCCAACATACAGTAGCAATTAGTGATGGGCAAAACGGCTTTAAAGCCGGAGTCCGGTTTCAAACCAACGACACCGTACCAACAGGCTCCTGAGCCGGGTATAACACAGTGCACCAAAATCATTAATTTACAATGAATTTTCAAACGGGAAGTTAAATACTAAAAGTGAGACTTGGTGTAATATCTCGGCCGGTAGTGCCCGGAACCGTTCGGGCTCTAGAATATACTGTCAGCTGTCTTACATTTGAGGATTCGGATGTCGTACAAAATTTTATAAGTGAATCGTGACCAGCGAATGCTACACGATGTATGTCTTGCCGTCAACACTGCAATTACATCGGGTGTTAGCATGGGCGGATTAAGCACTAAGCAAACTAAGCGGCCGCGTGGGGCCCCGAGTTCTCAAGGGGTCCCAAAAAAAAGGGATCCCTCCCCCGCTCTTAAATAAATTTGCTTCTCAATCCTTCTCTAGTTTAGAATTCCTCTTACAATTTCTCGCTCAACTCTTCAGAAAGGCCTACATTCGTGTGATAGCTTAGGGCCTTCACTCGTGTTAATCCGCAACTGCTTCAACAGCTAGCTTCAACACTCGCGAGAAGATAGATTTTTTTTTTTCACGCTGTCGTCTCCATTGAACAGTTGGTGCGGAGCCGTTAATTCGAAGATGGTTCCATACACCTTGATGTGGAGCCGTTAGTCCGAAGCCGTCCCTGGAGCCATTGCACAATGGGCATTTGCCGGGATGAAATTCAAAAAATCAACTTTGTAATATCGCAATTCCAAATAATAGGTTTTAATACTAAGGGTTAAACTAAGAAAAATACCAAATATGAGCTCTTTATCTTTTCTGGTTCTCTAAAAAAGACCTCTCAAAGTCGAGATTTGTTAAAAAAAACGCACAAAATTTTTCACTTTTTTCGAAAACTTTGAACCTTTGTAACTTTTACAAATATGAACCGATTTTGATAAGTTTAGTCATTTCAAAAAGGATATTTAGTAAGCTTTATAAATACATTAAAGATTTTGAGGTTATTTAATTTTATGCAAAAAACTGAAGAAACTTCCTAAAATTTTTCATCATTTTAATTTTTGACTTGATGCCATTATGAAAGTGGCGTAGAGTGGCGTTGTCTCATATATGTCACATAATAGTGTAATATATATACTATCAATCTGTGAAGAAATATTCTGCGAAAGTTTGCGAACGCGAATTTTATTGAAGTTTTTTCACATCAACTTTTTCTTAAAACAGACACATGCGTAACTAGGCGGCTCCATAGAAGCCTAGTGTAGCGTATTTAGTGTATTATACAAAACTATATTCTACGTGATTTTGATCACCTTTAATTTCCATTACGAAGCTGTGTATCTTAGTTTCAGCTCATGTGCTTATCTAATATGTAAATTTCTATTCCAACCTAACTTTGTTATTAAATATAATGAAGTAAATCAGAACCAAATACCTTTTGTTCCTACTCCAGATTATAGATGGAGATTATAGATAGGATGTAAGGAAAATAATTCTAAAATTATACGCATAACTGGAAAACATTATGAATGCACCAGCATCTATTGGCGTTTTGGGAGAAAAAACTCCCAAAAGTCATTACAAACTAAATATAAGGATAGAGGGGAGTATGCTACAAAGAATATTTTGCAAGAAAAAAAATGCATCCAGAAGGACATTTTGTATAATGAGCTGTATTCCTCTGATTCGTTAACCAGTTCAATATCAGTAGCTACACGCACTAAAACAAAGACAGAGTTTAACTTTACAAATGAAGTAAATACTGTGTTTGTAGCTATCGTGCAATTTTGATTATTTCAGATAGTTGTAAAACCAAGAAGGATTTTTAGTTTTATTACCCCTTCTGAAGGCAGTACAGCACTTGGAAAGGTATTGGATGAATATTCAAAGACAAACAATATGTGCTGCTTTTCATTACGAATTTGGGAAGTACTTTATTTCAATGTACCTGCTCTATCTAATTATTTAAATGCCTTTATTCATGTCTTTAGAAATGTGAACTAGACGTCAGGAGCTTGTAATAGCATCCACCTAAGTGGTGTATGTAAATTTTTAATATTTTTACTACCAATGAGTAAAAGTGATGAAAATTATCTATAATTGTCCTATACAAAGCAGAAAATATTATCTTATTCAAAATTATTATGTTTTGTTCATATATTATGAAACATTACAGTATATTTTAATAAGGGTTATATTATTAGAAACAACAAATACAAAAAAACACACGAAATTAATAACACTAAGCAAAGATCCCTTAAAACACAATTTTATGTAGCGCCACCTGGTGGTATGGATGCGAACTACCTATAAAATGTTATTTACTATCATAACTCTTTACTACAAACGATAAAAACTAACAATTTCTGCAAAAATAATTTTATCCCGAAATTTGTTCTAAACTGCCCATTGTGCATTGATGCGCTCCGGAATGCCTATCACTAGTAGCGATACAATAAAGTCGCATGCCTTATATTTTCTCCTAACTTCGGACATTATGCTTCCTGAAAAGTTCCCAAGATCACCAATCATAAGATATTTATACTAGATTTACTTAAATTGCAATGATGAACAATTATATCTTTATCGTAATGGTCTACATAATTAATCTACAAATTCATTTAGTTCATTAGGACCTTCCTCCTCGTCTACTTGGCGCAACGTCCTACGTGGACATGTCGGCCTATACAGGCTTTCGAGACTCATTCAGTACCACGAAGCTGGATGGACCTGTATGAGGGGACTGCCCATTTGGACCTGGTAAACTTGAATTACGTTCTGTACTACGCATTACGCAACTCGGCCAATCGGCCAAAAAAGGCAAGCTGTGTAGCCATTGTAAGCTAACGAAGACTGTCATTAAGTAGTCGTTATAAATTTTACGTCTTTGGTTTTCCGAGATTTTTAAAGACCGATCTGAGCAAAACAAAAGTATCCTCAACGGTATAATAATACAGTTTTCCGTGAATTAGTTTACGGAACTGCTCGGGAAGCCATAGATCAGAAAATCAGAAGATTAAATTGATGTTACATTTAAAAAAATGTCTAACTTGCAAATATCTTGATTTACCGGTTCTAAAGCTAGTCTGAAAGCTGTCTATTCTATAGATAATCTTTCTGGGTATTAATTTGATTTCTAACATGAAAGGTTATCTTTATACTTTGTCCATTATATTCAGTGTTCTTTGTCCATTAGCTAAAGTGTACAAAAACGCCTTAATTTGAAGTCAAACTCAATGTGCCACATTTGTGGTCATAATGACCTGCTCGTGCTTATGCTTATTTCACGAACAAACAGGGCATATAGGCTCCTCAGGCTACATATGAGGCTACAATGAAAAAGGTCTATTTTGATCAATCGTTCTTTACAAGAATGTATACGAGCAGGAGTCAAAAGGAAATAGTGGTAAATTGTCCTATGCCATACACTCGGGCCGTTGATTCAATTGACTACTGGAATGAAAATATAACTTTTACAAAGAGTACAAGCAGAATCCCACTGAGACAGCACAGCAATGACTGATAGCAAACATAAAACCACTGATAGTGTGCAAGAGGAAATTGACACACTTTTGCAATTCCAAAAACATCTTGGATCATGATGACTTAAGGTGAATGTAAAATTACCCAGCAAGATACTGGTTCTTGCCCATGCCATATATACCCATGCTCCTTCCTTCTCATGCGCACACTGCAGAGAGGGGGTGTGAACCTGCAGCTGAAGGATACGCCCGCGTTGAAGGCTACACCGATACACCGGGTTCAGTGGAGAGGATGGTCCGATTCAAGTACTTCAACGCGGTGGTCTATTCTCTTTGTCATCGGAAAGCGCCTGTTCTCTTCCAATGGGGGATGTACTGACACAGTGAACTTGCCCATGAACAGGGTGCATGGAAGCTTGAGCTATCCAAGGCGTTCATCGACCGACACAACCGACCGACCGACCGACCGACCGACCGACCGACTGACTGACTTTGATACTGCTGCTAACTCAAACGTGTAGGATGAAGATCGTGCAAGAAAGCGACTCGGATCGACGACCGGCGCCAATGACAAACCCAGCCCCCGTTCAAGGACTTCTTTCGATTGGCAACCCTCCTCCAACGTTCCGGAAGATCCCGCCAACGCGACAGAGTGAAAAAGAGATGCCAATGTGTGTGTCTTTCTCTGGGTGATTCGGCAACCCACTTGCTAGTCGGCTACCTTGGCGCTGGTCATTACACCCCGTTTCCGCACTCATCGTCATCGGGAAGCGATGATGGAATCGAGTCGCGTACATGCCCCTCCCGCCTGGTGCACACCCGAAACCGGAACCTAACCTTCGGGCGTCACAATGCACCAACCTGCCCCAGCACGCGCGCACACGCCCGCCGTATGTGTGTGTGTCTTTTAATGGGATGGGGGTCCGGTCCGCTTGTATCTTCCGACGTTTCTGCGTGAGCGAGGATGTGCACACGAAGGCTTCCCCCACCTCTTTCTTCTTCTACTGCCGGCTGAGCGGTGAGTTCGATTTCAGCGAACGTGAACGACCTAGAAACGGGCGCACACCTCGCGTATAGATAACCGCGAGTGACTTTTGCGCAAGTCAATCTCCCCGAGGACCGGACCCCAAAAGAAGGCCAACCCGCAAATCCCCGTACCCTCCTCTTTCCCGTGAACCGATATAACGTGAAGGCCATGAATTTGGGTGAACCCGGCCCCGGCTTAGCACGGTGTCGGTGATTTCGCGCGATTTTGCGTCTCGTGCAGGGGAAAATAGGGGAGTAGATTATTATTGCTAAGTAGCATAAGAGAGGTTGGAAAGGAAGAACACAACATTCGGACACAATCACGAGGCTTGCGGGGCAGATAAGATTGGTCCCCTGGCGCACGGAACTGACAATGTCTGCCGACAAGGCTGTTGCTGCTGCTGCTGCTGCTCCCAGTTTTGGTGGCATTGGGCCGGCCAATGGTCTAGCAGTAGGGCAGTGGCTTACGCGTGCTTATCAGCACGCGCCGGTGCGGACCGGCGGATGACACTGAGCAAACTAGGGGAGGCGAGATTTGAGAAATTACCTTTACCAGCTCACGGGGCACGTGCATGGTCACTTGCGCTTGTAGGGGAACTGGGGGTAGTTTCGACACCTTAAGGTTTTCCGCTGATTGCAATACTTTTGCCAATGTAACCTTATTAGCAGACATCGAAAGAGCTTTTTTGATTCATTATATCCAATCTTATGAGAAATTACGGTTCCCGGATTGATTTTGATAACATTTTGATATAAAAAACGTGTTTTTTGTTGCATCAAGACTGCAGTGCGGGTAAGATCGACACCATGATGGAGGGATTTTGACACATTGGTTATAACTTAAAAAAAAAACTCGGATGTCCGATTGTTTTTCATTGAAGTTCAACAAAGTATTTCGTACCAATTTTAAGAAAAATTGACATTAAAACATTAGTGAAACATGCGAAAGAAATGAAGTTACAAGCAAGAGCAAAAATTTCATTACGAATACCATGGGACCGGGCTCCACATAGTAGAAGCTGCAGAGATAGCATCTGGTTTACGGAATGAATTTCTTCAGTTAAGCCTAAACCGGCCTAAAATAAGCCTAAAATACGTGCTAAGCCGTAATAATATTAATTTTAAAATTCCTAAAACCAAATTTTAAATTCATTATTTGTGTCCGAGTTTGGCAGACGTTCTATGTGATAATGTTAGCAAAATTCCATAATTATAAGCTGCTTGGTTTGTGGACATCTCGGGTCTTGTAGCTTCTAAGGTATTTTAATTGAGTCCAGCGTTTACCGCATATAGTTACGGGACATCTGTAGAATATAAAGGCTCTTTCAGATTACGATATAGATTAAACGTTAACATACTACAAATAAGCATTTAACTGTTACCAAGTGTGGAGTCGATTTTACCCCAATAGGCCACAATAGTTTTGGTGACATTTTATACTATATAGTCAGTGATCAGTGAAATGTGACTCAAATATTTGAAACAGTTGACATAAATAATGTGTACTAGTTTTTTTTCTTCAAAAACTTCTATAAACACAAAAACGGCAAGGTGTCGAACTTACCCGCAGTGTCGAACTAACCCTGACTTCCCCTACCTTTTTTGCCAGCGTAATACGCGGTGGTGATCGAAGCCCGATCAACAACAATGGCCCTTGGATGAGGGTGCTAAACACTATGGACAACAAAACCGTGTTGTGGAGGTTGTATGTATGTGGAACTTCCCTTCGATGCCCAGTAAAAACGGTAGAATCGGGCCCCGCAGAGCCCATTTCTTAGTTGCGTAGTAGCCCGGGGAGGCGTAGTGTGTACGAGCGCGATAAGCAATCCAAGCAATCCGGAGGGGTTATTTTTAGAAACTGTTGTGTTGTGCCTAGCTATGCCGTTGCCGTTGTTGCTTGGAGATTTGGTCACTACAGCTTGTTGCTTACTTCGAAGGGAGATGTTTGCGAAGCGGAAATAAAGTGGGAAATTTTGGACCATTTTAAATCCCACCTTGGAAACTTTCCTTTCCATCGGACAAACAACCGACAGACCCCCCAGCACACCGCAACCGCAAGAAGCCGGGCCCGCTCGGGCCACGGTGCGCGGTAACTGCCAGTCGATGGACGACCTTCGTCTGCTGAGACCTTGCGCCCGAAGTTTGTGCCGCGATGTGCCGACGTGCGCCACTCCACGATGCCCACGCGTTCGTTCATCCATGCGCGCACACTGCACCAAAATAAAGAGGAAGAAAGGAAACAAAAAAAACATCGATACTCAACCCCCCAATTGGAAAGAGCGCGCGCTCCCACTACCCGCAACCCCTGTCACACGGATTGACACTACTTCCGCTAGACAACACACAAACCGCGCGACGCAACCGGTTCCAAAGATGACGCGCTGCTACACCCCACCCTCCGTTGATCTACATAATGGCGGGCGCTTCGAGCGCGAACTGGCGCGAACCGGTTACGACGCTGCCTACCCACACACACACATACACACACCAGTCGCAAGCTGTCGACTGTCAGGGCGGGGTGCAAACACCCATTGCCGCATCAATTGCATCCACTCGAACCTACCCTGCCGGTCCCACTGTGTGCGAACTATTTACGAAAACAACAACCCCCAGCTCCCTCCACACTCTTCCACACCCCATTGCGGGACGATGCCGACGCGTAAAAACCACCCCGCGATGCAAAAGACCATGAAGAAAATCGAATTAAGCCTGGCGCGGGTGATGTGCGGCATGTGCTGGTGTCTGTGTGTTTGTGTGCGTGTGTGTGGGGTCGCACAAATTGATAGCACGGAACAAAAATAAACGACTCCGTCGTACCGTCCCCTTCCATACCCTACCGGTGTTCCCCACCGGAGGGGAGGGGTTGTTGTGAGCCGGTTCGGCGAACCAGTGCGAACCGGTTCGGTGTTTTTAAATCGTCTTCATGTTTGCGGCGCGTTAGCCCACTTCCTCCACCGGCGTGAGAGTGTTTTTCTTGCGTGTTACTTTTTTATTTTTTTTTTGTTGGATTTGTTTTGTTTTGTTTTCGTTGTTGTCTGCTTTGTTGATCCAGCACCCGCGCACACACACACACACACGTCTACGGGAAGAGGGAAGACTTTGTATTTGCTGTACACTGGTTTCGCCGGGGGATTTGTTATGGGGGTGGTAGCAAAGAGTGCGATTAAGTATTTGCGTAGCTGCAGTGCCTTGGAAGCATTTTTTCGGAATTGTGGATTTTATATGTTTATAAAAGATTTCTTTCAATTGCTTACAAAATGGAGACGCATTGAGAATCTGTTTTAAAATAGTTACTTCTCCAATTATAATTTTACCTTTCTTTCTATGAAACAGATTAGTGTTTCTACTTCCAGGCTACTTAGATTAGGGTACATGTCTACTCTGAATCGTTACGGCGCATTTTTCAAACAACTGCCGCGAGGAATGGTTCATTGACCAGTGTGGTTGTGGAATCAGTTGCTGGATCGAAGTAGGTGCTGTATCTGTTCCTGAACCGGGACAAGTGCGCAATCCGTTCCATGATTCATACAAATTAAGAGTTACAATTTTTGGGCCGGAGTAGAAACGGGAGAAGTTTACGGACAACCATTGGTTCGGGAGCAATTCCAGGAATGATATAAATAAGTTGTTCCAGAAACGTTATAGATACAAGGGATATGTTCCAGAACCGGTATGATTTCGCGATCAGTTCCAGGACATATATGTGATTCGGGATAGTTTCAGAACCGGTTAGGGTCCAGTACCCCGATATTCAGTTATTATTGTTTTATATCTTTGCTGGCACTCTGGGGTTCCATTAGATACATCGGAAATCATTTACCTAGAAGTCGGAGCTAATAAACTAGTTTACAGTATATTCTGAATAAAGAGCTGTGTAACCCGATCGTTTATATTGAATAAAAAAGGAATTAAGGGATACATTCACAGGTTCCTGTCATCTATATTGTACTGAATTGTATTTTTAAAGATGTAAAGATGCATGTACATGGAGATACACTTAACTTTCATTACCAAAGGCGTCATCCATCAAATACGTAACGCTGATAGGGGAGGAGGGAGGGGGTGTCGTCAAACGCTACGTTTTCTCACATGGGGGGGGGGGGGGAGAATTAAACTTGTATTACGAAGGCAAAATGAAACGTTTGATTATTTTTTTTGTATTAACAAATGAGCAATAACAAACGATGATCAACCCTAGTGTCAATGACTGCATACCTCGGTGATTTTTGCAATTTTTATTTCTCATTGTCTTTTGATATATAAGTCGTACACACTTGAAATTCATGGAATACCTGGAGAAATATGTTTTACACTACTTTTTAAATATTTGTTAACTTTTTTTTTCTTCGATTTGTGCTCTTTACATCTACGACCGTCTACCCGTGTAAGACCATACATTTTGTATTGTAGATTGCAGTTTTTCGGATTCAAAAGGTAATATACTTTTAACTTTTTATTCATCTTCTTCTTCTTTGGCTCAACAACCGTTGTCGGTCAAGGCCCGCCTGAACCTCTTACGGGCTTGGCTTTCAATGACTAATTGATTCCCCCTTATAGCAAGATAATCAGTCCTACGGTATGGCGGCACGGTCCATTCGGTGCTTGAACCCATGACGGGCATGTTGTTAAGTCGTACGAGTTGACGACTGTACGACCAGACCGGCCCAATTTTGGCCGTATAGTTCATTCAATATTCATTTAAAGTAATATTAAATTACTATAAACTCAGAAATAGCAAAAATATTATTTATAAGACACTTATCAACGATATCTTGGGTCTTGGATCTTGGGTCAAAGGTCAGCAACGACTATAGCATGGTAGCAAAGTTGGGCGCAAGGATGCTAGCTGCCAACCGGTGATTCTACAGCCTGAAAAATCAGTTTACCTCAAAGAACCTGTCGCGACGGACGAAGCTGGGACTATATAGTACTTATATCGTACCGGTACGCCTCTGAAACATGGATACTGTCCAAATCTGACGAAACCCTCCTAGCTGCGTTCGAGAGGAAAATGCTCAGAAGGATACTTGGTCCCGTATGTGTGGAAGGACAATGGAGGAGCCGCTATAATGACGAGCTATACGAGAAGTACGGCGACCTCACTGTCGTACAGCGTATCAAGCTCGCACAGGCTCCGGTGGGGGCTGGCCATGTTGTACGCATGGAAACGGACAACCCAGCCCATAAAGTCTTTTTAGGCCGTCCACAAGGACAACGGAGGTGTGGTAGACCCAAACTGTGTTGGCAAAATGGCGTGGAGGCGTTCGCCATTAAGGCCGCAATAACGGACTGGCAGACGAAGGAGTGGTTTCGGAAAATCCTAAGGCCGGCCAAGACCACAAAGCCGCCGGTTGTAGCGCCGGAGAAGTAAGTATGGAAGTAAAGATAAATGTACGTGTAGATAAACTTAACTTTTATTATCAAATGCGCTTCCTTGCGTTCAATAACGCGCAGTATACAATTAAAGGAAACAGACAAACTAAAGCCTCTTTGAAACTGACATTTTTAATGCAATAAGAACGGCCGTACAGCTTTGGAGCCAAATATGATTCGATGAAAAAAAAACAGTAAAATACGAGACGAGAGGCATCAGTGACTCGATGCACACATTTATTTATACAAAAGACAATGCGACCACCACATCTTGGGCCCTTGCGAATGAACACCGCACATATTAAAACTGAAACACACAAACACACATGAACTTCTTTCCCAACCATTGACACAACCAATATGTACGACTTGTTCGTTCGGGAGATCGTTTTAAAGTCATAGAGTTGGCCACCGAGGAATCTACTGCATGAAGGGAGGGAAGATTGGTTTCAATTTAGGCTACCCATATACCCATTGCATCGTTACACTACTTTCAGAGAACATACCGCACGCGCGCGCGAAATAGTATTGCCGGTTAACATCCAGTACTAATCCTTCGGTTCGCTGTAGTAAAAATCATCCTCGTTTCACCCGGCCACTTCTTCGGTGCCCGGTTCGAACTCGAGCTTCATTTCGCTGGAAGCCATTCCCTCCACGTCTGCCTCGTGTTCCTGCGTGTTTAGCCGGTTCAGCGTCATCGAAATGTCGGCCGGTTGGCAAAGCAACCCGCTCGACTCGGTATTATCGTCCTTTATGACCGATTCGATCACCATCGGATGTGCAATTACGGTAGAGGAAGGAACTCCCTCCTCGTAGTGTGCAGAGGACGTAACAATGATTTGCTGCTGCTGCTGCGCTTGTTGCTGCAGATGATGTGACTGTGTGGAAGTGGGTTGCGTTAGCTGCCTGACCGGTAGGCCAGCATCTTCGAACGCTTTCTTCTTGAGCGTGTGCCGGATTTGCGATCTAAAAAATGGTGAAGCATATGTGCGCTGAGTTAATGTGACTGTTCCAACACACACCTTGCCAGCAGTCGGAACAGATGAAGAAACGATCATGCCACCAAAACCGGAAAGCGACACACTTACACCGTACGGCCTTTGATGCGCTGACTGATTTTGCTCAAATCCTCACTGAACCGTGTGACTGCGGACCGAAGCATCTCTATTTCTTCATCTGTCCATTTGCTCCTTGAGTGAATGGTAGGGGTTTTAAAATTGGGCCACTTTAATACAATTTCACACATTTTCTTATCATGCAAGCGCTCGCACGCTGCGAGATCTGCTTACCCGGTTGGAGAATCGGACGAAGGGTGCAGTTGCATCGTTAGCTCTCCCAGGCTGTTGAATGCAGCACCGGCAGCGGTAAAAATCTCCCCTACCTAAGAACGAGCAGAAAGCGTGAGTTTCACTGTGAGCCGGTAAAGGAATGTGCACTGTCGTCGCTTACCTTAGTGGCAGAATTCATTCTTAAACCTATTTTATGATGGTTTTTGGGCAGAATGTTGATGCAGCACGGAATAGACTCGTTTGTAAACAACGAGCTGTGCCAAGTCAAATGTCAATTGAAACTGAATGGCCTCTACTGTTTGTGTCAAATCGTTGTAAAAATACGGTTAAAAACAGGGTGACCATAATGTTTACAAATGAGATTACATCAACAATAATTAAGGGCGGTGGCAACGCTGATCGGATGCGATTTTATCGGACAAAATTTATATGGGATTTGACTGATAACGTCGGACGTACGATTTCGTCGTCCGACGTTATCTGTCAGATCCCATATAAAAATTTGACAGGCCGACCGATAAAATCGCATGCGAAAAAGCGTTGCCACCGCCCTTAGTGGTCGTTTAGTGGATTTGTGGCACTTGGGTACTACGTATGTGTTGCTAAGAACAAAGCGAACCGTTCCTATGGAAATTCATTTCACCCATTCTGTCAAAAGGAGCTTTTTTTGATTCCGAAATTAGTTGTCAATCCAGGTCAAACCGTTGGTCAAAGTGGTCGAGTTACTTTATAGTCAAAACCGTTTTTTTACATTCCGTATACAGGCGGTCCCCGAGATACACGGTATCTCTTATACGCGGATTCGGAGATACGCGGTTTACTAAATTTGACAGTTCTTTGAGCAAATTGTACTGATTTGACACATCAATTGCAAATTGCCAAATAATTTCCGTTTTGATCGAATGTTCAAAACTATTTCAAAAGGTTTAGAACAGTTATATTCAGTCAGAATCATATGAAATAATTCATAAAGTAACTAAAACCGCCCCCTACTTGCAAAATTACACGAAAATTTGTGATATTTTAGCTGGAAATCACGAGATTCGACTTACGCGGAAATTCGAGATACGCGGTATTTTGCGGCCGTTTTCGGTCCCCATTAACCGTGTATCTAGGGGACCGCCTGTATATTTTATATAAAAGATCGGAGAAATAAATATCTATACAAACGAAAATATCTACAGCGTTTCAATTCCCTTCTTGGGACCCTTTCCTTTTTTTTTCATTTAAATCAATAAAAGATAATTACATTAAGTGGGAAAAGAAATTAAAAGTGAAGTGTTTCCGCGTAGGAGATGGTGGTCGACGACCCGGGAGGAGGTAGGACCTTCGGGTCTTACTTCGGCATTTTGGGAGACACAACAATAAAAAACACAAAAAAAAGAAGGAAAATGAGAGGTGAGAGAATAAATATAAACTTTAACGAATCGGAAAAAACAGAGGAGGTGTTCATGGTTGTGGAGAGTGATACTAAGGGAAAAAGTTTAGCAAACTACAATCCCTTTCTGTTCGTAAAGGCGACGGAGATGGCGATTGGAGGAAAACCATTACAAACCACCATACTGAGAGACGGCAAAATGCTCATGAGAATGAGAAATCACAAAGAAGCCAAGAAATTATATAATATAAATCTAAACCACGGTGATAACTGTATAAAAGTGAAGGTGTACGAGCACAAAACTTTAAACACGAGTAAGGGAGTAATCCGTTGTGATGCCTGTACGTTTTTGACTGAACAGGAGTTATTGGAAGGTTTACAACAAAATGTTACAGAGGTTTACACTATGAAGAGGAGAGGACAAAATGGTGAAATGTACAACACGAGAACGGCCATTCTGACATTTAAAACTACAGTGCTTCCCAGAAAAGTGGATATAGGATATTTTTCAGAACGAGTAGAAGTTTTCATCCCTAACCCAATGAGATGTATGAAATGTATGCGTTTTGGCCATACTAAAAAATATTGTAGTAGGGAAAAAAACATGTGTAAAATGCGGAGATTTATATCATGAAGTCTGCAACAACCCATTAAAAGGCACAGCATGTGGTGAAAACCATTCATCACTTGATAAAGAGTGCCCAATTTGGAACGATGAAGTTGAAATAAAAAAAATACAAACGGAAAAAAGAATCACGATCAGAGAAGCCCGCAGAATAAGAAGAGAAGTAGCGCCAATAGTACCTCGAAACTACACCACAATCAATTATTCAAAAATATTATCCGACAATACTTCAAAACCCATAACCACGGAAAAAAGGAGATTAGATGTAACTATTGAAGAAGATAACATTGCAAAAAAAATAAACGAAAACAACCGCCTTAATATTCAAAACAAAACAACTCACACAGATGAAACAGAAGAAATCACCGATGAACTTAATAAAAATTTAAATCAAAATACACAAAAAGTAAACGAAATAAACACAGAACACAACGATACTCTAATATACCTTAGCGACACAGATATTCAAAGAACAGAAGAAACAGGTAGGGAAATATCCCCTTAATAATATAAATTAGCAAAGTATACACATAAATTAAACAAAAAACAAATTAAATGTACAAACTAAATATAATTCAAGCAAACATCCAAAGCATTAAAAAAAATAGGGAAGAATTAATTCATATTCTAAAAGAGAACAATTACGACATTGCTTGTCTACAAGAAACATGGCTAAAAAACGAAAAAAAATGACGATAAAAGGATACAACATGATACGCACCGACCGAAGTGATGGTTACGGAGGTACGTGCATTATATAAAAAAAAAAAAACAAATAAATTTCAAAAAATTAACACTAACAGACGAAACAGAAGAAAACATTCAAACAACAGCAATATTACTACTTTCCACAAATACTATTCTGGTATCAATATATATCGCCCCCCAAACCCCCACAATAACACTAAAAAACACTATAACAAAAATACTCCACTACACTCGCAACCACAAAAAAATCATAATAGCAGGTGATTTTAACTCCCATCACACCTTTTGGGGTGATTCACAATCAGACAGAAAAGGAGAAATAATAATTGAACAAATAAATGGATCAAACCTAATTATTCTAAAAAATAATAAATATACTTGCATTCCCACCGACAACAACAAACGACAGACATCAATCGATTTAACAATAATATCGAAACACATATACTCTTACACACATAAAATAATAAAAGATAACCACATAGGAGCTAGCAACCACAAAATAATTGAAATTACAATAAATAACCATAACGCATTGCCTAAGGACATAACGATCATAAATAAAAAGAAAGTTAACAAACTTTTAAAGGAAATCAAACAAGACGAGATAAAAAACATTAAACAATTCACAAAAAGGGCTACAAAAATAATCAACAACAGCAAACACAAAATCCATTTTACCCTTAAATCATGGTGGAGCAAGGAGATCAAAGAGGCTTATGAAAAAAAAACAAAGCAAGAAAAATATTTAATGAAACCAGAAGTATAGAAAATGCGATATAATTTAGAAAAGCCACGGCGATCTTTAGATTAAACAGTAAAATGGCAAGAGAAAAACAAACAGAAATATCCATGGATAAGATTAACACAAACACAAATAATACTGAGCTTTGGAAACTTTTTGGAAAAATAACTTATAATAACACAAATCCAAAAGAATCTAACATAATTCACAACGAAGAGAATAGCGCAAAAAAAAATCATGAATATAAATTTCATCAAAAACAAAAACTCCAAATTCAGAAATGAAATTGACCCAAACTTTACCGCTGAAGATGACTGAACTGAACATTGAAATATGGAATCAAATTCTAAACAAGAAAAAAACACTACTCCAAGCATCGATAAGATAACATGAAATGCTAAAAAATATAAATGACTATACTAGAAACACAATCATTGCCGATGGAAATAAAATGTGGCAAGAAGGAAAAATAACCAAAGAACTAAAAACAATAAAAATTATTGCCATCCCAAAATCAAACAAAGATACAAATGATCCAAACAATTATAGACCAATAGCACTAATACCGACAATAACAAAAATCTTAAATACCGCGGTACTCCTAAAACTAGACAAACACATAGAACAGGGGCCTCCAAACTTTTCAGCTCGCGGGCCGCATTGCTTCAAAAATAACTATGTTGAGGGCCATTTGACGCTACCTTTAACTGATGAGTGAACGTTTAAATCTCGTTTTTATAATAAAATACCAACGATACTTGTACAGTTTCGTGTTACTAAAGCTTGATTTTTGTCTAAGAAAAGTAAAAAATACATTTTAATTTTAAAAATTCATAATAACGTAGTATTTATATTAACTTTGGCAAAGCCATCGTGGGCCGCATTATAAGCTCTTGAGGGCCGCATGCGGCCCGCGGGCCGTAGTTTGGAGACCCCTGACATAGAAGAAAACGACACACTACCAGAACAATCGTTTGGTTTTAGGAAAAAAAGAACAATCAATCAATGCATCAACTATCTCAACAACCACATTAAACACAACCAAAGAAAAAACCAAATATGTGGAGCAGTATTCTTAGATTTAGAACAGGCCTACAACCATGTACGTACAAAAACACTTATAAAAATAATGAGCATATCCAACATCCCCCCACAAATCATAATATGGACTTACGCCTTCCTAAGAAACAGAAATATACAATTAACCAGTAATAACAACTCACAAAATATGCTAATAACGGATGGCCTACCACAAGGAGATGTCATGTCATGTACACTATTTAATATATACACCAAAGAAATACACAAAACCATACACGAAACACACCCATGTAACACAATCATACAATATGCAGACGACTTTTTCATCCTCAGCAATGGAAAAAATGAACGGGAATTACAAATAAATCTACAAAAGGCACTAAACGCTTTTACCAAAAATGTGGAATCCCTAAAACTAACCATAAATATAACAAAAACTAAATACATTATCTTTGGAAAAAAGACAACAATTTACGCTTAACAATTAGGAACACAAATATAGAAAATACAAAGCTATACAAATATTTTGGTACCATAATAAATAATCAATTAAACTTCCAAAAACATGTAGAACACTTGAGAAATAAAGCCACTAATCGCCTAAATCTTCTAAAAATAGTATGCGCCAGACACAACAATTTAAATCCGGAAAAAAGTCTTAATATATACAGAGCCACCATCAGAAACATCTTACCACGCGGCTACATGTGGTGAAATATATAGCGAAATGAACTATTTGACAGGCGAAATATCTGACAGGTACAGCTAAAGGGTTGGGGGAGACACAACACCCACCTTCGAAATTCTATTAAAAATAATATCTTCTTATGCAGAACATTCCCTAATTGGAAGAAATTGTGAACTGTATATTTCACCTCATGTAGCCGCGCGGTTAAATTTTAAAACTATTTCCTTGTCCCTCAAACGTAGCACCATCTGTCATAGGTCATCCCTGACATTGTATAAACTCCCCAAGATCTATTGAATAGTCTTGTAACCGGGCCAATTTAACTAGTAAATACAAATACATTGAGACGTGATATGTGTAACTCGGTCTGATGAATTCTTTTGATGTGTTTTCAGTTCTTACAACTTCATGACGAGCAGTTACTGTAACTTATTACAGTTCCATTAACAATTCAAATATTCTCAGTACGTTCAGTCCAAATATAAGCATATTTCATGATTTTGGAAGCATTCAGGCATGCCAAGTTTGCTCAGAATGTCATAACAAATAACAAACAATAAAGTAAATTTGTAATACAGCAGCAGTTCCCTTAACAATTCAAATATTATCAGTGCATTCAGTCCTTTTTTAGGCACTGCTAAAGCGTTATTGGACGAATTCCAAACAGCAGTTCGAAAGCTTGTTTCAGTTTGTTTCCCGTAATCTTACTCCTAGCTGTTAACACGTTGGTTATTCGTGTTAATGCACTTAATGCATACGTATTTTTGAAAAACAGTTAAAAAAAAAACGGTAACGTTAACATATTCTTAGTACACAGATTTTCCATGAAAATAAGGCACCGAAACGTCGGCATTGAAATGCGAAGCACATTTAGGTCAAGCGAGGAATTTTCTTTCCTTCCCCAGCTTTGTCGCTGTTTGTGTTGCGCTTTAGCTCGCCGGAAATGATTTGCGATATGTCGTCCATGTTAATAAATCGCAACTGTTCCATCGGTGCGTCAGCAAACATGAGATTGCTTTCAGAACACAGCGCCTAGAAGTTATAGAAAAAATATAATTAAAAAATATATATTCATTCTGTTTACTCCAAACGAAACATTATCCATTCACACTCTCAGAACTCGAGTTCGAATTCGGCTTACGCGCTACACACTGTCGTTTCGTCTAATGATAGGGGTTTGGAATCGTACCGTCACAACCGTCGGAGCTGTTGGAGCCGTTCGGACCAACCTGAAACCATCGGAACCGTTATAACTGACGGGGCTGCGATGGCTTCAGGCAGCTTCGAATGACTGCAACAATATCGCAGGCGGGTTCCGACTATCACTAGTTCCATCTCAGTTTATGTTTACGAGAGTGCGGACTCCGATTGTTAAGGGGGCACAGCGTTTGAAGACACTTTCATACCGGATGGTGTGTGTGTGTACGTAGGTTTGTGGTTTGGGGCGTACAACACGCGTGCTTAGGAGAATGCCGTATCTCCGCATCGCTCCCTGCCTCACAATAAGGGACATCCAAGTAGTCTTCGCTGTTTCGCCTCCCTTAGGAGTCTGACGCATCAATCTCGAGTGAGGACTGTACGTGAGAGGAGTTGAGTATCGACAGGAGCGGAGCAATACCATTTGCCTGCACAGTGACCGTTAGTCGCATGATGCACAATTTGGACAGCTTTGGCATTGAATCTCCATCGGAGTGCGTTCGACTAGAATAGCTATGGATCGGGCAATCAAGTCTCGTCTCGGTCGGTATGCTCTTACTGCGAATATGTATAAAGATTGTTAATGGAAAAGAATTGCAAGAAGAGCTTATTTTTTTCTTTTATAACAATATCTGCTTTGTAATAGTATATTTATAAAATTATTGTATTTGAAATGTTTTGGTTTTGCTATCAACTCAACCTACCTTACAATTGAGCATTCGAACAAAATAATCAACCACATTGCTGTAGAATAATTCGCCCTCGCCGAAGATGAAGCAGTCATAGTCCGGGTTTACCAATTCGAAGGTACTCATGGTGCTGCCCTTGATCGTTTGCATATTGCTGTTGGCGATCGTGATTTTAGCCTTCAGCCCGAGCGCCGTTGCAATCTTGTAACACTTTTCGCGCACCGTTTCATTCTCATTCAGCAGGAGCTGGCGGGCCTCGTCGATTCGTTCCTGGGGCAGCTCGAGGAAAAACGAATGCCTGTCCGCAATGGAAACGCCAAGTTTTTTCTTATTGTCCGATTGGGTGTACTCGCGGTACGTTCTTATCACATTCTCGTTGTTGTCCTCCGCTTCTTCAATAGCCTGATCGAGAGAAAGCACCTGCATGCTGTGCTCCTCAACCGGCATCTATAAAGGTAAATAAAGAGAGTAAGAAAGAGAGAAAAAAAAAAAGAATTATTGAAGGAGAAGCTCCCAAACCGGATACCACGGCCATTTCATGCACAACCTACCGATTGCAGTGTTTTAATCATCTCTTGGCAGGCAATCTGCTTGGCTCCCTTTTTGGTGGAGTGCGCCCCGCGTCGTACAATCTCCCGGATGCGGCACTCGAACTCGAATACCGGCGCATGAGACGGGCCGTAGCTGCGCACCTGCACGATTTCGGGCAACGGGAAATTACGCTGAATGCAGATGTCTCGAACCTGATTGACGCGATCGGTGCCAATCTCTAGGGCCGCCAGCGATCCACGCTCCTCGGCGGCGGTCGCAACCATCTCGTCTTCCTCGCCGGCCGGTAGCTCCAGTGTCAACCGGATCAGTTGCCAGGCGGATTCGTGTTTGGCTTCCTGCTTCGATCTACCAACACCCGTAGCCTGCTTTCCCAGGGCCGTCACCATGTAGGTGAACAGCTTCACATTGACACTGTGGGGTGAACATTCTTCGCCCAGAAACTGATAGATCGGCAGGGTACTTTTCACCTTGAAGCACATCTCCTGCAACATGGTAATGGGCATTTTGCCCTTCAATATGTCCGCCTTGGACATGGGTCTGCCGTTTTATCGTACGATGCTTTATTAGAAGTCTTATAGAGAAATTTGTTTCCGGTAAATCACTTTGCGTTCGTGTGCGTTGAAAGTGCTACAATGTTGCAATTCCGATTGCATCAGCAATATCACAGTATGCGCTTTGTTTACAAAAGACACATTGCTACAGTATCATCACGAGATACGCGGATTCAAAGCAACGCGGTTTTCATACACAAATTGCCTTTTCAATGAAATTTATAGATCATAAGAAATGTGCATAATTTTTACAAAATATTATATGAAATAGTTTATGTTGCGTCCTACTGGAATTTATCTCATGAATTTAATTTTTTAGTTAAAGATCGCGTTTTCCTATAAACGCTGACATCTTCGAAAAAAGTTAACTGCATAACTCGGGAATACACTGTACCATATGGTACGATAATGTTTACACTGTCTCATCCATTACTACACAGTTAAGCACAACATTTAAAATCAACGTTTATGCAATTATTTTAAAATATTTTTAATTATGATAACACAGGAGTAGCGCAACCGTCCTTTCCGTCCTTTCCAACGCGGAAACGTAAAACCGATTATAATGCTGTATGGCTAAACTAATCTGTTAGCCTAAGAACAATTAGTAGCTCCAAGTACCACAAATCCACTAAACGACCACTGAGGGCCTGCGTTTCATCGCGTGTGCTGTTAAATGCTTTTTCGATTCATATTGCGATTATTTGGATGTTTAACAAGAATAGTTTAACGATTATAAAAAAATAAGTTGAGGTTGTTCCTACAAAACAACACACGATTAGCTTGACAGATAACATCGGATGCGGTGTCCGACGAAATCATTTTTTTATTCCGTCGTACGACGAAATCACACATCCGACGTTATCTGTCAAATCTCATATAAAATGCTCTCAAACAATTCAATCACACCAGAAAACAGATTTTGCATCAAATCGATAACATCTCTATTTGCTTTCCGTTTTTGCGTACCGGCGAGCACGATTTGTTTACCAATAAACGAGTTTGACATTTTGGTTTGTTATTTCGAAAATATCCCCCTTTTCGAACATGACATTTTGACAGCTACTCCTTCGGCAATCTTCGGCTTCTCTGTGGCTGCATCTCTTTCCCACTTGCGCCTTCCCTGTCACGCTCGGGCAGTGCTGGCGATTTGACACAGCAGAGTGCGTCTGGGCTTTTACGCTCTCGGTGTAGATAAAACTCTCACGGAGGCAAGAAATGAATTGCAGAAGCAACTAAGTGCATTTGAACGGTAATTAAATCGCGTAGAAACGTGAAGACGAGTGTGTGCAACTATCCATCTCCATCATCATGGCCGAGGACAACTCCTGGAAGACGAGCAACTTTCGCCAGAGCGTCGTTAACAAGATGTACGTACGATGCGGTGTGCGGGGTAGACCGCGCGGATTGGTGTCGGTGGGACTTTCGCGTGAACGATTTTTTGTCTTCTCCCCATCCTCTCCTTTCCACTGTAGCAATGAGGCCATCCAGCAGACGGGCATGACATCGTCGAAGAATGGCATCGAGATGGAAAACCATGTGTTTCACAAGGCTCGCAACAAGGATGAGTATCTCGGGTTTGTCGCCCGCCTGATACTGCACGTACGTGAGATGAGTAAGTGTCATTTCTTGGGTGATTGAACACACACACACACGCGCGGTTGGTCATTTGGGGACCGGACGGATACGCTAGCCGGTGTTTTGAAGTTGCCGCTTATTGGGATTTGCTTTTTCTGTTGTTCATCCTCTATCCCGTTTAGACACGAAGCACAAAAACCAACAGAATGCGGCAGCAGCGGCAGCGGCGGCCGCACAGCAGGCTCAGCAGGACGGTGGAGGCAACAGCAGCCAGCAGGGCGGTGGTGGTGGAGGAGGCGGCAGCGGTATGCCCGATCCCATCAATGCGTTGCAGAACCTTGCGTCGCAGGGCACCCGGCCACAGATGATGGGCCAGATGGGCGTAGGACCGGGCGGTCCCATGGGCGGACAGATGGGCGGTGCTGGGCAGGCGTCCAATCTGCTGCACTCGCTGCGCCCGCAGATGCAGATGGGTGGCATGGGTGGCCCGATGCAGGGTAACCGGGTGGGCATGGGGCCGGGCAATCAGATGGGTGGCATGATGGGTGGCCCGAACCAGATGCAGGGTCCGGGCGCCGGGATGGTCGGTGGAATGCCGGGGCAGATGGGTGTGGGGATGGGGCCGGGCGGCATGAGCGGTGGCAAAATCGTGGGAATGGGCGGCCAGCAGCAGCAGATGGCCCAGCTGAACGCAATGCAGGTCAACCAGATGCAGCAGGCCCAACAGCAGCAGCAACAGCAGCAACAGCAGCAAGGTGGCATGTCACAGCCGCAGCAGCAGCAGCAACAACAGCAGCAGGGAGGTATTGCCCAAGGACAGGGCGGACCCGTGCAGCAGATGGGCGTAGGCCCCGGCGGACCAAACCAGATGAACCCGATGGTGATGGGACAGATACAGGCGCAACTGCAGAACCAGAACGCAATGGGTGGACAGCAAATGGGGACGGTTGGTGGTACGATGAACGCCGGCAACCAAATGGGCCAGATGGTTGGTGCGAACGCAGGCATGAATCCGCAGGCAATGGGAATGGCCTCGAATCAGGTGGTTCGCCAGCAACAGCTACAGCAGCAGGGCATGGGCCAGGTGCAGATGGGCCTTGGGCCCGGCCAGATGGGCCAGCTGAGTGCGGGCGTGCAGGGTGGCGTTGGACACGGAGGCCCCGGTCCGAACATGGGCCAAGTCCAACAGCAAGTAGTCGTGCAGCAACAGCAACAACAGCAGCAGCAACAGCAACAGCAACAGCATCAGCAGCACCAACAGCTGCAGCAACACCTGCAGCAGCATCCCCAGCAACATCAGCAGATGCAACAGCATCAGCAACAAATGCAACAGCAGCAGCAGCAACAGCAGCAACAACAGCACCAGCCCCAACTGCAGCAACAACAAATGCAACAGCATCAGCAACACCAGCAAATGCAGCAACATCAGCAGCATCAGCAGCACCAGCAACTGGCCCAGCAGCATGGACAGCATCCCCAGCAGCATCCGCAGCAACAGCAACAACAGCTTCAGCAGCTGCAACAACACGGACATCCACAAATCCAGCAGCAGCAGCAGCAGCAGCAGCATCAACAGCAACAGGTGCTGCTGAATGCAATGGGACAGGGCCCGGGCGTTGGTCCAGGCGTCGGCTCGATTGGCGGACCGATTGGTGGTCCCGGAGGTCCGGGTGTTACGCTGCAACAGCAAGCCATGCAGCAGCAGCAACAGGCTGGCGGAATGGGCCCTGGTGCCGGCCCGAATCAAATGAACCCTGGTGTAGCGATGGGCCCTGGCGGAGTGGTGGGCCCTGCCGGCGGTGGCGGTGTGATGGGCCCCGGCCCGAACCAGATGCTCGGAGCGGGTGGTGCCGGCGGACCGGGAGCAGGCCAGCAGGGCAACTTTGTTGGAATGGGAGCGAACGCGATGGTGCGCAAGCCGCCGGAAATGATGCCGGGCGGAAACGTGTACCCGGGCAGTGGTGGAGCGGTGCGCAGCGTGACGCCCAATAACTTCCTGCGCCAGTCGCCTTCCCCGTCCGTGCCGTCGCCGGTCGGGCCGGGAGCGCACGGTCCGCCGTCCCACCCGGGACAGATGATACCCTCGCCGGCCCTGATCCCATCGCCCAACCCGCACATGGGCGGGGTGGCCCAACGTTCCACGATCGGCCAGTCGCCCGGCGGCTCGTTAAACACGCCCGGCCAGCCGGGTGGCGCCGTGCCCAGCCCGCTAAACCCGCAGGACGAGCAGCTGTACCGGGAGAAGTATCGCGCCCTCACCAAGTACATCGAGCCGCTGAAACGGATGATCGCAAAGATGGAGAACGACGATATCGATAAGATTGCGAAGATGAAACGGTTGCTAGAAATTCTTAGCAATCCGAGCGTTCGCATCCCGCTCGAGACACTGCACAAGTGTGAGGCCGCGCTAACGAGCCAGCTGGGATCGATCCGTGAAACGCCAACGAACAACCCGCTGGTCGAGGCCGTCTCGAGCAGTCTGCAGGCTGCCACGGGCAACCACACCCTGCAGCGTACCTTCCGCCCCTGTCTGGAGGCGCTGTTCGGGCCGGACATTAAAAATTTGCCCCCACCGGCAAAGCAATCCCGACTGGCGCTGGACGATACGGGCGCGGCCGTTGGAACGGGTGGCGGAGTGACTACCGGTGGTGCGACTACCACCACCACCAGCACCACGACAGCGGCCTCTACGACTGGTAGTGCATCGTCTACTACCAGCACCACCGCCAGCAGCACCACTGCACCGCAGGAGATACCGCACATTCTGCAGGGCGAAATCGCTCGGCTGGATCAGAAGTTCAAGGTATCGCTGGACCAGTGCGCCATCAGCGGTACGCGCACGATCAAGCTAATCTGCTGGCTGGACGATAAAAATCTGCCCTGCGTGCCGCCGGTCGCCGTCACCATCCCGGAGGACTATCCATCGACCGCCCCGAGCTGCTCGCTGATCGAGCAAGAGTATAACGCGACGCCATTCCTGATACTGGTGCAGAAATCGCTGATGGCGCGCATCTGCAAGCTGCCGGGACTGTTCACGCTATCGCATCTGCTCGACACGTGGGAAATGTCGGTCAGGCAGGCGTGCTCGCCGAATCCAACGATTGTAGCACCCACCGGCACGAGCGTACTGCTGGGCATGTAATGTTAAATAATGAAGCCGACCGCCGAGCAGGAGAGTGTACAATAGAAGTGAATTTTATATTACCACCCACAAGAATACGCAAGTGTATGCGGCCAAACGGATTTATTGTGCATGTAATATAACCGATTGAACCATTTTTAAATTAATATCGACAAAAGGTTAAAGTAAAGTAGATAGTGCATTACTTAAACGGAATAGCTCAAAGTGAATAATATTACTACAACTACCTTCTAGTTAGTTTAACATGGGGCTCGTCACACTGGCATCGGGTCCGTAAATCACCTTCCATAGCTCCTGCGCCACTCGGCTCTTGTGCTGTTGATCGTACTGAACTTTGCACGCCTGAAAGATGGTTTGCAAATTCTTCTTCTCGGCTCTAACCTTCTGAATGAACTCTTGATCGCGCTGTGCAGCTTGCATTCGCTTCTGATTGAGGGTTTCCTTTTCATTACTGCAAAAAAGGATAAAGAACATACACACACACACTGTACAAAGACCTGATGTTGGGCTAATGGCATTAGATGCTTACCTATTTCTTATCATAGCCATCATTTTACTATAGAGGATCTCAAGCTCCTCTTCCAGCTCTTTCGTTCGTGTACATATTTCTTTGATACCATTGTACTCCTCACAGTTTGTGTTTTCCAACGCTTGCGCTTCGTTCAATGCTGTGCAGATTCGTTCACTGTTGTAGCGCCGGAGGTCTACGATGAGCGGCTGTACTTTTGATTCGATCATCGTCTGTACTGTGGTGCACGCCGGCGTGGTCGTCGTCGGTGTCCGGTCAGCGTTTACGGGATTTTCATAAACTTCCATTCCCATCTGTATCGTTTCGTCGCCGTTCCTGTTCGACGAACGTAAGGGGGATGCAACAGTTTCTTGCAAAACAACCGCCGTCGGGACAATGGAAGAGCAATGAGTCGGTGACTTGTGTGCAGTTGGCTCACTGCCAACGATTCTCTCCGAACAATTGAAGCTAAATGAGTTTGCCATCCCGTTCGTATAGGAAGACTCCTGTGCCGGTTTCCTTCCCAAGGGATGTTTTACTTCTCGGCTTTCTAAACATTGTTTTCGCGAATCGTTCAACTGTGGCTGTTTGTTCAGTGTGTTTTCTTTCCCGCGGTTGGGTTTCATACCACGTGAGGTTGGATTTTTTTGGGCTAAAAAACAAAGCAAAATAAATTAGTCTTTTTGTGTGAAATCCCTTACTAAGGCATCGTTCACTAACGTTGCAATGTGTTATTAGCTGCTGGCTGTTTCACATTCACGTCCCTAGCTCGCCCAGACATTTTACGCGCAGCAGTCATCGATTGTTTACGCATGTTTTCTTGCTTCTTGCTCCGGTTGCTTTTACCAAGTCCCGAAAGCATGGCGTAGGCTATGAAATCGCTATCATCAGCGTCCGAATGGGTATCATCGCTTATGCTGTAAATTGTTGACAGTTCTTCCAAATCTTTGGGAACTGTTTTCATCACCGTTGCGCGGGTGCGTTTGGTCGGGGTTGACGATTTCATGTACGCTGGACGCTTCTTACTTTGTGTCTTGGTACCGTTTGTCGGTTCCTCAGCTTTCTTGCTATATCCATTCGCCTTTCCAGCGCCTTTAACGTGCTTGTTTGTTGCCCGCTTATGCGCACGTTCTTCTTCGCGTAGATGGGCAATGTCATAAGGGTCACTGTTTGGAGCAGCTTTCTTATGATCGTCCGAAAGATCGATCAATTTGAACGGCCATTTGGCGGTGCTTAAAGGTACGAATTCCTTTGATTCCGACAAATTAGAAGTATCTGCGACGCCATTGTACACCGACGGAACTGCCGACACTACTGGAGCCTCCAGTTCTATCTCCGGCTCTGTCCGACATTCTGGTGTCCGAGTTCTGTCCGGCGTTTCGTTTCGAGCAATCACCTCGCCCGTAACACTGCTTTCCTTCTGCGGCGATGGCGGTGGCGGTGACGGCAGTGACGGTGACGGCACTGGCGGTGGCGGTGACGGCAGTGACGGTGACGGCACTGGCGGCACCGACGGTCCATTGTCCGTAATGTCCTTCGTATTGTAAAGTTGCTCACAGCGAATGAAAACCTCATCTTCCTCGGCGGCCGGGCGCAGAGGTTTGTAGACAAGTTTTTCTGGATGAATCATAGTTTTTACCAGCTGTGCCAACACACCTAGCTCTTCGTTGTTCAACGCGTTAATATTCAAATCGTACGTCACGATAGAATCATCCGTAATTTGGATCTTTTCATAGGAACACTCCACTCGCGGTGCATATAAATCCCTAGGTTATAAAAAAATTGATATATTACTCCTGTCACGTACGTTTTTTATCAAAAGCTTACTCAACAATCGTTAAACTTTGAATATCGTTTAGCTCAATACTCGCTTCGAACGATCTGTTCAAATTCTCTGCTAACGAAGCTTCAAATGAAAGTTCTGCTGGATTGGAATTCCACTCGAATGAAATAAAATTCTTGCCCTGAAAGCACGGTATTTCTCCATTAGCGAAAATGGCAACGATAATTTCAACGGTGATATACAATTACCCCTAAAGGACATATGGCGTTGCTGCCAATTGCAGCCGAAGTAGCAGCTAGTGAGTAATATTTCCTTTCCGGAATATTGTTCAAAAAGGTACGACAATTCTAGTGCATAAGGGAGATACAAAAAAAAAACGATTTAAAAGATTAAAAGTTAATAGGGTAACACGCGAACCACGTAAGGCATATGTACTTACCATCGTAAACGATTCGGGCGTCCAGTGTATTATGCTGCCCAGGTTACGCGATGGGTCGGTAAAATCTTCCATTACATCCAAAAACACATTACGTCTATCCTCGCTCGCGCACTTGTGCACATATTCATAAAGAATTTTGACAACCGCACGCATTATTGCGAAATGTTCCATTTCACAGAAAAATTGGCTAAGATAGGAACTGAAAATAACGAGCAAAAAAAGCACATAAATCCACGCACACATTCCATGCCGTAGCCATGAGTAGCCTAGTGCTATCCTCCTCCATTTCACGCATCGTACTCACAGCTTGCTTTTTATTTTATCATGCATACTCATCACCTCGCTACGGTCCAGATTGTGGATGATCGAGTGCAATGTGTGCAGGCACGATATGACTACCTTTTTGCACACACACGCTAGCTTCATAATTTCCAGCACAGTTATTAAAACCTCGTCCACGGAGCAGTTGGCCCGCTCGGCCACACTGCATTTGCTGATGGCGGTCTGGAAAAAAAAACAAAATCACGCACGACGTGAGTTTAGTTAACGGGCGGAGGGACAGGACACAAAAAATATTAGCCGCTGCGAATACAACGGATTAGGAAACTAACCTCACAAAGGTACAGCGTTTGGAAAAGATGCTCATCGTAGGAACAGCCGAGCGAGAGTAGATGGGGAAAGTGCGTCAGAATCTTTCTGGTCTGCTGCACCAGCGACGGCATTTCCTCCGTCGCCCCTAGTTGGTAAAGTCGTTTTTCCAACGACTTTTTGCGATCCTTTTGTTTGCTCATTGTTGCACAAAGTTTTTGAAGGTTTTTTTTTTTTGAAACGATTTGTCTCCGTATCTCTTCCTGCGTAATCAGCGCACTAAGAACACCTGTTTAGGTCGGCTACAGATTTTCAACTCCGGTCTGAGCCCTGGCCGGTCGTGCGATGATGCTGCACAAAAGATCACAGTTACTCTGGTTACCATGAAGGTTGCCATGGCAACGGAATGAACGTAGTTGGCTATGCAACCGGCACAATCCATTGCTCCTCAATCCTTTTTGTTCAAAAACAGGCTATCTAGCGTGTGTATGCTTGTGTGCGCGTTTTTAATTAACTGAATGAAAATGCCACTGCAGCAATACGGCCTTTTTGGACAGTTCCTCTTGAGTGAAACAAAATGAAAATATCATTGCATTATTTTGCTTATCAATGTAGTACATATTTTGGGTTTAGTAGATATATTTGAAACAGATTTTTTGAGCAAATCACCTCAGGATGTGATTGTTAGATCAAACCGCTGGTGGCATCAAGGGATATTTGTATTAAATCAAACTGAAAAAATTGTCCCAATAGTAGACGTAAATTTACTTTTTCGAGGAAGAACGAAAATTTGCTGAAAATGGCGTATACGGCCAAGAACGCTAGCGAACAATGCATCGTGTCCGGTAGGAACGACCATTGTTCGTAATTTCGCGAAACGTCATTGAAAACACGAGAAATTTCTTTGGAAAAAAGATCATATGCAATCATAACAGCAGCGCTATTGCCAGAATTGAGTCAGTCACTCGTCCGCTCAGTCGACTAATACGAAAATTAAAACAAAACAAAGTTTAAACAAAGTTTCGTTACAGAAATTGTGAAATTCCCATAGCTTCGCGCATCGAAAAACTGTCGCCTTTGTTTCGAACAAAAAGGTAAGTTAGTTGGCTAAATGCCAATAGTGCAATCGATTCTTTCCGGTGCTTTTCATTTGTTATGATTGCACCAAATTTCATCATGCTCCTTGTTGTGTACCGTGATGCAAAACATCATAAACACCGTCGCCATCGTAGTTTATCGCAATGCCGAGAACAACGCTGCACGGCAATTGAGCAAAAGCTTGAAACAGTTTTTCACATTTTCTACATTTACTTTTACTCCCCTCCCCCACCCTAGCTCCGAAGATGCTGTCCCGTTTGGCCTGTGGTAGACCCTTCGTCTCGTCGGCATTGATCAAATCGGCCCTGCAAACAGTTCCAAAGCGCCCGCAGCTCCAGCCAGTGTTCCGCCAGTACGCACGCGATGTGAAGGGAGGCAGCAGCCCGGGCAGCAGCAGCTGGACATCGCGCGCCGAGCGAATGACGTTGCGGGAGCGGGCAATGGCTCCACCCGGTCCGAATGCGTACGCGATCGGCAAGGGAGCGGTGGCGGGTGGTGCCGCCCTCGGCCTCGGTGCGCTGTGCTTCTACGGGCTTGGGTTGGGCAGTGGCACGAGCACGCTGGAAAATTCGCACCTTTGGCCCGAGTTCGTGAAGCAGCGCATACAGGACACGTACCTGTACTTTGGCGGTTCGCTCGCAATTTCGGCTGCCAGTGCCGTGGCCGTGTTTCGGTCGCCCCGTCTGCTGAGTCTCGTATCGAGAAATGGTTGGATGGTATGTTGCAGTGCTAGCAACGGCCGGAGAGAGTAGCTTATTAAAATAAATGGTTTATTTCTTTTCAGTCCGTTCTCGCCACATTCGCGCTCATGATCGGTTCCGGAATGGTGGCACAGTCCATTCCGTATAGTCCCGGCTTGGGCGCAAAGCAGCTCGCATGGGCGACCCATTCGGCCATCCTGGGTGCCGTGATCGCACCGATGTGCTTCGTTGGAGGGGCCATCCTGACACGCGCCGCCTGGTACACGGCCGGCATCGTCGGAGGCCTCTCCACCGTGGCCGTCTGTGCGCCGAGCGACAAGTTCCTGTACATGGGCGGACCGCTAGCGATTGGCTTGGGGGTGGTATTCGCTTCGTCGCTAGCTTCGATGTGGCTTCCGCCGACGACGGCTCTCGGGGCCGGCATTGCCTCTCTTTCGCTGTACGGTGGTCTGCTGCTTTTCAGCGGTTTCCTCCTGTACGACACGCAAAAGATTGTGAAGCGGGCAGAAATGTATCCACTCTACGCTCCCCGGCCGTTCGATCCAGTTAATTCGTAAGTATTGGGAACTAACATTTATTTCAACGAACACATTGCTAAAAGAACCCACTTTCATTACAGAGCGATTTCGATCTACATGGACACATTGAACATTTTCATCCGAATTGTGACGATTTTGGCCGGCGGTGGTGGAAACCGTCGCAAGTAAAGTAGTGTTGCACAGTTTCTGCATTAGTGCTTAGGGTTTATTTGTAATAGGGAGCTGTATTTTGTATAGCTAAGAATAGTGCATAACTTATGAATTCGACAACCTAAAACATCCTAAAACATGTGCTTTTTCACAGAGAGAAATAGAACGCACCCGTTAGAGGAGATCCCTCAGCTAGCAGTTCAACATGAAAGTTTCCGACTTTCGTGGCATAACTTTTAGTGGAGACAAAATCTTTTTGTATTATTGGTCCAAGAACTTGTATGGTTCGGCTTTCCACGGATTGGAGCACTTCATGAAATATGTTCTAGGAAACATCTTAATTATGTAAATAAATTGTAACGCTTTAATCTTTAATTGCATTGATTAAAAAATAAAATAAACGTAAAGCCAAACTAAAAATCTTATTTTTTCCTCTTAAGGCAGTAACGAAAAAAAACATAATTTTAATTGCTACAACTTTGTGCCAACGCTTGAGAAACGCTGAACTGCGCAACGTGCCGGCAACTGTCAATGGCAAATTTGACAGCTCCGCGAACAAGAGACAAAAGATGCAGTTTTCAGCGTTTTTTTTCTCTTCGAGTTAGTTTGTTTATTCGATTGCAAAGTACGGGCTGGGTGTTGTTGCGTGCGTGCGTGCGTGCCACAAATCGTAGCATTATATCCACTCATCTCAGAAAGTAATCGTAGCCGGCAGTGAGCGGTCGTTTGGCGGAACTGCTTCTTTCCCGTGTGCTTCAGTGACGATCGAACCGAGCGACGCAATGGCCGATGCAAAGTCTGAAATCGACAGCGATGCCGAGCAGAACTACTCGCTGAACAGCAACGTAGACCCGAAGAACATGCAGGAACTGACGATATACGTAAGTAGTGTGGTAGGGTGGTAGAGTGTGCATTTGCAAAACAGTTGCTGATAAGCTAACCTTTTTCCTCCAAACCAGGTGCAAAACCTGCTGCAGAATGTGCAGGACAAGTTCCAGACAATGTCGGACCAGATCATTTCCCGCATCGACGATATGGGCACCAGGATAGATGACCTTGAAAAGAGTATTGCCGATCTGATGCAGCAGGCCGGCGTCGAGGGGCAGGACAAGTAGACCGGTGCCCGCTGCCCGCATTCGTAACAGCAAAGCCGTGGCATTACATGGCCATTCCGGGGGCTTTTTACTCACTTTGCATTAAATACCTATATACACCCGTACACAAACACACACACACACACACCCCACCCACCCCCTTGCATTTACGCTTGAGTTACAGGAGCGGAAGTTTTCATTTTTATCAGAGTTGAAGAGTGAAGAAGCTTAAAATGTACCAAACTTACTGTAGGCTGGTAAATCGGTTAAAGAGATTGGTGTAAGGCTTGTTTCAACGAGCAGCAAAAGAAAAAAAAAGAATATGTTTAAGAAGTATGATTTAATCGACGGCAATCGGGGTGGAATACAACAGTTCAGGCATATTTGGGACTATCATCGGTAGCATACTTTCGATTGTGTACACACGTAAGCACTAAGAACGAATCTATAATATAAAAGAGTAAAATCGATTCTCCGCTGTACGGCCTGGGAGGGAAGGGTAGTTGGAAAGAATCGTGTACGAATTGGGGTGGATTCTAAACATGAAGGTATATAACTCATTGTAAAAATGGCACGTAAGTAACATTGGGTTTGTTAGCAATCCCATCAAACCATAGTAACCGTGCAATTCCTTCACCGACCCAACGCACCCATAAGCATATGGTACGTTTTAAGCTAGTAATAACGGTCCCTATCTCTAATACGGTTCGATTCGATTCAACAGGCCTGGTTGCTAGGTAACGATCCAGTAACTTCGACGGAGAGCAACCGTCCATCCTAATCGTACCGTAGCTTTCGATTTGAAACTTGCGAACCGAAACGATACAATTCTTGCGCTGTAATGAATGATAAATTCTCTATTAATCGAACGTGTCTCACGCGTCCCTTACAGCCGTCAGCACTACGGATTGTAGTCTTTAAGCTTGATTATTTTAAACGAAGAATCGACCTGACTCTTTTTCCCATAATCGCTCAAGCCACCTGCTGCCTTTATCGTCTTGATCGGAGTGTCCGAGTTTTCGTCCGTTAGCGTTTCGCTGTCCTCGGTGTCGTCTTCCTCGGAAGTGCTGCTCGAGTCGGAAGACAAGTTACGCTTCAATGTGTCCTGCAAAAGAGATGATAAGGATTTTTTAAATCAGTTAACATTGATAATTATTGATTTCGATTTATGATTTACCAATGATTCCACTGATTGGATGGACGTTTTGTTCGAACGTCTCGAGACGGTCGCACCCTTTTTCTGCGTCCGCTGCTGTTCGCTTGATTCTGTGGCAATCTCCTGTTCCTCTTGTTCCTGGGACGAATTGAGCGAGTTTGAGCTGAGGCTTTTATTTTTACGGCCAGTGTTAAACCCAGCAAGGGTAGCGTTCAGCGCACCCATGGACTGGCTTTTGATGCGCTGTAGGAAGTAACGGTCAGGGACGGTGTCTTGTTGGAGGATTTTCTTAAATTGCTGGAAGTAAAGGAAAGGAGCTACGATAAATATGCATTGCTTGGTGGCATTCACGCGCTTTTATCTTTTACCCGATTCTGTCTTTTTAATTCCTTGTGAACGCTCTAACCATTCCAGATACGTTGTAGCAGCATGTAAGTATTTTAAATTAAATAAATGCTTTCCTTTACCTTTAACACGGTATCCCTCACTATTTGCAAGATACACTCTCCAATTGTCCTTACCTGCAAGTCCTTCGACTCGTCAATATCGCTGATGTCTTGGTACGTGGCCGAAAGCACCTCCACCGCCTGGGTGTGCATCTTCAGCTCAATCAGCACAAAGCTTAGCAGCAGCTCCTTCAGGTCGTGCAGCTTCTGCTTCTCAAACCGCTCCACCTGGTGCTCGATTTCTTTCAACGCCTTTTCCACCTCTAGGTTCGATTTGATGATTTCCGTATCGTTCGTGTTGCGCTTTAACCTTCCGTTGCGACTTTTGCTTTGCTCGAGCTGCTTCCGCTTGGCCAAATCTTTGTCCCGCACTAGCAGCGCTTCCTTCACGTCTTCCTTGCAGTGCTTGCAAACCGTTTCGTACTGTGCCAGCTCGGAGACAATCTTCGCCTCGAGCCGCTTCACCCGTGCGTCGTGAAAATCGCCCAGCAGCGTGACGGCCTTGGCCATGCTGGACAGCGCACCGGTCAGCGTGGGATTCAGCTTCTCCGTATCGCAGTAGTCCTGCGTGGTGTGAGCCAGCTCGTCCGTCTTGTCACGCATTCGGGCCACCTTGCGCGTGTATTCGGCAAACGCACCGCACAGCTCGCCGAAATGTTTCTCCACCGTGCTGATACGCTCCAGGATAAACTTGGTCTGCTCATCGCACAGCAGCGTGGTGGTATTTCCGCTGCGAAGCATTTTCTGGCTGATTTAAAGTTTAATTACCTTTGTGTAGTCGTGTATTGCTGTTCTGCGAAGAAAGGTAATGGTTTGCTTAGATAAATGATTTGTTGAGAAAGTGCTGTTGCCTAGCAACCGGCCTGGCTCGCTTTGTGACCGATGGCCAAGGGTGGCATAAAACTGTCACGTGCGTGTGTGTGGACAGTGGAAACGTGTAGTAACAATAATTTCTCGCGCGAATATAATTTTAAATCGATTACCCAAAAATGAGATATTTTATTCCTTCATTCATTCACATCGTACGAATCTTCCATATGGAACTCGGGCATGTCGGAACTTTCCGCCAGCTCGCTGGTTCCTGCCTCTTCCTCCTGCTCCTCCTCCTCCTCCGCCATTGCCACCTCGATGCGCTTGGAAAGATTCGTTTCGTCCATATCCATATCCTCGCCGTACGTTTCCGCCGGAACGCCTTCCGGCGTTGGTTTTTCCTCTTCGGTAGATTTGCCCGCTCCGGACGGATTGCTTGCTGCCGCCGCAGCCGACGTCGTTGCCTTGTGGGCTCGCTTGTTTGCAATGCTTTTCAGCAACGATTCGGCTTCCCGCTTCATCTCCTCGTAGTCCAAGCATTTGTACGCAAAGTACGACGCTTTGTCGAGGTCTTCGATTTTTTCGTAATAATTGCCGAGCGTCATGTACGCGTGGCAGAGCGAAGCCTTGTCGGCGATGAGCTTCTCGTCCGAGCAGAACTTCAAGAACGCAGGGATGGCTTTTTCGGTTTCGCCCTGCTTTTCGTACAGCTTGGCCATACTGTACAGTGCCACACCCTCGATATCGCCCACGTTGTACGCTTTCTGGTAGCACTTGAGGGCATCGGCTACCTTGTTCAGCTTTTCGTACGTTTCGCCCAGCGCCACCAGCATGCGGCTATCGTAAGGGCGGAGCTGCTGGGCCGCTTTATAGTAGTACAGGCTGTAGAAGGTCATTTTTAGTATTTCGTACGCCTGGCCCAGCCCGTACCACGCGCGAAAGTCGCGTTTGTTAACCTCTGCGAAACAGAAACAGCGCATTCCTCATTAAGTGTTCTGGCTAAGTAATCACACCCCGCTCCATATACTTACCGACCGCTTGGCGGTAGCTTTGGATAGCCGCGTTCGTATTTTTCATCTCCATAAACTCGTGCCCCATCAGCGTCCAGGCGGACAGGTAGCGCGGGTTCAGCTTGAGCGCCCGTTGGAAATACATCACAGCTTTGTAGTGATCGGACCGTATGCTGTAATAGTTGCCCACCACGCAGCACGTCTCGGGGCTGTACTTGTTGATCTCCACCACCTTGTGGGCTAGATGGGACATTTCCGTTTTCATATCCTTTACGAACAGCAGATTCGAGTACGAGTCAAGATTGTCCAGCCGGTACGGATCGACACTCTGCAGGTGCTGGAAGATGTCGATAGACCGGTCAACGTCTCGTTTGTTCGAGTAAGCGATCGCGAGCAGCGTAGGAATGAAGATACACTTTCCGAAGCCGTTCTTCTGTAGATTCTCAAATATTTTAATTCCCTCGTCGTTCTGGAACAGCTCGATGTACGTGTACCCCTCGAAAATGCTTTTCATCCAGTGGTTCGGCAGCTTCAACCCTTCCAGCATTCTTTTATCGTTCACGAGCGGGGCTAGCTCTAGCCAGGCACTCCAGAGCGTCGGTTCGGCATTAATTGCCTCGACAAACACCCGCACCGCGATATCGTTTAGATCCAGCTTCTTCAGTATCACGCCGTACAGATACAGACAGTAACCATCAAGCGAGTCTTTGCTGTGTTCCGTTCGCAGGATGCTCAACAGCTCGGCGAAATCCTTCGCGTGGCTCACCGAACTAACGACCGAGCTGTCGGTCATGTTGTCTAACCGTTTCTTCTCCTTCGACATGTACGTAGCGTACAGATGGAGAAACTTCGGCACCGGCGAAAGGCAGTTCCGCGTGAAGTAAGCGGACCGGTCGTACTCCCGGACGAGGAAATAGCTTTTTGCCAGCAGGTAGCTATCGTACTCGGACGCCTCGATGCCACTGTGCACGTTTTCGAAGGCGCTGTTGCCGCGCAGTTCCACCGGTGTATCCGCAAGGCCGTGGTTCAATTCGGCCAGCCATTTGGTACACTGCAACAAGCAGCGCTTTTCACACTCAACTATCCCAGCTAGGATGTCTTGCTTTACCACTTTCAAATCGACTGGAGGATCCATATTGGGAGCTACAAATGAATAACGATCGTTTTCGGTGTGCCGGCAACAGTTTTGGGCAACACAGCATTGGAGCTTTTCTAGTTGTTGTTATGGCGCGGTCTTGGCGAAGCTGTCAAAACCATTGTTTACGTTTTAGTACGGCTGACAGTTCACAAAGGTAGCGCAGTTCGTCAAAATGTTTGACAGATTTTAGACACACAGTTTAGTTTTTTCTTTTAATTTGCAGTAAAAGTAGTGGATTAATTTATAACGAACCAAAATCTCATATCATTTTGATTTAGAAAATAACAAGATGCAAGCCTATCCATGGCGAGAATATTGTTCAATTCTAGGCAAGAGCGCTTGTAGAGTATGTTCGACAACCCTGTCCTAATGGAAAAAAATAGTTGTGTGTGAACAACTTTGGCGGGTATTTTAGAAGACAGGTGATATGGTGTGTCTACAAAATGGCACAACTTAGAGCCCCTAAATGTGGTTGTTAGAAGGCCGAAGAATGTATTCATTGGCAATTTTTGTTTGCAATTTGAAGGCGAGAAACAGAACTGTTTGATGGTAGCGAAAGTCGATTGTACATGAACAGTAAGAAGCAGGCTAAATGATTTACCTATTGTGCAGTTCACCAAACCACCAAACACTCCGGTAAGACAAAAGATTCGTATTTTCCTTATGCAACTACCTAAATCATCGTCCGTAAGAGGTCAAACTAGTCATAAAATCTGGTCATATAACATGGTAGATAACAAATGTATTTTAGACGCTGCATAGCGGCAACCAATAGCTTGAAAGTGAAAATGAAGATGCCATCATCTTAGCTGAGCTGAGTGGACGGTAAACTGACTGCTTGTCCATGGGCCGGACTCGTAGTATGACTCCAGTTAGAATTAGCTTACTCTAACTGACTTCTCTTAGTTTGAACAAACAACTGTCTGCGTCTGTCTAGGCCTGTAAAAGTCACTAATGGGCTTAGCTATCAGTAGTAGTGACGGGTAACGTTAGCAAAAATCCCGAGTCATTCGGAGTTGTCCAGATTCGTCCGAAGTCGCCCGGAATCTGAGTCGTCCAGAGTCGTCCGGAATCGTCCTGAGACGGTGTCGGCCAGAGTCGGAGTTACTCCGACCGACTCCGATTCCGCTGGACTCCGAACGACACTGGATGACCCCGGACGACTCCGATTTCGAACGACTCCGAATAGTGATGTGCTCTTTGAAACGCAACCACGTCTCTGATACGACTCCGGCTATTGTTTCTGACTCCGACTCCTCATCCGAACTCATCCGGAGTCGTTTAGAGTCGTTTGGAGTCGTTTGGAGTCGTTTGGAGTCGTTTGGAGTTGTTTGGAGTCGTTTGGAGTCGTTTGGAATCGTTTGGAGTCGTTTGGAGTCGTTTTGAGTCGGAGTCGACCTGAGTCAGAGTAATTCGGAGTCGTCCAGAGTCGATCGGAGACGATCGGAATCGGAGTCGGTCGGAGTCAACAGAAGTCCGGACGGCTGTACCGGACGTACAATATGCTTGTGACCGGGCATTTAATTTAGTTGTGTTTTTTTACTTTTACTTTGTGCGGGAACTTCGCAAACAGGCCATTGTTTCGAAGGTCGACTCCGGCCGATTCCGAAAGTCTCCAACTCCAACCGAATCCGCACGACCCCGAATGACTCCGGAAAATTCCGGATGAATCCGATTCCCAACGACTCCGGACAACTCCGGGCGATTCTGGACGATTCCGAACGATTCCGGATAATGCTGTACGGACCTACCTTCCGGAGTCGGTTCCAAAATTATCGGAGGCAATTCCGGATTTTTGCCAACTTTACCCATCACTAACTTGGGGGGAAGAAGTGACTCTCATTTTGCGCGAATCGGAATCGGATCAACAATAGTCGGAGTCGGATCGGAGTCGGATTGGAGTCGTGGCACATCGCGCTCCAGAGAGTACATCTCATATCAGTAGCTTTTTGGTGCAATCATAGCAAGATATTCCGTCCTGCATTTGGGGGACTCTGTCTATACGGGACTTGTGATCTTAAAATCTGTAAATGAATACGCTAAGCACTGAATAACATACTTTGAGTATGTATTGAGTTGGTATAGAATACAAGGATAAAAGGACTGGATGTTAAGAGTGAATAAGCTTTTATATTGCACGAAGGAGGTGCCCAGTTCAATAATAATAAAGATATCGATAAAACAAACATGCCTGCCATGGGTTCAAGCCCCGAATGGACCGTGCTCCCATACGTAGGGCTGATTATCCTGCTACCCATAGCCAGTGGCGAATTAATACGAGTAGAGGCCCTAAGCGGTCACACGAATGTGGGACTTTCTATATGAAGTGTTGAGTAAGAAATTGTAAGAGAAATTCTAAACTAAAGAAGGAGTGAGAAGCTAATTTACTTGTGAGTTTAGGTGGGTCCCTTTGTTGGAGGCCCTACGCCGCCGCTTAGTTTGCTTAGTGCTTAATCCGCCCCTGCCCATAGCCACTGAAACATCAATAAGTCACTGAAAGCCAAGCCTACTTGACTTACAGACCTTGACAACGGTTGTTGGGTCATGAAGAAGAAGAAGAATTTAAACAAACCGTAACGTTTTGGTTAACATGTTTAGCTAAAAAATAGACGAATAGTACATTAGATCCCCTTAGTTGATACTGTACAGAGGTAATCGGGATGTCAAAAGCTACAATGTATTATTTCAGTATTAATTATGCATTTATTGAAAAGGTTTAAAGGGAATTCAGATGCACGTGTTATGACAATACTATTAGCCAACCAATATCAGCACGTCGTTTTTAACTTGGAACATGGAAACACATTAAATTAACAATTATCACATAAAAAAAGGTTTATTATATGTTTTATCTAACAAAAACAAATCAAAACATGCTTAACTAAATAACAATGGTATAAATAGTTGTACAATTTTTCACTGTACAATTAAATGGACAGTGTTTAGTGGCAATTTTGAGCTGTTCATACACTCTCATTTCATCTTCAACACGTTACATGGTTATGTACACAATTCAGCTGCTAGCTACTGATTGCACCTTCATGTCCAACTTCCGGATCGATTCCTCCATTTTGCTATCCTTATCTTAGTTATCTTAATCGAAGCCATACTATAACAATCACTTGGTTTGGTTTTTGTACACACATTTTGGCAGGCACTGTTTCGTTCGTCGTTGGGAAGCGCTTGTACTCCACTTTGCTCATCCGACGATGGCCGGCGGTGCTGGGAAGAACTTACGCCGTGGTTTTCTCGTAGCGATCGGTCTGTTAAACCGAAACGGCGAGGGATGATCGTCGTACGTTGGGAAGCCGTTCGAGCGCTGACCAGCGACGGCATCCATCAGAGCACACAGCAGGACGAGCAGAACGAGGACGCTTCTGAGCTGCATTGCGTTGCACACCGGAAATGCGATTTAGCAGAGCCAACGCTGTGACCGCTAGTAAGCGTGTGACTTGAATGAATGTACCGCATACTACAGCTATGATTCAGTTTATATAGATCTTCGTGCTCGATCAAATTTACGCTAAACTCGCGATTGGTGCTAATCAAATTTACGACGAGCATGGTTCAATCGATTTCGCAGACACGCACACTGCCCAAAGGTGAAGTTTCGAGCCGAAACTATTTGTTGAATGTTTCAGCAACGCTTACGATAAGGGCTCTACATACTAAATGGTTCCGGCTCCTATTGGTTACTATATTTGGCCTCAAAGGTGTTACTATTATCCAGTAATAGCCGGCGGTGCTGGGAAGAACTTCCTGTGATGTCCTCGCTGCCGAATTCGATGTCCGGTTTGGAACGGGCCTTGGTCGATGGCATCGATGGTTCGGATTGGATTTTGAGGCACGGGAGATGGTAAAACTTCTACGGGAAGTAGTAACAGCATTGCCAGCACAGCACACAGAGCTTTAAGCAGATTGCTCACTATTTTCATTTTCGCAACTGGAAAGCTTATCACGAACTAGCTCAAGCAAAATGTTCACTTTCAGCACTGATGTCAAGCCGGTGGATTTTGAATATGGAAACGAACGACAGGTTCTCTTTTATATATAGAACCGATCGGCCTATTGACACACCCCGCACCTGCCGAAGCGTAGCTGGGGTGCATATAATGCACATAGTGTAAATTAAACCGTATGCTCCAATTAGCACCGATTTATCTATACTATGTTGTTGCGTTCGGTGGAGCCAGCTGCAAATAACAGCGGGTAAAGGAAAACACATTTACTATGAACTATAAACTAGTAGCACGTACTACTACCGTAAGGCCTCCGTCCTGCATTGGGGTTGTCCGTTTCGACGACCCAACCGAGTAGCCTTCCAGAGTACATTACCCATTGTGCAGCTTATTTTCACCGGCATTTGCTGATCGGTAGTGTACACACGGCTGATGGTCCGTGCTGATTAGCGCCATCTATTTCCCGTAAATGGTCGTTGCTGACAGAGAGTGGCGAGGCAGGAAGAGCAGGAAGTGGCAAATGGAGGTGACACGAGATTTTGGAGAACGTGCTGGTAAGGTCGACATAAACAGTTCAGCAGCGGAATCGCAAAATAAGTGGTTCAGGTTGACGAGTAAATATTTTTGCTGCTTCCAGCTCGTTCGTTGTTTGTTTTTTTTTTTGCGGGCTGTGATTTGCTGTACACAAAGAGTGAGATAAAGAGCTGTAAACAAGCATATTGTGCCATTGTGGGAGAAAGGGATGTTTGGAGTGGTTTGTGCTGTGTTTAAGACGTCAGTTTTTTTTTTTTTTAAATTTGAGTGTAACGAGTAGTTTGAATGTTAGATAACGTAACGCGATTGTATCGTATCAGTAATTCGTATAAGATGAAAAGGATGATTTTAGCTCATTTCCGTTCAGTTTTCACTTGTCAGACTAACTATGATTTATTTATTTATTAAAGATGATTGCGTGGCGCGCAGGGGCCTTTGCAATACTAAAAAATAAAACTTAAAATAACCTTACTTGCTATATATTTGAATACAGACATTAACATTTAAACGTGGCAACGGTAATATTGAAGTCAAAAAAGCAGAACTTATTGAAAGCTTTACACATTGAGGTAAATAGATCATGAGCTCCTCTGTAAGTACGAGCCCGGTCTATTTTGATCAGAAAATTCCGAGGACGTAGTGCGTGGTCAGGAGCGTACAAATTAATCTTAAGAAGCAGCTCGGGAACATCAATTTCGCCTTCAATTAACTTTGCTACAAATAATGCTTGTGCTACCTCCCTACGTCTCTCTAAGGACTGCAGACCCAGAAGAAGCCGTTTAGCCGATATGTTAGAGGATGGATGATGCTTATTCATGAAATAGTAGTCACGGATTGCCAGCCTAATTAGTCGTAAAGATAGACCTAGATACAATACTGTTGCACTAATAAGGAAAAATAATAATTGGACTGGAAAGTAAATTGCGAAAAAATGAGTCTTTCGATTACGTCGGTGGCATTTTCTTCTCTTTCTTGGCACTACGACCTAGTAAAATACAATTAACAATTATCCCTCAGATTGTTAGATTTGGCTTAGGAACTGGTGTGCATTTAGAGTTTATTTGTTGTAAATATTTATTTATTTTTACTGTATGGCAATCATCCAGTCGACTAAGATATATCATAATTTATTTGAAGATTTTTATCATTCTTAAAGATAGCTTCGTCTCATCTCAACCTTATGCAAGCGTCTAATGTGGGTATACTTATCTTCTGCTCCAATAATGTTCGACGGTATAGCAAGTTCTTACAGAGTTTTGCATGCACTAATCTAAATCAGATTCACGCACAGAACCATGGGATATTCGGGAAGGGAATCAAATGCCACATCACATCAAACGTTTTTAGCTCGAAGACGCAGTTGCGACTTCTTTGTATCTTCTAATCAGTATCTGAGTTGTTATATCATATGTTCTCTTTGCCTATGCAACATTGTAGCCTCTGATTCTGCGTATTTAATTTTACAAAAGCTTTCGTTCCGATAAATCTGATCATCATCTTCCTTCCCATTGCTTACAAATGTTTGGCTTACAGCGCTTCGTTAATGGTTTATTTATCGTAGTAATTAGCGCTTAGTGTAGTAGCCGTATGTCGATCGCTTCCTCGAGATTGCGCTGTGTTGCAACACGAATCGGAAATGGTATACTAGCAACCGGTATTGAACACAAACCACAGTCCTGGCCAAAGCTGGGAAGCGTTAGATCACCTGGTGAGCTCGTCTCGCATCACATACAGAATGTTACCGGTTTGGTTCGTTCGATTGATTGGTGGGCCTGCGTGGCAGCCGTGGTGCGTTATTTTTTAGCAATCACACAGCTGGATGAGTTTTAGCACCTGGACATAAAGGTATCACGTTAATTTTGTGCTTCATTCCAGCAGGTTCATATTCACCACAGCGTAACGAAACACGTAAAACAGTTGTTTGGAGACTGATAGAAATGAGTGAGTCATGGAAGCGGATCAAATTAGCATGAGTTGTAAGATGGCCTGGTTGGTATTGAAATATAGTAAGTCAACTAGCAGGGTTCCTTCAGTCAGTTCAGTTTTATCTCATCTTTACCACAGTACATGGTACCACTGGCCGCTCTAAAGTATGTGTTAAAGTGTATGTGGAATATGTAAGGGCTGATGAATAATGGTTTTAATCTGTCTGTCAGAATAGACCGTTTACTTGTGAGTGATTCGACAAAAAGTAGTAACAATCTAACGGAAGAGACGTCAAGAATTTGTTTTAAGTGTATTACAATACTTATTACGAATAGTCTATTACAGGGGTTTTCAAACTACGGCAAATTTTAAATATTTTAAATTTAATGACAAAAACTTAGATTAAATAATATAAATTTGTAAAAAAAAATACAGTAAGTTAGTATTTTCATATAAAATTTAACGATCACACGTTAGCTACAGGTAACGCAAAAATGGCTTACAACAGCAATACGACTCGCGAAGGGAAAAGTTTGGAGTTTGGTCTATAATATCATCAAGTTTGTGGCATGATCCAGATCAGATGATTGATCCATATGCTACTTCGAAAGATTTTCTTAACAACTGTATGCCCGTGATGGTCGACAAAATGAAAGATGTTTTAAACAATAATGAATGCTAGGTAAATACCCTTGCAAAATGAGTCATTCAGAAGAAACCACACTATCTATTACTTACATTCATTAAACCTTTGACGCAAAGAGTTCTTTCTTCGTTAGTCATCTTGCAAAACAGAACAGAGGTCAGGTGGGTTTCGGTGTGGCCTGTTTTGTGAAGGCTGTTGCGTGATTTATTAAAATCGGTACGTAATACAATATTCAACTGCAACGTGAGCAAACGAATGGATACATAAACAAGAGAGTATACTGGCCCAGCCAGAGGTGGCTGGTCAAGCGGGATGGGCATAAAGTTATTTTACAAAAGTGCTTGTACAGTCCGAACTGACCATCATTAGGCGATCATGGTCCGTCCGTCCACGCAGGGCTAAATGTCTTCGATGTCGCACCGTGTACTATCCGCACACGGCACGGCGGATGCTTTACCGCGGTGTCGAAGTGTCATGGTTGGACTTAAAGGTGGTAGCCGTGCGGAGCAGAAGCATTGTACTACAAATCACGGGTTGCTGCTGCTGCTGCTGGGTCTGGCTGGCTAATGGCTATTGGATGGAGCTCGGGTGAGGTGGAAGAGTGACCGATCAGTATGGAAATTGGTAGATGGGAGGACGCAGGTCCTCGTAGGTTGGGCGACAGGATGGGCAATCATATCATTACGGCGTTACAACCGAAGGGTACGAGTGATCTTTAGCAGCTCGATCTTTTAGCTAATAAATATCACAGACCCCGCAGATCTCGCGCGCTTTGTCACCCTCCGGTCCCCTCAACTGGGTCCTCACTGGGAGCGTCTACTGGTACTGGCCGGGATAGCGCGGGTTGTACCGTGGGGCGGATGGGATGTGCGCACCCTCGGCACGGTATCCGTTCTCGTCGGCAATGTAGTTTATGGTGTAGACGACACCGTCCGGTCCGGTGTAGGAGTACGAGCCTTGCATCACCTGTGCCTCGCCGGGCGTGCCCGGGTTCTTCAGGAAGCCGCGCTGATCGGCCCGGATGCCGTTGCTCGTCTCGTAGCTGTAGACGTACGAGCCGTCCGGGTTCGGTTCGTACACCTGGTTCAGGATAACAGCGCTCGCCTCGGGACCACCGTACACGCCCGGATTCCGCAGCGGGATGGGCAGCGGACGAATCTGGGCCGAGGTAGCGGCAACCAGTGCGGCAACGAGCAGTACGACCTGTGGAGAAATACGCCAACGGTACGCTGATTAGTGGAACCGTTATTTGATCGATGGTAAGCTTTATGGCACCCTCCGGGAATGCGATCATTTCATTGTTGCAATGCATCGGATCGGTTCTAAAGCTACACATGCCACACACCCACACACACTATACCCATCCTTCAGACCCGCATCTACCATGGCGGAGCTTCTTTGCGCAATTTCCATACACAATAAATTGGCAGATTTGATGTGTCAGATAATGGTGGCACTGATTTAGAGGTATCGCCGTTTACCGCATCCGCGAATGTCAATCGTCATCGGGGGAGTTGTAGACCAGTACGCAATGCAAATTCAGTCCCAGCTACTAGGGGTCGGTCGCTCGCCAATATCGTTGGGAGCGGTTGTTTGCCACTTTTCTTTGCGTACGGCAATCGTACGATCGATCGATCGATCGATGCAACGCATGGTTTACGAGCCGAGCGCAAGATGAGTGCAGTTGGCAGTAATTGAACGATTAATAGCTACAAAAATAGGGTGCTTGACTAATGCAAATCGCCCGCCAGGACAATCGGATCGGAGCAAAGATGGATTACTCCTGGCGATGGTGGCTCGTTTCAATTGCAGCTAATTTGCACGGGTGGATTATGTTGGCAGGAATCGGCTCAGCCTCCCGATACACAGCAACCTCCTTCTGGGAGCTTACTGTCATTAGTGACCTCAATAAATGGGCTATTATATTTTATTGGCTAGTAACCGAGAGTGCAAATCGTGAGATGAGTCGATCGCAAGCGCACGATACGAAACGTATCTTTTAATTAAAAGAGAAATGGAACTTTTGTTCCGCCGCTCTATAATAAATATATAATTAAAATAAAACTTCAACAGAATATAATTGCTATAATGTTGAAAAGTTTTGTGCTAATGCATTACTTTGAAATATAAAAAATGGTTAAAAAGTTTGATTAAACTCAAACTTTATTTTGATATCAAAATATATATTTTAAAATTTCCAAGACTTTGAGAGGCTTAGAGTACGAATGAGACTGTACGTTAATGAGAACAATGAGAAAGTAGTTCAAAATTTCATGTGGGAATTCCTATTAGCTGCAAAAATTATAGATTTTTTATACCAGGCTGGACGACAAGCAGATAGTCCCACCGACTAGTACAAGGTTCGAAACAGACTTATTCCCATCCGGAATAACATCTTCAACGACTGGCTATCGGTATTGATGTGAGCTTCAGAGATTAGTGAGCCCAAGGCTTTAAACTCCTTTGTTCCAGGATGTTAGAAGTTTTTTTACTTTTTCACAACTTTGAGACAATGTTTAAAGTATATAACACTTCTAGTAAACACTTCCGTTGAAGTTTGTGATGTGTGTTCCTATTCACTTCGGGGACACTCTTCACACTTCCAAAACATTCAATGTCCTTATAAATTCCTGACCACAAAACACGACAGGCTTCTTCGAATTTTCGTCCACACTGCACACTTCCCACCAACCCCACTTCCCGACCACCCCACTAATTTCGTTTGCACCCCTCGCTAAAAAACACTTACGAATTTCATGATTATATTCTGTAGGGTTTAAGTTTCACTGGTGAATAAAAAAAACTGCTCCTTGCAAACTGTTATCCTGCACTGTGGAACGCTGTGGTGCTGATGCTGCGATGCTGTGCACTGGATGCTTGGCTGAGGTATGATACTGATGATGGGTCACCCGGTGCGAATTTATACTCGACACTGTGTCGTTCAATTTCCCAGGCCTCCCTTCCTGAAGACACTCTGCACAGTCGGTTTGCTTTGTAAGCTCGATCGTGCGAGAGCGAGAGTAGGCACGAACAAAAAAAAGTATATGATTATTATTAAATGCGGCGCTAGACTACGCGCCATCTAATCCCTCCCCACACACACACATCTATACACATGTATAGGTTCTTTGCGTTCCTGGTGAGGGTTGTAGATGATTCTGCCAATCCCCACTCGCGCTGGATCCACAAACCCGTTCACACACAAGTGCTCTCTGTGGAGTGCAGCTGCACACCCGCTGTACGGCGTGATGCACTCGTCGGCTCGTCTGCAAGGAGCATCGATACCTGGCGGCCCAGTAACCTCCCTCTGGCAACCAATCACACTTGCCGATAGTAGTGCAATCGAGGGATTTTCCGCAGTATCTAAAGGCCAGGAGCAGGGGATCATAATATTTCTTGTTCGACGTCCCATCGAACGCTGGTCGGGTGGCTCCGTGAGTTAAGGGTGGAAGAGTCATCATCCCCCACACGGAATAGTAGAGATGCTGGCAAAAGTTTGCGATGGTTGGGGCTAGGCGATATCCCCTCTTCAACCAAACACCAACTTGCACTTGTAAAAGCTTGCCAGTGTCGATGGTGATAGGCGGTACTACACTACCCCGAGCTAAAGACTAAGGATAGTTTGAGCGAAAAAAGGTAAGAACTTTAATTAGATGACCCATGCCGAACCGGACCCGTCTTAAGCCGGGCTCACTACCTTACGTAAGCGAAGTACTACAGCTAGGTGTAACATTAATGAGAAATCACACGCCATTCAGCATGGACATGCGGAGCATTGCGGCGGGGCAATTTCGGAGCTTGCCAAACCGACATGTGTCACACCACCGTGGACATCATCTCGATTCCCAACATCTTCTGCTCTTTATTTGCACAACGCTCCCGGAAAACAGTGGCCCCCTATGGGGCGCAGAATGGGGCGGGAGTGCAGAGGTTTTCAAATAAAACACCCCACAGAAAGGTCACTTCTGCGCAAAGTGTGACGCGATCATCATTTGAATGGTGGCTGGAGGCAGTTTTCAAGGTTTCGAAGCCCCGGTGGTCAGTAGATTAGATCGAAAATCCCATTCAGAGGTTACGCATTGCATGGAGGAGGTGTAAGAAGGGGCCCCCTAGAGACCCTTCTCTCTAGAGGCCCCCGCAACACGGTGGGAGAAACTGAACCGAGCTTGCTTTGTATGAAAAGCAAACAAAACTTATCGCATACCACCCGCAAATGTCGTTCTAATTGCACTCCAAAGAGACGATCGAGACGAAAAACAAGGGTAACCGATGCTACCGTAATTAATCATCCATTATTTGGCAGGTGGTCAGGCGAGAATCTAGAACCCCACTTCGCTCCCTCCCACGAAACGCCCGTTGAGTTTTGGGGTAGCATTTTTATTCCGTGCTGCGTGCGGTGGGTGGTATGAGGATCTTTTTGCTTTCAGATTTGGACAAACCCGTATCCGAAGCGCATCCGTAGTGTGTGGTACACGCGAAACTGTAATTACGCGATATTTGGGGGGAGGGATGTGTTTGTTGTTCGTTTGGTGGACATTATAATTCCAGTTCGCTGTTGGGTGATGCTGGTGATGAGAAATGGTGTATTTTGTCAGATGTGTAGTAATCCATTAAAATAAATCAGTGTAAATAAATATTTAATGTGGCAGTGTTGCTAAATTTGAGTTTAAAAAATGATAAGCTTTTAATAAATTTACAACTAATACCTTAAATTTAAATTTTTTAACAAAACATTCTCAATATGAATAATCAATTCTCTGCATTGCTAGATAAGTGAATAACCAGCCACAAAAATAAAAACAAAATAAATAAAATCTCAATTGCTTGTATTTCTGGAGCCAATTCCTGGATGAAATCGATCATGTAACTTTATTAACATTTTTACTGCTTCAAGGAACATTGCTTCAAGGCATCGTTTTCTTAAAATGCTTAGTTTATTTAAATATGAAATAAACTAAGAAATCGCTATTAGTTTGCCCTACGTCAAAATAAAGTCCAAAGAGATTTCCAAACGAAGAGAATGTAATTTTGCCTTATTTTGTCGCAGTAAAAAGACTTTCTCAGGGAGGTTCTAACTATGGAAATGACAGTTCTAAGATAACAAGAGCGACAGATATGATGAAGTGGATCCAATCAAAGACTCATCGCAACGCATTATGCTTCGTCGGGAAATCGTCGAAGTAAGTCTACAATACCGATTGATAAAAAGGGGAAAAATAGTTATACTTTCTTAAGAATTAAATTAAAAGACACTCGATTACATTGTATTCAAAACATAATTAAGATTGTGACTCATGAAATGCTTTGCTCCAAGGAAAAGAATAGGGCTTCTTGTTTTCGGACGAAATGTAGCGCAGAACCCATCTGAAATTGCATTTTTTTTTATTTGACCGCATTATCTGGAAGACAATCCAAACAGAGTTAATTTTTCGCTTTAAATCAACATCGGAATTAGTTCAAATATCTTCCTAAATTATTCGTAAGTTCTATATGAATATATCATATAGTCGATGCGATGCTCAAAAGAATATGTATGACATGTATGTGTGGAGGCGCAATTAATGAGTCGTCATGATTAATCTATGTAAATCTATGTTCCATGTAAATCTATGTTAAGTAAATAAATAATTACACGTTGCAGAACCTGAATATGACGAATCCCCATAGAAGAGAAAAATATTTGTTTATTATATTAATAATCAAATTTGCTGAATTGACCAATAAAAATGGTGATATTGTTTCTTATAACGTTATTTACATGAAAGTAGCCTCATTGAACAATCGATAGATTGATGTTATTAATTATTTAATTATTATTATTCATTAGAAATTTACAAAATGCTAAAGAATAAACAGAATTACATTTAGTTATAGTTTATTTATTTAAAACAAATAAAAAAACTAAAATTTTTAAATAAATAATTCGCGTTTTAACCACTTTACCGTACACAATTCATGTTTCTAGAATTTTACTTGAAAATAGACCTAACGTTACCTGTGTTAAATAATATTTTAAAGAAGTTTATTGAATAGAATGTGAATAGATATTCAATCCTACGTATGGCGGCACGGTCTTTTTAGAGCTTGAACCCATGACGGGCATGTTGTTAAGTCGTACGAGTTGACGACTGTACTACGAGACCGGCGGAAATATCTACTTCATGATAATTTAGCCCTCAAAAAGAAATAATGATTATCAAATGATCTCGTTAGAAACAATGTATACGTTTTAAAATAGTACATTGTATTCACTGATAATTTATATACGATTCCATATTTTATGTTCACGGATTATTTTAATATTAGCTTCATGATTTATATACCCTCCTGAGCGCTTTTGAATTGCTAGTTGCTAAATAGTTGCCATTAGTATTGTCGTCATCTGATCGCTATTTGAAAGATTATTCCAGGCGCTTGCTAGGGTTTAACCTGGACTACTTTTATTTTCATGCGTCCTTTCGTTTTCATTTCGAGCTCTGCTCGTCCAGTGCAGCAAGATGCTTGGCAACATTGAATTCTAACTTCATCAATCACTTACTCAATTACACCGGTGGATCAGCGTTCTACCTGGGAGCGCTGCAGCTGTGAAGCAACTTATCTAGGAGCACTGTTTTAGCGTAGCCTCAATTAAACCGGATGTTTACGAGCGTCCGCATTCCTTGTCTTTGAACCGCCTACGATTCTGATGCATTCGTGTAAACTACAGATAGCTAGTATGCGTGCTTCCAGTACTTCTGCTGCCACTAAAGCTTCAACTACTACTTCTACTAATACTACTGATACTATTTGCCACTACTCATCGTTGAAGAACAAGCGTCATCCCACCTTAGATCAGATAGCGTTTCCCACGCACCCTACTGCACAGGTTTGTGTGCTACAAAGTAGTAACTCATCCTTCTGTTTTCGACATTTAAGTCATCTTCAGTCGCTTGAGCCTGGTATGCATTCGACGACCGAACGAGTACAGCGGCCGCATGGATAAGCGTGCCATTGGGCTTTAATGGAAAAGCTATCGTAATTTAAATTAATAGCCCAAAACCCTATCAATGTCGAAGGAGAAAAGGTTACCGCCAGTTGATCGGTTTAATCATGGGCAGTTGGCTAAATTCCTCCTTTTTTCAAGAACTAATCGATTTGCCACTGGTTTGAATGGTAGAGTCGTGACCATTCGATAATGGTTCACAGATTAGTCGGAAGAAAGTGCTTGGCTACAAGCACAAGAACTAATTAAATTGAACTGTTTTCCCTTGTTGGCAGCTCTAACAATCTTATTGCAGCGGGCAAACCTTTCAGATGGCGAAAACGAAAAGAACCGCGAGCACGATCTGCGTGGGCAGTGGTTATTAATGAATTGGGTGTGTATTCTAATTGCCCATTCATCATGTCAGTTTTGCACCGGCGCGACACCCCAAAAATGTGTTCTTGCTAAGGTTGTCGAGCTGCGAATATATTTGTTCGATTCCGGATGAGGAGTTCGGATAATGGTTGCAGTTTAAATCGGGGTGGGTCTTTACATTGCCAGTCGTCATTTAACTGCATGCGTTGACTGATTTTGCACTTTGTTTCAACCATCACTCAACTTGGCACATATCCGCCTGTGCTCGTGATAGCACAGGCAACGCCTTCAGTACCATAACTTAATGCGTTGTAATGCACTGCCCAAGGCCCCCCCCCCCCCCCCCCCCTTGCAAAGGTTTGGCGCAGTTCCGTTTGCACAGCGTTACGTCAGACCGTGTGCGGTGCTCATTTTCTCACAACTCATTTTTGAGCAGCTTAGAAAAAAGTGAGCTTCATCCTCGTACACTAATTGCCTCCGTATGCTAATAGGCTCATTGCGGGGATGGCACGAGTGCGAATCGCGATGCCGATCGTTTTGGTCAATCGATAGGACACGTTTATGAAGCATTTTTCTACATTTTATTCGCGAACGCGTCGCAAAGTTTTGCTAGACTTGCCTGTGTGGAGTTGGTTGTCTGCACCGGGGCGTATACCTGGGCGTCAGTGAGTGAGTAAGCTCTCCATCTAGGTCGTGGTGCAGGCGGAGATTAGGTCGGGTATTAGTTGCACATCCTCATTGGGGGTCTATCTGTGTATGTGCGCTCCGGCTGTGCTTTACGTCCTTGTTGCAAGAGGAAGAATTGTATAAAATCATAAAAATACTCCATTGATTTATAGAAGATAGTTCAGTATTATTTGCATGTATGTATAAATAACTTGTATTTTAGATTTATTGATAATTGTAAACAATAATCACATTACATTAATACATTAATGAAAAGAATACATACTTCAATAAATTATATTGTTATCCTCATCTTTAAGATATCAATAAGCAATATTTTCCAATTTGTCAGCCTACTAGAATGCCATTTCATTAGACTCATTTTAAATATAAAGACTATGTTTGGCATAAGTTGGTTCTAAAAACCTATTTATATATATATATATATATATTTATAATATTAATAACATTTTTACATATTTGCATACTGTCTGGAAATACGTTTCATAACAATTATGTATTAGTTACACGTATTACATCCTGAGAAACAAGATTCATGAGTGATTTAATTATAATTTATCTCAATTAGATAGCCTGAACGGTTACTAAATTTATCCAGACGCTTGGTGGATAGCTTAGACGCATCACTGACATCTTGAAAAACATTAGTTGCTTCAAACCGGTACTAACAGGTAAAATGGAACGTTTCAGGCGCTCGAATCAGAATCACCCTCACACTGGCACGACAATACAATATCGCTCTACACCATCACACCCTTAACAGCCCTACACCAGCCCTCTGGTTCACATCTGGTTCGTAAACGGGAAGCTTAAAATCATTACCAATATTCGTGCCGTACGGCTTATCAGGCAGGTGTGAAATCAAATGTCTTAAAATTAACGACCGATGGCTTTTAATTTCGACTTTGGGTCGAAGGCGTACGCCCGCCTCAAAAACCTGCACGTGATCTGTTTTGATTGATCGAAAGGCCACAATGCAAAGTATTAGAAGGTGCATAGTTGGTGTGCTGCAAAACTGTATGGAAAGAACAAAAAACACTACAGCGTGTCCGTCACAGCTCGAACCTTCTTCCTTTGGTGCCGCGGCACTTGGGATAATTTGCGTTTTCTCTGTTTTAATGATGTCGTTCCGTTCGGATGAACGGGCCCGTCATGAAAACCGGTACAATGATGCTGGATTGGAATGATTACAAATTATTAGTTTATTATTCCGCGCGCCAACCGTTAAATGTCAGTCAATTTTACGCGCAACCAAGAGCAAGAGCGTCAAGGCTGGGTATGATGCACGCTCCGCCACGCGAATCTAGGATCGGCCGCGTGCCGACGCTGCGCAAATGGCGATCTGGGCGGTGTGTTCTGGCGTTGGCGGTGGAGGATCCTCCCAAACCGCAATGGAAATATCGGTGCATTGCATCATCCGGACAGTTGCTGTGGCTGCTGCTGCTGTTGGTGCGCTTCTTCACGATACTCAGGTCGCCGGACTGGCCAGGGGTCCGATTGGTTCGGATAAAGCAATTTTCATAAAGCCGTCCAGCGTGTGGGCATGTTGCAATGTAGGGTAAAGGCTTTGGTTTTTTCTCGCCTTATCAAGATGAGCAGGATAAAGTGCAGTGATCGAGGTAAACGACGCATTTATTCTATTCTATCGATCAGTACCGAGTGGCCGACAGCCGATCGAACTTGATCTTGTGAGTTTAGGCAAATTACATTCGCAACATATCTTTTACGATCCGGTAGCCCGACATAAACGATGCACTGACACAACTTTTGAGCGTGTGAACATGAGCGTTTCGAAACTTTAACCGGTTGACTTTACCCGGCGTGATCGGGCAACATGAAGAAGGCTTATAAAAAGAAAGCAAAAAACAAGCGGTCCATTACTCTTCGGAGTGGTTGTCCAGGTGGCGCAAGTACTGCGGGCACTCATAAAACTGCCGTATCTGGTCAATAAATTTGCTTGAAAACTGCTTTTAATTAAGCAGCTTGCTCCGGCGTCGTCACCTTCGCGCCGTTCGCAGCTCGTATATTATGGCCGGTGGACGCGTGCTTTACCCCGCGTGGCCCGGAGCGATGGAGTTTGTTGGCTCCGGGCTGGAGATTAATGGACGATTGGATCGTTTTGTTGCCCGACATCTTCACCAGTGTCTGATGTCTGCTGACGGATGGGCTCACATCAAAATGTCAGCCCACCGACACCAGACTCGTACTGCGCGCGTGCAATGTGGATGAAGACGAATTAGCTACCGACCGATATCAAAGGTGAAGCGAATTAACAACCGATTGATTAGCAGGTAAACCTTGCTTACCTTTGGGTATTAATGAATATTGTTGAATCTCCATCCAAGCTTACTGTACCGCCCTACACAATGTTGGATTTTGCTTTGGAATATATATCTCCATCCATAAAATTCTCATTAGAACGATATCGCTTGCCCCTTACGGTAGGCAAGGTTACGCTCGAGTGCGAACAACTAATCGAAAGTTCATCCAAAGATCTGGCAGAAGAGTCTAAGCTCCGGTTCGGTAAGGTACGACCTTGCGAAACCTCCCCCCCACCCCTCCGTCTCTTTATCCATCGGACTAGGGGGTGGCGCGACAAGCGACATTAGAGTAACAATTTCCATAAACTTAAACAAACTGCACCGACCAAGGCACCACCAAATGCCGGCAGCTAATTGCACCGTACCGGAGGTGGCTCCCATGGTGCCCATTTGTCCGTGTGGTTCACGCTCACAGTGTCCGTCCGAAGAGCTCCCCTGTGAATTGAAATGTCAAGTGAAGCAACTTATCCGGGGTGACGTTCGGTCCGCAGAAGTAGAATAAATATAGTGTCCTCTCCCCTCTAGTCTATTCTTTCCGAGCCGCTCCATTCTGCCCAATCCCTTGTCACTAATGTTCTATCGTCTCTTTAGAAACTCCGGTCACATTATTTATTTTTGGAAATTTTTGATTGAGTGGATCCCACCGTGCGCCACCTCTTTTGTCCCACCAGCACACGGGAAAATGTTTCATCTCTTTAGGCTGACCTAACCACAACCCGATCATTACCACGTGTTTGTGTGGTGGAATGTCCATCCAGTGTGCGCATCTGTCACTCAACCCCGATCGTACTGCGTACGGTGCCGGAAAGTTCAGAAACGTCATTACAATGCCTATGATTTATGACCGATTACTGTCGCAACGTTTGGGCAGTGAGGATCGGAGAGTAGTGCTTCAATTTCTATCCGTCCCATTTGCCTACCACCTTCTTTCCCGCTTCTCGTTCTGTAGTCATTCTTGGGAGCACTGGCTTGCCTTTTGGAGTCGTTCCTGTTTGCCTTTTGCCTGACCGGTGCGATCCCATAAATCAAGCCAGCTGGCAGCAGCTAGGAAGAGGGCAATTTGCTGGCAGTAGTAATCATTGCAATACAGGTAACTGGTGCAATATTGCATAAGTGACGCGTAAGCGCTTTTGAGCAGTTTCACATCAATTGAAATCAATTTGCATATGTACACATCCTGGTTTGGTGGCTAAACTTTAGAGGGAACGTGTAGGGAAAGTATGAATGTTTTATTGATATTCTTTTGAGCTAGTTTGTTAGTTATGTTGTAAGACTGATGTGTGTACTTTTGTGAACGAGAGACGTCATTAATCATTTCAACATTTTGAAAAAGATAAAAAGTGTTAAGCGTTCGTGAAATTCGCTGTTCCTTGGTGCCTGTGTGTGTTGCTGTACATTTGAACTAACTAATTTCATAGAAGGAAAGGAAACTGTAACAATGTGTTACAATATTATGTAGAATCTGGAAATTTGGTATCAGATGTAGTATGAGAATGAGATATAGTTGAGCCGGTCTCATTGTACAGTCGTCAACTCGCACGACTTAACAACATGCCCGTCGTGGGTTCAAGCCCCAAATAGACCGTGCCGCCATACGTAGGACTGACTATCCTGCTATGGGGGGTAATCCAAAAAAGTCATTGAAAGCCAACCCCACAAGTGGTACAGGCAGGCCTTGACCGACAACGGTTGTTGAGCCGAAAGAAGAAATAGTATGAGAAGTATATACTCCAGTAGATTATCAACTAGTCCTATTAGTGCCTCCTATATTTCATCCGGAAAATATATTTTTCGTATGATTTTTTATGGCTCTTACAAGGCCGGATGATATTGATTCCAAACCGAACCCACAAACACTGAGCAGAACTGACTTAACGGCTGCGAGCTACTAATAAATCTAATAAATTTGTGTATAATCTGCATGATAGTAATAATAATCATAAATATATCTACATAGTTTTATAAAGTCTGTTCTATAGGCGTAGTTCGGTATGAAAGCGTAGTTCGTACAGAACACAGAACAGAACACCTGAAGAAGAGGAGTTTTTGAGTGAACATGACTGCCTGTTCTTCTTATTCTTATTTGGTCCGTTGTCTGGGTCAATGTCTGCATGTGTCACTAGTACCACTGGCCGGGCTATCAGTGACTTATTGTTTATTCATAGTAGGATAATCAGACCTAAGTATGGTAGGCACGGTCCGTCCACGAACACATGACGAGCATGTTCCATCGGAATGGATTCTTTCCTGATAGGTCTGTCACAACTAACCTAACTGAATACGTTTGTTTTTGCTCACGTACTATAGACACAGGCGCTCAGGTTGATGCTGTGTATACGGATCTCAAAGCCGATAGTTCGATAGAGTGGATCATCGATTCCTATTGGCCAAACTGGGTAAATTAGATCCTTCGAATCCCCTTATAGTTTGGCTCAGATCATACCTCCTAGACCACACATATCTAGTCAAACTTAACTACAAAGTTTCGTCGCTAATCAGTTGTCACTCCGGAGTCCCACAAGGAAGCAACCTCGACCCCTTGCTATTTTTTTTTATTTACGATCGGATGTATATGTTACCCGATAACTCTTTTCTTTTACACGCGGTTGATGTGAGGTGAGATTACGGAACAGTGACGATAGTATTAGACTACAGAAGATAATCAATTCTTTTTGTGTGTGGTGTGCGAACAATAACATGGAAATCTCCATCAATAAATGTTGTATCGTGTCTTTCCATCGCTTAAAACGCCCATTTGTTACCAACTGCTACATTAATTAAACGCAATTACAACGTTGTATTTCAGTAAGGGATCTGGTCATTGAACTGGACGAAAAACTCACCTTCAGGACACATATTGAGAACATTACTGACAGAGCAAAAAAAATGTTATGTTTCGCTATCCGACAGTCTACTGAATTTAGAGATCCTTTGTGTTTAAAGTCATTGTATAATTGTCTAGTTCGATCCATCCTCGAGTTCAGCTGTGTAGTGTGGTGTCTTCAAACAATAGGGCTCTGTACGAAAATTAAATCTGTGCAACGTAGATTGACTAGAGTTGCGGTTCGTTGCCTCCTTTGGAGAGGAAATTTTAATGTGCCTATCTACCCCACGCGATGTTTGTTGCTTGGGCTGCAATTTCTCGAACATCGCCGAAAAGTTGCACAAAGTGTGTTTGTAGCCAAGCTGCTGAAACAAGAGATTGACGCGCCTGAGTTGCTAAAAACTATCCCCATTTACGCATGAGCCAGAACTCATAGACAACGTACATTTCTGCAAAATGAGTATATGTGAACTTTAGCCTCATACAACAACCCTCTGTAGACAATGTGTAGACAGTTCAACTCTCATTTCGAATCATTTGACGTCCATTGGACTACGCAGAGCTTCAAAACTAGGATATTAGATTTGTACGCACTCGGTAATAGGCAATATTAGTTTTAGAAGTTATAGAATTAAGTGGCAAGAGTCATAGTCTATGTAGCACCAGACGCATAAGTTGTCAAAATAAATAAATAAATAAATAAATAAATAAATAAATGTTGTTAAGTCTCGCGAGATGACGACTATAGCACAGGACCGACTGTCTGATCTAATGTTTAATAATAGTGTATGTTGCATTTTTTGTCAAAAAACTGAGATTTTTGGTAGTTAATAATGAATTTGGCAAGTAATCCCGAAACTCCCTATTGTTAAATTAGGAATTTTTAACGTTTAACAGAGCTTCAAAACTAGGATATTAGATTTGTACGCACTCGGTAATAGGCAATATTAGTTTTAGAAGTTATAGAATTAAGTGGCAAGAGTCATAGTCTATGTAGCACCAGACGCATAAGTTGTCAAAATAAATAAATAAATAAATAAATAAATAAATAAATGTTGTTAAGTCTCGCGAGATGACGACTATAGCACAGGACCGACTGTCTGATCTAATGTTTAATAATAGTGTATGTTGCATTTTTTGTCATAAAACTGAGATTTTTGGTAGTTAATAATGAATTTGGCAAGAAATCCCGAAACTCCCTATTGTTAAATTAGGAATTTTTAACGTATTGTTAGTGTATTTAATGTGATATGAATTGGATTAGGATTTATTTAGAGCTGAGAAATGATATTGAAGTAAATACATATTTTATTAACCAATATTATTATTATTATATTATTATTATTATTTATTTAATAATTTGTTGGCCTCTAGGGTTTTACAAATGTGTTCTTATAATCTAGGGAAACATATGGGATGAGGAGTCACGAAGACGGGAGCGGAATTGGGAAACTGGGACGTTGAAGTCGAATAGCTAAATTATAATCAGCAGCTTTCAATTTCTCAGACTTCCATAAAGGTGGATTTTAAAATGTGTTCTATTAATCCAAGGACCAAGGAAAACCAAGGATTAAATCAACACACCGGCACCATCGGTAGTGCAAAAAAAATACCATCGTTTTTGCAGCATTCTGTCGTGGGTGTCTCCGCCAAGGTCGCGTTCTTCTCAACCCATTTTTCACTTTCACACTCGCAAGATTCCGCTTCTACCAGCTTGTCCCCTTAATCGAAAATTAATTGCCATCATTAAAATGCGAGCTACTTATTTTTGTTTTATTGTCGTGAGATATCTTCCGTAGCTGGTGAATGGTACGAATTATGCTGGAAGTAATAAACCATGATTGATGATGGCATAGCTTCCACACACCCTCGGGGAGATTGTTTCTAGGATCGTTTTTACAGGTGCATACTTTACAACAGCAAAAGCGTTTGGCGCTGTTTGGGGTCGTAAAAAACCGCCGGCCCTCAAACGGAAACTACTGATTCATCACAGATTAAGCTTCTACCGGGCTCCATTGGCGGTTTAGTTTCGTGCGAAATCATTTACACCTCATCGCATCGCACGATAGAGTAATTTTATGGTATCCCAGAAATTGTTCGGGATCACTTTCCAAGATTATCTCCAACCACGAGCATGAACCACTTGCGCGCCATCCGCCAGTAGGGTCAGCGCCAGCTAGAGAGGTTCTCGCCTTTTCAAAAGGGCACCCAATCTCGGTCGCCCACAAACTTGCAAGTACGCGTCGGGCAGGAGCAAAGATGGAAGGGTCGACTGGGCGATTCTACGTAACATTTATCTGCTCGCGCAACTGGATCGTAACACTTAACCCCGCTGACTTCGAAAGGCAAACGATGCACGATCGCCTCATGGTTGGACTCTTCATTTCGTTACTGTCGGTATGGAACGAATGTCAAAAACAGTGTGTTAAGAAATCGCATAAACATCACACACATAAATAGGTAGTAAATGTACGAGCTTTTTTTCTTTTTTTAAAATAAGGCATTGCTAAATAGTGCATAATAGGGATGTGATCAATGCAACATTGTCTGCGGGGTATCGATCGTTATCACTAATATTCGCACAGCTAAAGATCAGCGAAATTTTATACAATTATTGTACTAATAAGCACCTATCACGTAACAGCATTAACTCCTTGGAAAGCTACCATAATTCCAAGACATTAAAACCCTCCGAAGCATGTCACAAACGACCGGGATCGATTTAACAGACGAGCAGTGAAACATGATACGGTTGAATTGCAATTGCCACTGTACACGTTGCGAACATTAGCCATGGCTTGTTATTATGCTTTATTTTGAGCTGTTTAGCCATTTGTAGCCGCTGTATGCGCTACTGGGAGCTAGAGGTTCATTCGTTCTTTTGATGCGATGTTTTGAATGGCCACTACGGCCACAATTGCGACGGCACGATTCTACTCGCCTTAAAACCGTCGTAAACGATTAGCTTTTGATTACGGTGGCCAAAAGTACACTTTTTGCGTTGCAGAAGTGCATTCGAAGTAGGGTGGACGGATCTTTATTAATATTTTTCTTCTTTTCAGCAACAAAACAAATTCTACCATACCGCTCCAGCATTCCTTCCTCGCAGATTCTCTGTCTAACCTTTTCAACCTCAGGTTTAAGCGCCATTCTTTCACACCTTTTACGCCACAGCGATGCGAGACAAATAAAAAAAAAGTCAAAATAAATATCTGTCATCTTCGCGGAGAAGCGTGAGAAATGAAAAACTCATTTTCTCCTTTTGCTTGCTCCGTCTTCCAGGACGATGAGAGATGGAGCTGTGTTTTGCGAAAAATTGCGATTACTTTTTAATTCGTTGTAGCCATAACTCATCTTTCGCATGCAGTGGGGACAAAAGGCGGCATGCAATGAAACGCACACCTTAATCGGAAGGGCAAACAAAATTTATGTGGTTCCCTATCTTCGGGATCTTTGCTAGTTCCTTGGGGCGCTTGATATTTGTGAATGTGGTTATTCTAGACCCGTCACCTGGTTCACGAAATGGAAGGAATGTGCATTTCAGCTGACCTATTAAGCAGGACTGTTTGGATGTCCTTTCTTTATTTCGATCACTTCAGAAACAAACAGAGCTGTACAACATTCCAGGAAAACGGTGTCAATAGTGTTTAGTTAATATGCCTAAGGGTATAACATATCGGCGCTATTGCATGGTAATGGTATGACGATTGAACAAAAACGAAAAAAAAGATGATGATATATGAAGACACGACACGGCTCTTTATTTAAGTGCTGACGAGTTGCGACAGTGGGAATGCCGGATTCGAAACCATCTTAATTCTTTTTGCTCCACCGATCAGGGAGTGTATGCCGCTCGACCTCCGCACGGTTCAAGTACAGCATGGATGACAAATTAATTTTCGCACTTTATCGATCAAATACCATCGGTGTCGCGATAGTGAAGGGTGTGATCGACAACGCATACGGTTCGTGATCGGCAGGAAACGGGGCTCCGGTATGAAGATATGTGAATATTACTTTCAATGAAAATTTGCCTAAGGTATAATTAGTATTTAAAATGCACAAGCATAAATGTTTAGGTTCGTCGAATGATTCGTCCCAATTATACTACCATTTATTTGTGTAAATTTTTGCTTTTAATTAGTGTTTCGAGCATCGAGAACGACGAAAACATGAAAAAAAAAGCAACAACAACAACAACTACCAACTACCAACAACTGATGTCAGAATTGAAATGTCAACCAGTTCATGACTGTTTGTTGTGAAGTATTTATTGAGATTGTGATCTCTTTTGACCTCTACGTTTTTATGCCAATTGGTTATAAACCAAGTAAAAAATTGTTTGAAGTTTTAGCGACTCAAAAGTTATTATTATTTTTCCAACGCTGTTAAGGCCGGGCTACATTGATCGTACTCGCACGCGTAATTTTGATTTTCACTAGCGCATCTGGTGGCGGCTGACCGAAGCATTTTGCCAAACAATTTGGAGCCGCTTCAGAAAATATGTTATTTTTCCATGTTTTGGACTTAAATCGGTTAAGAAAAATGTTGTAAAAGGTAGATACACATGTTCTGCACGCCTTGCATCCATTTTTGCAATGGAATACGATGGAAAAACTACTAAATTTTGAGATCCGGCAGGTCCATTCCCTCGATGACCAAAAAAAGCTTCCACCAGCCGCCGCCAGATGCGCTAGTGAAAATCAAAATTACGCTTGCGAGTACGATCAATGTAGCCCGGCCTTTAACCACCGAAAATCAAATAACATAAATGAAAAAAACACCGGGAATAACTAATTTTTAACAACATGTTATAGTTGCAATATTGCTATTGCTTGTTTTTATGATTCAAGCAAATGTATTATAAATAGTTTTTCATGAGGTTTTACATTTTTTTTGTTATCTGCCATTACTTTGTCTTCATTTTAAAATTAGCAGAAAATTTATTTTGCAAAAAACTAGAAAAAAAAAACATTAGGCATATAATTTTTTTACTTCACTACAATTTATATCATATAAAAATATTTTATTTGAATCAACTTGAAAATACTACGCAAGTTTATGGTTATGTAATACGCACAGACATTCTTAGTGTTTTAGTTGACTTCAGTAGTATTTATGATAACTGTACGTTTAGGTTGAAAGCTGTAAAGCTTTTCGTGGTATTCTTATTTTCTTTTCCATAACCTTTTTCTAGATCGTCTTGTTGCATTTTATTAAAGTTTCAGTTTAAATGAAGTTTGAAACAAATCAATAGAGCTTAATTTGGAATGCATTTTTTTAATTGTCAGGCTCATTTTGGAATTATCATTTCAAGGTAATAAAAGGGTATATTCTAAAGTATTGGGAAGCCCACGATTGGCTTGATGGCAAATTAAATAGTTTGGTAGCTGCCATTAAAACAAACAGTTTATGTACAATAATCTACAGCAGTACGGAGAGGAATTTCAAGGGAAAGTTTTTTTTTTACATTTTGGTTGTATCGTTGCACGCAAAAGGCCCTGACACCATCAATCATAATATAATTCATCCTCAAGTCCAGTGAATTATTTAAAAAACCTAACCTTTAAAGACAACTTGTTACAATAACAACTCTTCATTAGAAGCCATTTTTCATCGCAACATACATTCAACATAGACATAACAAAACAGAAGCATTAACCGAGCAGCTTGTCCATTCGTTTACTCAATTCACTGTTGTCTCATCACGCACCTGTTTGATAAACCTATCCATCGGTCATCTTCCCATACAGTGGAACAGATGGGTAGTTTTATTAAAGCGACAATCTTCTGATGAAAAATTTAGCCACAGCCACACCATGACACCGAAGTACATCTTCATTGCCCCTCGGGCCACTGACCTTTTTGCTCGGTTTCTTGCACATGCCAAAATATCACAAAAGCACTGTTATAACATCGTCACTCGTTTCCTGACATTGAACCTTCTGGTTTCGAAACGGATCACAAACACCGTCAAATGCCGGTCTCTTAACAAAGACTTGCACCTCCATGTCTATTACCTACAATCGCTATTGTACGCGATCGGGATCTGTACACGATCGTGGCGATGATGGAAGATCAAAGAAGTGCCCACGGGCGATTCGTGTCTTTTAAATTATAACGTTTTGAGGAGCAATAACTCAGTACCCCTATCGGGGTGCCGATTACCTGGATGCGGAGAGCATATATAATTGAGGGGTCATTACGATACGATACATTTGTGTCGTTTGTGTCTTCAGAAGCTGCATTTTTGATTGTTTGTTTTCTAAAATCCAGCATTTACCATCGCAATGCTCTGTCGTGCTGACAGTTGGTCAAGCATCGATTGCAGATAGAGAAAGATACAATGTTTTTAGGAAAAGACAGTGTGTTTGCCGGTATTGAGCATTATCTTTAACGGTTTTGTGCATATTTATTACAACATATGGATATTGTTTTATGCTAAACAGGATTGATGAAACCTATTATACCTATTGAAACATATTAACCTAGTATTAGGAAAGGTGGGTATAACGTCACTAATAGTATGCAAGTATAACCATTATAGTGAGTGGCGTCAGAAGACTTGAAGGTGCACAAGAATTGTTCACCTTTACCTAACACGGGTATTATAAAACTAATTTTCAACACGCCTTAGTCTTTTGCGGTTACAATTTGAGGCAACATGCCTTTTCCTCTACTACCAATCCCTTTCGGTATCCTAAAAAAACAGGGTTTGTACATCCCTTTGTATTTTGTGTTACTTTCAAGGTGTTTTTTCTGAGCCAAAAGAACAAAAAGACTTGAATGCTGCAAAAGACACGAACCCGACCCGTGGCATACATTTGTTAATTTGTGAGGATGTTTTTTTGTTGTTGTTGCTGTTTGTTACTTTCCACGGAAAAAGTTTAAGGAGGGAGGTCTTTTCGAACACCTGAAATCGATACCGCGTGTGTGGTTGGTCTCTCCGTGTTGTGGTGGGGCGCCACCTTTAACAGAAACGGCATCACTGCATGTGGATCTTCCCTTTGTACATCATCCCTTGTTGAAACAATGCAATCGTCACATTCCCCGACGGACGGTGCTTTCAACACGCAATCGTGCACAGACCAACCGCAGGCTGCGATGAGGGGAAAAGGTTCTCGGTCGCGGTAACGGAGCCACCATGAGTGATGAGTGATGGAAGTCCGTCTTTTTTGACATCCTCCGGCCGTGGACCCTCCAAAAACCTTGGGACTGCCGCGGTCAATGCAAATGCAATCAACCGGTAAAGATGAACGGTGTGTTTGTTGGTTTATTCTGAGATTGGCCCGCGCAAGAAGGGATTCCCTTTTGGGCGGCCCACTCTTTGCCCCGGTCCGATGGGTGTAAGCAGTACACCGATGTGTTAACATGCTTTATTGCAGTCGTGTGGGTGCGTTTCAATCCGTCTTAAGAATTGTGCGAGATTCGTTCACAGTTTCGAGTGGGGATAATGTTTTTTGGGAAGGGAGGTTTGTTTTCTTCTAGACGAAGAGTCGTTTTTTGGGAGTTTCCTGCCTAGGGTTAAAAAGTAAGAAATAGCATCATTCATGCTTTGACTTACAGTGTTTGTCAAAAGGAGCGTAAAAGTGGCGAGTTTAAAAGTGGTAATTTTTTTATATCATAATTGCTAGCTTCCACTGCATCGTCCACAACTAATGTTAATTAAATCACATTACTTTTATATGAATGTAAGAAAAAAAATTTTAAACTCCAGTAATTGTACCACTAGTATCAACACATTTATTATTTGAAAAATAGATGTAGTCAACATTACTGCGCAACAATAAACAGTTTGAATTGTATTTTTGAATGATTGTATTTTTTTGACTAAAAAAGTATTTTTTATCATGATTTGCTCTTTTTTATAGCAAATTTACTGTAAGTAAACGTTAAAGTTGGTATATAAAACAAATATCTATGTTGCATCACATTAAATAGCGAAATTTTACTAATACGTTGGAATTTTCTTCTTCAATAATAGTGATAGTAAAATCTGATTTCAAGTCATTCGACATTGATATTATCAAAAAAGTGCCAAGCTTAGTCGATTCACGTTAATGACAGACGTAATTCAAAGTACTCAAATTTAATTTTACAGTATTCCTAATACGTAGTTATTACGTTTAAAGGTTTATTCCATCAGTATAATTCATGTATGAGCAATGACGTTTTCTCATATCAAACTAGGTATCTTCAAAACTAATATGCATTCCTATGATATTTAGTTCTGTTCAGGCTTTCTTGATTAACATCACTAAAAGGTACACAATATCTAGACTATAGGAACCATACCTGAATACAATCATACACGTTGTCCTTGTGTTTCATATTCTATTATTTTATTTTTCAAGCTCTTCTATGTCTATGTCTACAGGACATCGCATTAAGCCCTATAAGGAGACAATTTAGTTAAAATAATAATAAAAAAAATAAAGATAGTAATATTTATGTTAATAATGAGTATAATATACATTTAAATAGGGCAACAAATTATAATTGGATTTATTGACATTGTAAGTGCATATTATGTACTACATTTGTATCACTTTTGTACCACACTGTAGAACGTGCTTGATCGTTCTATTTTTTTTTTTGCTGCACCTTCGCCATCTCATACCTTCAACGAGGTGCAAATTCATTAATCTCAGCCTGAATGGAAAGGCCCGGTAAGGTACAGACGGATCATAATGGCATTCAAATGAACACCCTAACAGCGAGTGATGGGGGTTCACATCGCCCTCTACCCATCTCAACCACCTCGGATGCGTTCTACGTAGGTTGCTGGGTGGGGCGAAGAGGGTCGATTTTTTTTCGGGGATCTCGCTTTTCCTTTCACGATCTGCCCTATCGCCCTGTCGCGATCTTACGCTATCATTCTGATTGTTCTCGTACCGTTCACTCTTGCGCTCTCTTTCACCGTGCATCGCCTCTTGGGACGTTCTATTCGTACCGTTGCGCACCTGCGATCGTGGCGGTATTGTGATTAGTGAACCGCATTTTGCGTGTAGTGTAGCCATTTTTTGTGTTGCTGTTTGTTGCTTTATTTATTTGATTCACTTTTTTTCGGGGGTGGTCCACCACGAACACCTGTCTTCGGGCTGAAGCTACAGCGAGGGCTCCGGTTGGGTCGGCATGGGTTGTATAAATAAAATTGCCGAGGGCAACATCGCTAATAGTTTGTCGTCAGTGTTTGGATAGTGCAGATTATTGATCGGCTCGTGCTCCATGCTGCTTACTTGATAGGCTGGATGGTGGGAACCGGGTGCGTGAAATCAGTAGTTTGACGTGTTTCAGTAGTGCTCAGCGAGTAGAAAAGTTTATTGTTTCGAATAAAAAATCAAGCCAAAATCAAGTTGAAGAAATTGCATCAAAATGACTAGTTTCTCCTTTACGGTAAATTGATAGTGACAGATAAATAAAAAGGCAAGTGTTTCACAGCGTTCGCTTTCGTTCTAGCAGTGCGCGTTGGTGCTTGTGATCGTGGCGTGTGGTGCTACCGCCAAACCCCAGAATCAGTACGCGCACTCTAGCTACAACAAGAATACGGGAGTGCGTAATACGTCCGTTGGCCATCGGCTGACTAATCAGCACCAGCAGTACCAGCAGCAACAGCACCAGCAGCACCAGCAGCACCAGCATCAGCAGCAGCAACAGCACCAATCGCAGAACCATTTTGCACACCAGCATCAGCCGCAAGCCTTACGTGCACCGTTGCTGCCTCCGCATAACCCAACTCAGTTTAGCCAAAGATTACAGGTAAGATAATGTACATTTTAAGAACCCACAATACTTTATTTGAACATATTTAATGGTAACGACCGAGCACATTTTAGGATTCAGAATATTTGTTTTGAAAATGCAGTATACTTTGGCAATATTCTAGAGAAATAAGATGTTTGAAAATGAAATGTATGAAATAATATGAAACTCAAGCTTAAAAATGAACTTATGTTACAATCTGTTGATATTGCTATTATTGATATTCGTTGCGTCTGGATGAAAAAAAAAAATGTTAATGTGAAAGATGAATCTTTTTTCAATGTATCAATACCTACTTTTTTCAATGTATCAATACCAGAAATTTAAGTATTTTTTAAATATACATGTACACAATTAACGATTATTTGAGCTAATTAATATGCTGTATTTAAGAAAATTAGGTTGTTTATTATTTAATTAAAAACGGAACTTGACGGGTCCTTTTTAGCATTATTTTATGAAAGCTTTTAGGTCTTGTTCATAAGCCTTTTTTCAACAAATGGTGCAATACTAAAATAAGCATCGTTGATGTTGACAAGTTAAATAGAAAGATCCTAAGTTTTAGTTTTTTCAATTTTTAGGTGTCTGAAACACTGAATAAAATTTTAATGTTATCTGTTATACACTTTTTACATAACACAGCAATCCTTGTACATTTTTTTTATTTAAGAGGATCGGTCCAAAAAGCCGTATTGCTTAATTTTTGTACAATATCTAATGCTTTAAAGTACTATTTTCTTCCCTCACCCACCGATCGATTATAACACTAAATTAATAAACACTAAACTAACGATTGACATTTAATGCTCCCAGCAACCGTTCCCGAACGCAATCCGTCCCTTCGTACCAATCACCTCCTACAGTAATGACGTTTCGTACGATGGCAGCTATTCGTACGCGTATACGACCGGCGACGGACAGCAGCAGCAGGCACAGGGATATTTGAAAAATGCCGGCCGTAAGGACCTGGAGGCACAGGCCGTGCAGGGCTCGTACTCGTACACCTCTCCCGAGGGTCAGCTGATTACGGTGACCTACATTGCAGATGAGAACGGTACGGGCTCGTCTTACCCTTCTTACGCAACTTGCGCCACACCTGCCAAGGCCATAAGCCATTCCCACTCGTTCGCTAATGCGGCCAATAACTTTTCCCTTACTCTTACTCTAGGTTTCCGTGCGGAAGGTGCTCATCTGCCCACACCACCACCGATCCCGGAGGCAATCCAGAAATCGCTTGCCCTGATCGCCCAGACGCAACCGGTTTCGGCCCAGTTCAATGCCGCTTACAACCAGCCCCGCTTCCACCAGGCCGGTCACGTTCCGTCGGCCAGTGGACACAATTACAACCGATACGGTTAAGACACCGGACGCGAGCGCAACATTATCCCCATTTGACTGACCCCAAAAAATCCTTATTGTCGACCGTCGATCGTCTCGGTGTGACAGGTACACACCATCACCACATATGTTATAGTATAGGTAAAGTGCTTCGACACAGTCTGTGTTATTGCACCATTCATTACACCGGAAGAATCGTAGAACGAAGCCTTCTCTTCTGCTTACCTCAAGCAAACAATGGAGACAGATTCCACGCATAGCGACGTGCTTGTGCAGAACGACAGACAAAAGGGGAGGGGATGGTGGAACGCGATCGTCTAACAAATCTCACACACGAACTCCACCGCGCACTCCCTGCTCTTCCTGTTGCACCGACTGAAGCTTTTCCATCGTGTTGGAGGATGCAATCTGTCCATTCAGTCGTAAACTACACGATGCATTCGTGCGATACGCCGAACGAGTACGAAGTTGTAAATCTCTTTTCACTGTCATTCTGTATGGGATCGCTGCCTCCCCGTACGTACACTGTGGAGCTCGGTGGGTTGCGAATAGCATCGCCTCGCTAAAATGCGCAATTAATATGCAAATTGATTTCGGGCTCGTTTCCGAAACAGACGCGAAGGGAGTAGAAACCGAGATCTTCCAAATCATGATCTGGTGAAGAGAACAGGCAAAACCGCGTCATCGTCGATTGATTAAGAAACAATGTAAACTGTTTGTTTGTTTGTTTGTTTGCCACCTTCCCTGCATCTCTTCCCTCGTCTGTGTTTTGTGCAGATGAATTGATGATGATCGTAACGCAGGGTGCTTGCTTCGGGTTTATGTTACATCCACCGCACACGACATGCATGTTTGACACATTGTAATTGCTTTTCCACACATTAGCAACCGATTGGAAGCAGTAGATCGGGAGGAGGAAGATTGCGCCGGAACGAGTTGTCTGATGTGTCATTAATTGCATGTTGTTTCGTTTTTAATTCAAGATATTACACGCCGTTTCAATCCGTACGTTTTGCTACACCGGACCGACGGGGGAGATTCTGCTCTGCAATGAATGAACAACACGCGACAGACAACTAGCTCAGCGATCTTCACTATCATCAATGTCACTCTTGGAATATACTGTCAAGACTTCCGGAACCAACTCATCGTGTTATATCTTTGTTTGTACATAGATTGTAGATTGTTGTAGTGAAAGCAAATAAAGAACAATGATTCTTATGAATATATGTTTAGTACGGTTCTTGTAGTTATTTTTTCACATTCCATCTGCGGTATGTTCGAGTATTGCTGTACTCTGTATCATCCGTGAACACCCAAAGATATACAGGCCAAATTGGATGGAATTCTTTTAAGTTACAATTACTAAAGGCAGGATAAATAGTGATTATTATCTTTAGATTATTTGGCTTACTGAGATAAGAAAGACCTCGATCGGCCTTTTTGAAACCAGATTGTGTGTTTATGAAACTTCTACGATGCAATACGAAACCGTAAATCTGAATTTGCCAAAAGAATTTCTGCACAATTCTAGTACAATCAACTAAAACTTAAAAAAAAGTTTCATTTATTGAGTAAAGTTCGCTTAACTCAACATTGTGGAACTACGATTAATAGTTCATTTCTTATGTTACAAAAACTAAGAAATGTTATACTGTTAGAACATTTCTTCTTCGTGTTCAATTTACAATTTATCGTATAATTATCAATTGTTCTCAATGTTCGTAATGTTCTGCTTTTTATTAGTTTGATGAGACTTTTATATCATAACCTTTTTGAACTGGTAGTATCTTATCATTGAATATAATTGTGTTTTTTATTGTTTTTGTGTATTTTATAGATTTTTTTTATTGAGGTCGCTTACTTTTTTACTCGCCAACCCTCTCAAAAGCACCTTACGCTCTAGATTGCGCTCTCCCTTTTTCTATTCGTTGTTAGCGTGAACTTTGCCTTCTTTCTCTATTTCTTGGATTTGGCGCAATGTACTTGAAATGATCCTAGAAACCATGTTCAGAAAACCATAAACTCCGTTTAACGGAATATTCAACGTAATTAAGAACTACTAACTACTAAAAAACACATTTTGAATGCACTTACACCAAAATAAAATTACCTAAAAAACGTGTTATATTTAATTTTTTGCTTTAGGACCTTTGCAATAAGATGAAATAAATTGTACTACATATCACATAACCATCATGATATGTTCAAATTATGATGACATAGACCAGATTAATCAAACTATAAAATTCCCTCAAGCAGTAAATGAATCCAGCGAGAAAAGAAAATGTACCGGAATAATTCACGAAGTAAATAAAATAAGATTTCCAAATAAGTACATGCATGAAATTGATGCTTAATAAAAAAAATGTATAAGTTTAATTTGACCTTTTATAAGTACTTCCATGTAGACCAATTTGGACAATAATGAATATATAAGCTTAAGTTAACTTTTTATAAATACCTCCTTATAGACCAATTAGGACCTGTGCTAGGTTATAAACACCCACTGTATGATTACATTTTTTAACGCTTTAGGCAATGAGATTGGTTTAAATATTAACTTTTAAGAACTTTAGACAATTTTACGTAGATCCTCTTGACTAGCATCTTTTAGTTTTTTTTGGATATGACTGGAATATGCAATTAAGAATATAGTTATCAAAGTCATTGCAGCTAGGGAACTAAATATATAAATGCTAATGCAGATATGAATAAAAAAGCAATGCTTGTAGTTTTATTTGCATTAAGATCGAAGTGTTTTAATTACAATTCGTCTTATCCATGTCTTGCCGTAATAATCAAACGTCAACTGGGATTTATAGACATTTATTTCAATTTATTTTTGTGATCATTTATAAATTGCTTTTGCATGGAATGATTGGCAAAAAAATAATCGCACTGACCATGACCACTTGACCATGATTGATGATATTATACATATGATCCTTTTCCATGACACGATTATTTAATGATTTAGAAAATGGCTGTTTTATATTCATGTACGCAATTATATATGTGTTCACCGCAGCAGCGGGTTTACAGTGTCGGGGGCCCTAAGCAGTAAGAATTGTTGAGGCCCAGTTGTACATGATTACTGGGGGGTACTCGGCATCTGTCTTTGATTATGTAACATTTCAACTTAAATTTGGTTGCTGCCGGGGGGGGGGGGGGGGGCTTATGGTTCGTCTAGCGCGGGGCCCCAACGTCCATCACCCACGGGGCCCTCCTTGCTAATACAGTGCCATATTCTATCAACTGAAATTTGGACTAAAGATTCCAAGGCCCCTCATTTACGGGGCCCCCCGCAATTGCTTACTTTGCTTACCGTTAAATACGCCACTGGTTCACCGTTTTAAAATCACTTTCATTCCTTAACCATATGTTCTCCAATCAAAAGGGATCTTAAAATTAAGTTTAAACATCAAAATACATATTTTACTTTGTACGTGTTTAAATAATACATTACATGCCAAGATTTGTGCCATCCAGCCTTCTTCTATTTAGCATAACACGTCCTAAACGGACATAACGGTCTCTAACAAGCTTTCGAGATTCAATTCCCATGAGGGAACCCAAACCCCATGTTATTGAATCGTTCGTGGTGACGACTGTATCATGGGACCACCCCATCTAGGCTACACCGTTTACCACCAAAAAGATTCATCGAACTCTGCTCGGATTATCGTAGCCGGTGCTGCATGATACGGTGTTTGAAATGGGAAACGGTGGTTATGACAGTATTTTTATGAAAAGTACACTGTTAACATGTTCATGAAAACAAGATCACAATTAAAAGCAAATATTGGGGCCCTTTTCGTTTTAAGTTCTTAGGTTGAAATTTCAGCCTGTCAGCTGTTTGCATTGTTTAGCAGTTTTCGAGCAGCTATATAAGTCGGTAAAATATACAGGTGAGCCTATCCCAAGGTGTATGAATTTAGAAAGCTGATTTTTATCGCTTCTGTTTCAGAATGAATATTTTAAGAGTGTTTCGTGTAATCGTCAAGCCTTTAGAAAGGTTGTTTGAGCAAAAGTTTTCACCCATTCTGTCAAAAAGTGATGTTCAAATTTGGTTATAAAAAACATGCTAAGAGACCACCTGGACCACATACACTTTGATTCCAGATTCTATCACCTGTTCTCTTTAATGCACCTTGGAATAAATTTAAACGTTGTTTTGCCATTTTTTCGAGCAGGTACTCGAATCCAATTCTACCTTTGAGGCTAGAATAATCCAGACTGAAAATTGCAGTCTAGTTTTTTATGTGGTTTTGTACGGAGTGTTTACATGATTTCAGCCTCCAACTGTCAAACTACATACAAATAGCTGACTAGAATCGTGAAGGGCCCCATTGTTTGAAAATACATTTTTTTATCATTTCCTGCATGAAAATCTTTATGGAAGAGAAAACAAAACAGTTTCGAACAAAAGGTTTCAATATAATTTTGTATTTTTTTGGCCATGTGTAAGTAAACTTCAAACTACTATGCTGCAAACTAATCCAAACCATGACCTCGTAGCATACCATTGTGATAGTGTATGCGGGTTGCATACTGAACAAGCTTTAGCACAGAGTAAAATACCGCATGAAAGTGTTTTCAGAGCTTTTGCAAAGCTTTTTGCCAAATGAAAACGTTTAAAGCTGGTGATTGGAACGTATTTTTGAAATTTAAGTCTATCATAACACAGAGCAGTTAAGCAATACGGCCTTTTTAGACCGTTACTCCTGAATAAAAATAAAAAAAAATAACAGAGAGCAGTCTCATTACAAAAATTCTACCTCTCGTTTCAGAACTTTCAACTAAGCTAGCGTGAAATTGTTATCTTTAATTATCGTCACAATAACTTCAATGTCTACAATTGACTGTTTTAAATTACATATAAACGTTGAATTCAGCCTATCATTAATGTTGAAGCTTTTAAAATGTGTTATTTTACTATTTCATCTAAGCTTTTGCTTAATAATTTATTACTAATAATTGATTTCGTACTAATACTTTTCACATCAAAATGACGTTAAACTTATGCAATAAGCTCTACGACAAATGTTGTTTGTTGGTGTTGCGACAAAAGTATTTCCTTTTTTTAATTCGATAGCAATTTTAGAATAAAACAATTCCAGCAAAACGATTGGATCAATGTTCAATGAGCACTGCAAATGACATGATGCCTAAACAAGCCATACACTATTCGCCACGTGTTGCCCTGCTCTTCCCCTAATGCATCATACCCAGGGCCCTCACATTGCACCCAATTACACTGGCATCGTTTTACAAAGCATAAGTTAGAAACATAAGCAGTTCCGGTTTGCCCTTTACGGTTCAAGCACCTGCTTCCCAGGGCTCTCGTAACGATCGAGCATCGATGAGTCAGCGAGCAAAACGTGCGACAAACACGAGATCGAATTCTTAATGTCGCGTTTCGACTTCGATTCGTTCTTTGCCGCATCCGCACCTCACATCATCACATTAGCGCGGCAAACATTGTAGTGATGTGGAAAACCGCCTCGCGATCATCGGGCTAATCACCGACCGGGCCGGGACAATCATCATCACGAGTGTGGCTCAGCGCGAGATCGTGTCGTGTGTTTCTGTCGTTTGCAAGAGAACCGTCGTGCAAGAACACGATCGTCGCGTCCCTTCCCTAGCCGCGTCAAAGCACAGCCAAGTAGGATGAGCTTAAATTTATCTATGGAAGTCACACCGAATCGAAGATTACAAATTTGCAAAGCCAGTGATGGTCGGTTGGAAGAGCCGATGCTACGTTCGGCGCTTTGAGGCAAAGCCGAACAAAGGGGACCAGCAAATAGGAGATGGGGCTGAAATTTATGTACCAAAAATTAGCCTTGCTTGTATCTTATGGATGCGCATCGACCGCATCTAAATGGTTTCACTATCAGCTTCCCTTCACTCCTTATGATAACATGGGTCCACAAGGCAACCCAGCGCACTATCTGTCCCAAAAGCCACCGGTTGAAATCATATGCGGTAATTGCAGATGTCACATATGGCGCACGGTAACGAGACGAACACCCTTCCCGGTGTTGTATGAAGGCGATCCGTAGAGATGATTCGATGTCAGCTCACATTTCATGCTGTCACCTCTGGAATGCACCGTCACTTTTACAGGGCGAGGTGTAATTTCGGTGCTAAATATATCCTTGCACAAGCCACAAGCAGACGGTCAAGAATTTTCAGCATTGTCGATTGTCGAACCATTTAAGCCAACGATGAAGTAATTACAAAGCTGGTGGGACGACTGCACTGGCCGGTGAATGCGCTGTCTATAGTGCGTGAAGAAGCTTGCTTAATTTGTGCCGGCAGAGTGCGATGAGTTTACGAGCGCTCGGCAATGCGGTAAGGAAACCGCCACAAATGGCAAGTTTTTGTCAGCGTGCGGTGCTGTGAAATAAAAAGAGATAGTAAGCTAAGAGGCGAAAGCCCACCACAGCCGTTTTATTGTTGCTCAACCGCCCCAAAATTCAATTGATGCTGCGAGATTGGGGGATGCGATTGCGCCTGCTCAATTGACATTTTATCTTTCTATTGGAAAGGGAGTAGTATTTTGTTGAGATATGGCTGAAAGTCTAATGTCAGTGGGCTTGGGAACGCTATTTACTTTTTGAAGCGATCATATTTGGTAGATTTTAGTTCATTTTTAGTTTTTATCATCATTTCAGTTTCATAGTTCTCTGTTAGCTATATCTAACGTCAAGACCGTCTAACACCAAGAACAGAAGCGATGATTCACGATGTTCTTTTTAAGGTTGGAGATCCTGTACTCACGTCACACGCAGCGTAAACTCAAAAAACTTACGCATAATCTGTCATCCCAGGTGTAAACTTTCCATCAAAAAGATTTCAGGTCCGCATAGGAAAAATTTTCGCGGAAACTGTGAGCGTGAACCTTTTTAAAGACGAACTTACCCCCAACGGTAAACAAAAAGCGAAATATATTTAGACAATATTTGTGACAGGTTAAAATTACCCGCGGGAGGGCCAACAAGAACAACTACAGTACATTTGAGAGCAAGGCGTGTGAGCGGTTATAAGAATGTATGATATTCTTCTTCTATTTTTTTAGTGTAAAGCTGTAGTACGTTCATGCTGTCCCAAAAAGGATTGTGACCAGATAGTTTCATTTTATTTCAGAAGAACACAAACGACGGGAATCGATGCTGTATAGTGAAGTAAGAGATGATACGATTTTCAAACGGACTACCGGGTCTTCTGTCAAGCGGAAGCTGACGAACAAAATGCCGGATTGTGACCAATCCAAAGTCAGATTCAGATTTCATAGACGTAGTTCTTCTTCTTTTTGGTGTAACGACCTACGTGGTCATGAAGGGCTATACAAGCTTTCGATACTTATTTAGCACCATGCAGTCGGATAGTCAGTCCTTGCTACACGGGGGCACGGTCCATACGAAGCTAGAACCAAAGACGGGCATCAAGCAGACTCGGGACTGTCTCGCAATCATAGATGATGCTTCATAGATTCGTATATTCATAAAACGAAGTTGATCTAAAAGTCATAAAAGAATTAAAATAAATATTATAGTAATAGTGATGTTAAGCATGCAAAAGCCATAAGACTGAAAATACATTTACAAATCTTGAATGTCGCAAATTGAATGGATTCACGCCCCATTATCGTGTTCCCTGATATGTTCCCCGATGTGAAGCACTAACGCATCGATTTACGATTCAAATCAACAGTCTTCTTTTGTTTCTTGCTGCGGCAGCTTTTACCCGCCGAAAGTCAATGCCACTTCTCTTTATTTAAATACACATCCTAGCAAAAATCATCCCCATCCGAATCGTGCTCAGCAAAAATGCTTGCCCCAACGTCAGCCACGACTACTAAAGTGCTCCAGCATACCGGCGACGCATCAGCGACAGCTCTACGGATCAATCAAATGTCGACCTTTTTCTGTACATCCAACCCGCTGACAGCCTCCCCAAAACGTTCCCAAAGCCACCCCAAATGTCAAATCATTCGTTTTGATGATTTGGTGTCAGGCATGAAACTGATTTGCTTCAATTTGCTAAAATTAGTTCTATCTTCATCGCGAACGCTCCAGTTCCGCCCCGAAGATGAGCCATGATGTGGTTACCACTGCTACTACTAGTACAGCAGCAGCCGATGCATTTGTGGTTGCGTTTTTTGTGTGATGTTCAGTTGTTTTTTTCCTTCTATTTTCGAATCCATGATTGCTCCCTTTTCGTCGTTCTAGCACTGAACTTTGGCACGGCTATATTTGTACATACGGTTCGCGGCTTTTGGAAGAAGCCACCGGCGTTCGGTGCAAAGCCAGGGCAACCCTATAATCTCACCAACCTTTGGTCTTTCGGTTTTCAGAGCCAAGGTCACCACGCGCCATTCTCAAGCACCAAGCGCTGCTCTACGACAGTTTAAAACCCCGTGTACCGTTTGCTAAAGTGACAGTAGTGCACCTGGAGTCAGTTCCTCTCATCATTCACCATCCGTTGCCCTGCCGTTCGCGGTTGTGTTTTGTAATAACACCGTGCACACATGCACACGGCACCGAGATCGCCAAGGTGATCTTATTAATGCTCGTCGAACAAAATCGCTCGAAACAAAACATCCCTTTTGCGTGGTGTGTGCGGCTGCGTACGCAAGGGTGCAGATGCTCTTGTGAGGGCGGGGGTAGCCGAGCTGTGCAAAATGCTAGACCACAGAATGTCGAGCCCGAGCACCGTAGCGGGTCGATTTGTTTGCCAACGGAACGCATCTCCAAGGGTACGCCGTCACTTGCCATCCACTTTGGTGGGCCGTTGCAGAGTGTCGTCGGGAGCGGAGCGGGCACTCGAACCGAAGCAAAGAAGAAGCTACTAGCATTCTAACACTCGTCCAGATCGGTAGTGCAAAGTCTTCAACTCTTTGGTTTCAAAAAAAAAGGGAGCTCTCTTCCCGGGCGTTCAAGGCGATACGTGCACATAAAGGCACATAAAGTACGTTTGGATGCGTACGGACCTTGGCGTGGGGTGCGAGGTGCCAGTATCGTCACCGTCACCGATCAAAGATCCTTTCCCCGGCAGCATTGCATCCTTGATGGGGATCAGTGCGATAGTGTGCACTTATGCATGCGGTAGCCGGGAGGGAGAGGGCAACGGGACCGGATGAGCATTCGCGATCGTGATTAAGCGAGCTAAACGATACCGGTCATCATCATGATCGCGGTAGCCGATCGTGTAACGTCAGATCTAATGATCCACTCTCGATGGCCCTCCACACTGTCGCGCGGGTTGTGTAGGGGTCCAAGCACCGCTCCGCGACCAATGTTCGAGGGTTGGCATTGATTGTTTTACACATTCCATACATCATCGGTTTTGCATCGGACACGGAGCTACATATGCGTGCTGCAGGACAATGGAATCTTTTAATTGTGGAAATTATAGCTGCTGTGCGGTTGGTTTGTCCGGGGGTTTGCGGATCGATGGTAATAGTGTTTTGGAGATGCCTTTAATTAGTAAATGAGTTTGATGAGTTGATGAATTGATTGATTGGCTACGGTGCGCACCCAAAGCGCCCCGGCTGCACATACACTTTCTATACTGAACTTTGAATGGCACGTACTGGACTGAACTTTGCCGTACGCTGGGGTCGATTAAAGCTAATCTTTCTTTGCCAAGGAACAACTGTTCTGAAATACCTCAAAATCGTATGTGTGTGTGGGTTTTGTTGCGTTTTCTTCATCGGCTCCTCGATTTTTTGGTGTTGTTGGTTGTATACTGTAAACGCAAATGCCACTACTGCTGCATGAATTTGGAAGCTACAAAAAATGGAACTTCCTTACCGTACGACCTTCACCCAGTCAGTCGGTTCGATGCTTAAAATAAGGCACCATTAAATATTGTGGCATGCTTCCTGCAAGCGAAATAATAGGTTTTGGGTTACATGCAAAGTAATAAATGAGGTGTTCAAAGGTTATTATTGCAGATCAAAGGCAAAAATTGAGTTTTGATGCTTGTTCCCAAGCATTGTCTTAAAATAGGTATGAAGTATACATTTAAATATGCTACAATTGTGTACTAAGCAAGAGAGCTTAGGATATTGTAATGGTTTTGTAGTCCTTATCAATCAAATTATAAAAATTAAAATAAAAAATTACAGTGCAGTTAAGAATAATGCGTTAAAAACGGTTGTCTTAAAAATTTTCCACGTCACGTTGAACAATAATACCTCAAAAGCCATATAGCTGCATATTTTTAGACTTGTTTGTCCATAAATAGACCAAAAACAGTCTGTCCTTGTATAGATACGGCAAGACGATCCGGAAATAAATTAAACCATACTAGACCTTGCAGGTACCAACACCAAGACCTTGCAGGGATCCAATAGCCTACCAAATCACTTCTAAGGCTGGTACAAATGTTTAGTCTTTTTGTTTAAAGTCTAAAGTCTAAAGTCTGTATGCCTGTAAATCAACAATCTTTACAACTCAGAAAATCAAATCAGCATTTTAGTACAATTTTGAAGTCTTTGACCTCAAACCATTTATGATGTTTATCATTTTTTTATTTAATTAATTTTAATTATAGATTGCATTTGCTAAATATTTGGTTTAAGATTTGAACCTGGAGCATATGTCCAAAATAACACGTGAACACTGTAGTATTGATATTAGAAAGCTCTAATCAAAATCTGCTGTGACTTTCTTAATGTATTCATGATATTTTTTTTTATTATAATCGCTCGTTTGATTGTCATCCGATGTCTTAGTAACCGTCAACATGCCAGTACCTGATGCCAGTACCCGTAAGCTATAATTTATAAGATACAAAATAATTAAAAAATGTTCTGACTATGGGCAGCTCATTCTATTATTGGGGCCCTTCACGATTCTAGTCAGTTTTTGTATGGAGTTTGACAGTTGGAGGCTGAAATCATGTAAACACTCCATACAAAACCACACGCAAAACTAGCCTGCAATTTTCAGTTTAGATTATTCTAGCCTCAAAGCTAGAATTAGATTCGAGTACCTGCTTGAAAAATGGCAAAACAAGGTGGTGTTTACATTTATCCCAAGGTGCATTAAAGAGATCTGGTGGTCGAATCCAGAATCAAATTGTATGTAGTCCAGGTGGTCTCATAGGATGTTGGTTTATAACCAAATGTGAATATCACTTTTTGACAGGATGGGTGAAAATTTTTGTTCAAACAAGCGTTATGGAGGCTTGACGAATACACAAAACACTCTTAAAATCATTATTCTGAAGCAGAAGCGATAAAAATCACCCTTCTAAATTCATACACCGTGGGATAAGCCCACCTGTATATTATACCCACTTAGATATTTGCTCGAAAACTGCTGAAATTTCAGCCTACCAACTTAAAACGGAAAGGACCCCATTCTTGTAAATAAATAAATAATTATATGACCAATCCCTAAGGGACTATTTACCATTAGCGGCCACTTCTGAGCCAAATATATATATAGAATAAAAAAGTAAAAAAAAAATGAACCACCTCAACAACTAGGAAACATGTTTCCACCACGTTACATATTGCTTATAGTCTCGCTATGAAATAAAGCCCTACGGCCTTTTCAGTCAGTAAAAGCTTCGACCACACAGCAAGGATATTCTTCGTTTATAAATGCTCCTTTAGTTTCTTTCCATCACACAACGAAACTACTCACAACCTGACGGAAATAGCGCGGCCATGCCGTTGGCGTTCCTCACTAGCTCCCATCACACGACTCGCCCGCTCATTGATCCTGATCGGGAATCAATTAAATCATTATCCTATCAAACCGCACTCCACAGCCCACAGCAAATGGGAGTAATTATTGCATCAATCCGCAACCTTTCGCATCGGCACCGCTCGGAACGTGCGCACGCTGGGTGCAAATGTCAAAAGCTGCCAACTGATGTGCCGTGCGATTGCAGACGGCTCTCCGGAACGGTTCTTAATTTTTCGCATCCACATCCCGCATCTTGCCAGTTCGGAATGCATGGCTGACGGCTCGGTTAGCTGCCAAAATGTAGGTCATCATCGCGCGGGCGCGCGCGCACTCACACCGATCGATGTGATCAATCGAATCGCACAAAGCGCATGTACACGGTGTTGCTTCTTCTTGCAATCACGTGCGACGAATCGCGGATGGGTGGTAGATTAACGGCGACACAGAATCTTCAGGGTGTGACACGATGCTCCCAGCTGTCGAAGGTGGCAAACCGATCGAACCGGTAATCGCACCGAAGATAACGATCTACTGCCGAGCTGGATTTAGGTAGCGCCACCTGATACCGACGATACCGCCAGTGGGCGATAAATTTGGCTGCTGCGTAATCGGACGATCGTGATGCGCCGGCTGCATAGTGCACGCTCGATCGCGCACTCCCTCTGCTCCATTTCACACACAGAGATGCAGGCCACACGTTCAATTTGCTCCAGTAAGGCCGGCATTGCAACAAGTTTGCAACCAGTGCGATCGCATCGAACGGAAAACGGTTCCATGCCTGTTTGGTGTTTGCGATTGGGAAACTGTGGGTCGGAAAAGCCGTTCCGTTCGTTTGCATATCGGTGTTTTGGGAAGGGTGGGAAGAAGAGTTCTTCGAAGAAAGAGGGCACATAGCCGCAAGCAGATGGCTTCTCGGTGGCACGAGAAATGGAGCGAGCACAGGCGAACGCGTTTCAACACCGAAATTGAACCAATATCGGCAGCAAATCGACAGGTGATCAATAGCGTTCTCATCTGCACGTATCGAAAGCCGTGTTGCGCATTTTATTGCAAGCATGCGATTGTTTTTCCTGCTCAAGCGTTACACAGGTTGTTGGATGGTGTTTCGGCACTTGGGAGCTATTTATCTGTTGTAAATGAATCATCTTAACAACGCGATATTCGCCTAAATCTCCTCAAACTGTAAGTTCTGAATAGTTCTTTCTGCCGCATTCTGCTCAGGTACATTATTACGTCCTTTTTACACAATTTTTCATGTCGCCCAGAGTTTAGTCCGACTTGATGTCTGTAAATGTCTCTCCGATCATCTTTGCCTATCGCCCGCCAAGGATCGATCTGTCCTCGGTCGGTAAATTGTGTTGCCTTGTGCAGCTGGCAAGGCGCTTTCAGAACAATATTGTGCTCGTATCGACGACACAATGAAACGCAAGGCTCATTTCCATAACTAAATCAGCTTTCAGATCTCTTCCCACTCTAACCACTATGGCCAACAAATCTATTGCCCTTTGAAGCGTTTGCAACCGAAATGGGAATTATGATTAGCTTTTTTGTTCCACGTTACCCACACCAGCCCTTGATCGGATGTAACCGTACTCATGCTGTATGGAAGAACCACACGGCGAGAGGAGAAATATTCTTGAACTTCAATAGAACTGCTGGAAAAAACAACGCAACAAACACACACTGTATGCAATACGCTACGATTCGCACTATCGGGTAAGATGGATCCGTCCAACCAGGTGGATTCAACCGTAGGATGACATCCCTGACAGTATGCATCCCACGGCAGCAACGGAAGGAAATCGTCGAGTGTTAATCGGGGAATCGTAAATTTGAACCGTTGTTTATTTAATGATCGCCAATCGATCGAGCGAAACAAATCGATGCACATTGTATTCGATTGTCGTCCGTCCGAGCATCTGTCATTCTGAAGTGGTGATATTCGACGTTAACAGATCGTCACACAGAAATTAGTTTTGTGATGCACGTGTTTTGCTAAATTTGTATTTTGTGTAGCGTGTTTTTTCTTCATTATGCAGGAACCATGAAACTAGAGCTAAAATTAGACAAAACTGGCTTTTTGTGAAATAAATTAAGTTATAGTATTCCTGTTCACACAAGTTTAATTAATTTAAATAATATTTATACTGCACTTCGTAATTGAAGCATACATTTTATCATTTAATTGCTTTTTCATTCTTTTAATCGTTTGCTTTTTCATTGTTTTGTGTTTATGTATATATGCCGTGGTTAATTTTTATGGTACGTAAAGAGTGGGTAAATGTTTCTCATAATAATTCATAATCTTGCTATCCATCAAAGCTAACTCAAAATCATCACACAAAATCAAGCCAAAATTTGGGGTCATTTCCATACTTCATGCTGCACTTACTGCATTTGATTCACAAGCTTCTTCACCACTCCAGCCTCAGATCGCTTGGCTTACCCTTCCTTTCTCTTTCTGAGCCTTCGATGACTCTCGATTTCATTTCGCCCAGTGTATCTTCCACCACCCTCCCAATGCGGCTCGATATCGACCCGCTGGCAAGGCTGGAAAGTGAACCACGCAGATTCTCGGGCTCGGGACTAGGGGGACCTGGTGCCATCATCGCTAGCACCAGCTCCACCACCACCCCCAGCATTGCAGTGCCATTGTCGCACAGTGCGCTAGAGAGAAAGAAGGGACTTTGGAGGGATGCGCGAGACCCGACTGCATTAAAACAATCGGTACGGCGAGCGCACGAATGAAGAGGATTATATATAAAGCAGAACTTACCGCTCACAGCAACACATTCGGATCTGTGCCTCTTCCTACTGTGGAGTGTCATCCCTTACTCAGTGCTCGGTGCTCGCGTGTCCGTGCTGCGTTGGTGCTATTGACAACTGCAGCGTTTGCAGTTTCGCTCTTCAGTTGCATGCACAAGTGCAACATAGTACCTTTATCTGTGATACAGATTTGTTTTTGATTGTTTGAGTTTGTGATCTGTTATCTGTTATTCATCATGAAAGTTGTAAGTGAATTTATTTGTATAATATAGTTGCTAGAATAGAAGTGTTTTGTTTTCCAGTGTATTGCGACTACTTTGCCACTGAAAGTGGAATATTGTTTTGTGTTATTGAATACAATTTTTGGCTCTTTGATCACCTTACAAACTCTGTTGAAGGCCTTTGATGTATTTACATTTGATAATTGTGTAAAATGTGCTTAAGTTTAGCGTTTTGGAACGTAAAAAGAATACCAACAATGAAACAAGTGAAAAAATCATCTAATTAATATTACCTTAAAATGGTTTTTATATGTTTTTGATTACATCAAAATGAATAAAAGTATTACACATATTTGTTTACTGTTAGTTCTATTTTGTATTCAAATTTATACATACGTTTTGTCTTTCATTTAAAGTAATATCGTGTATACAAGGTCAGTCACGATGTTATTCAACTGTTGCTTAAACTTAAATTGTTGTTATTTGTCTTGTTTTCGTACTGATGTGTAAATTAAAAATAAAGTTTAGCTTATAATCTGTATAAAAGTCATGTAAATAACATATATAAATGTATTAAAGTATCTCATAATGGAAATCTTTGGTAAAAGGCAAAAGATTTATTCAACAATTGAAGACACGTCTGACATACAGTACATTACATTTAAACAATACTACTCAAAACTTCTTTTCATGTTTATTCATCTTTAAAAATTGTTTCTTTTTGTAGAGTTATAATGTTTTCATTAGATAAAACACATATTTTTTCAAGTACTTTTTTTAAAATCAAAGAAGTGTTAGGCAGACAAAATATCAAATTATATTAAAAAACATTTTTCTTCACACACAAGTAGCATATTCCATCTCCATTGGTTATTGCAAGACCAATTGGATCTGCTTTTATTTTCATAAAATTACGCTTTAACACGTAACACCATTTTGCACCAGCATAAAACCACTCAAACCACCCAGAAGCATTATTGCCTTGACAATACCGAAAGCCTCGTGGCTACTCCTGCCATAAAATTATGTACACTCAATTGCCGGTAGAAGCCACTCATCATGTCATTTATACTAATCGCGCTCCATTCCAAAGCGTTGATTACCGTAATCCCATACTAATGAGCACCCATCCTGCCCCGATGTTCGAGAATCGTTCTCACCTGGCCCTGTTAACCAATAGGGTGGCGTACTGTACACGGCCCAATACCTGATTGTGCTTGTTTGCAAGCAGCAATACCATTATGATTGTGGCCGGATTGGGAAACACTTCGTGTGCTCGTTGTTATTATGCTCGTCCCGAAAAGGGTGTCGAAGAGTCGCACAACTGCACAGCGCCTTCGAATCCTACCCGGGGAACTCCTTATTATCATCACGCAAGCACACCGCGTCACGTTTACACTCTTGAGTGAGCCCGAAAAGAGAAACCCTCCGATGGCCGCGGTTTGTGGTGTTTACATTTAATTGATTGTAATGATAGCAAATAATCATCCTTGACGATTTCGACGACAAAGCGCGGGCCGGAAAGGTCACCACCGAAACGGTTTGTTTTTTGCATTCCATCTCGATTCCTTAACAATCTTCGAGAGAATATGTACAGCTCGTCTGTGATGAAACAGTCAATCCTTGGCGGCAGACCTATTCTATCATGCCACTTTTATAAAGATATCCACTTGCCTAGGCGTTTGCGATTAAACACACTGCTTAGGTTCAGACCCATCCTCGGGGTCAAAAGCGGTGTGCAGGCATGCAGCATTAACTAGTGATAAAAAAAAAACAAGATACAACCACCAACGATCGGCAGCCGATTGGGTTCGGTTACCCCGGTGGTTGCAAGCGGGTGGTGAAAGGAACACATAATCCGATTGTCTTGCGGCTGTTACTCGATCAGTAATGGTTTATTAAATTTGTATCCCATTTTGGCCGCTGCGCTCGCCGACCGCTATTGGGTAACGCTATTAAGCTGTAAAATTTTTGATTAAACACAAGTTTTCCATCGCCCGAGATGTGTTCCTTTCTGAGGGTTTGTCTGCTGTTCTTTTTTACCGATGTACTATTTTCCTGTTTTGCCAAATACTCAAGCATTGCAAAAGGTCATCTTTGGATGTATGGTGGTTGTCCCACAGCACGATCGTTCCATATGCTCTATCGGGCTGGCAGCTCAATTGCGAGGGAGAATCTTCACGAATGTCCTCACAAAACATGTAGCTGGGAGTCATTGAGACAAGAGGTCAACTCAACGCCGACTGAGAGCTTCTGTTGCTACCACAACTGTGTACGGCAAGGTGTGTCTCTGTCGATGTTCTTTTTTGTGCTGAGAACTGTGGTTTGTTTTAACTATGTGACTATGTATCTCATGATCTTTCCAACAGTAAAGTAGTTTTTTTTACTAAAATAATAATGACAATGGATAATCAATTTGAAATGCGCTACCAAGGTTAATATAAAGTGTAAAATTTTTATATTTTATTTGAAAACCTATAACCCTATTAAAATTTATAAGTATTGATAAATCTATATCTAAGCTGCTAAATTCGGCTATTGATCCTTCTGTGACACATTTATTGTATGGTATCGTGAACAAGTCGTCAAGTTCATTCACGACATAATATGAGTTCAGTTCTCATTCAAGAAATATGCTCTCTAAGTGAATCCCTGTCTAGAATTATTAGTGAACATCGAATTGAATAAATCAGAGAAGAGTATGAAAAGTTAAAACATGCGGATGCATATTATAACTGGAAAGCTATTAAGATAAAAATTATATATCTAAATATTTCATGTAAACAATACACAAAGATGCTCGCGACAATCAAGCTAAAATAATCTTTCTTAATAATATTTTTATGTAATGGTTTTATGTAATAATATTTTTTATGTAATATTAGCAACAACATAATTTAGTATTTGGTCAAAGAGTCTCTTTGTTGTATGTTGGTTGAAATATAATATAAAATTTCTCAACATCTTTCGAGTTTCAATATTAAAATACCTAACAAATTAAATCAAACGATTATCATAAATATGATTTGTATTAGCTATTATTTAAAACTATCATTCATAAAACATGTTTAAATTATTTGTCCATGAGTCTGCAAATAGGTATGCGTAGAAACCAAACCATGAAGAGATGCAAAACACTATGAAACATAAGCATAATGAGCTACTGCATTTCCTAATCTTGCCCCCAACCGAAACAACAAAAGGAAGCAGCATCAAAAACAGTGATGACGGAATACCTAGTTCGCAAGCATATCTGCAACATGCACAGTTAAATGCGCCAACCGCATTGCTAAAAACGACGATCGTTCTGGTCATGCGCTCACTACTGCCCCAGAAGTACTGTTTTTATGACTTATTTGCATCACATAGGAGTCTTTTGTGACTTCCCCCTTAGGTTCACGATTTCAGTGTAAATGATCCCATTTGCATTGAGCTCCGGCTAGTATCTGTGCTGCCACCGACATCTAGGACGCATGTCCATGCAAGACTCCGATTCACAATACAATGCAATTGAAACAGTTTCGAAAAAAGCACTCTGGCTTCTCTGGGATTGTTAGTTTATCAGCAACAATTGCCAGTTTTCTTGCACCCAATTCAATCATTTGCCTAAAGAAAGATTTGGTTTTATTTGCTCTGTTCCCAGAGCTTTCAATGGTAACGTCATTTTCAAATGCTGTGCCAGGTGTCACAAAGCGGGAAATAGAAGCAGAAACATGAAAGGTTTATCAGTTAAGAGAGAGACCCTTTCCCACTCCATTACCCTGTTCTCAAAACACGGGGTAAGGTCGTCGGTAATTATGTTGTGCCGTCCGTACCGATGCGCACAGTGTTTCGACACCAAGCGTGACTTCCAGCACCACAAAATCCGCTTTATTTTCACAAGCGACAAATGCAGAAAAGGAAAAGAAACAGAATTCCTACGCCGTCCTCCTCTTGGCGCTCAATCTCGAGCGTCTTCATTTCTCAATTCAATCGAATCGTTTGCCATTTTGCCATCGGGCCGCGCTGGCAGGTATGTGTGTTCGAGTTTCGCATCCGCTAACATCGTACCAACATGCCCCGCTCGCGAGTGCACTCAGGCACACAATGTTGGTGCATGACTTACTGGCGCTGGAAACGATCGAGAAAGATAGGTGCCCAAAAGAAGGCATCCTCCACTTGTGCAACTGTCGATTGACGCGCTGCAATACGATCCCACTCGAGACTATTCTTATGGTGCGATAAGAAAGGCCACTCTTTAAGACACTGGCCCCAGCCGGCTCCGTCCTTCCTCCATTAGATGCATAACAATGTTTGCATTGAAAGACACTCAAAGACCTCGGCCCCGTGTTTGGTTTCTGCTCGAGATGCTTTTATGATAATATCGTGACCGCTGAAGCGTGGGATGGAGCGGCTTACTCCAGTTTTTATGGGTCACTCTTGCGGCACTCGCATTGCAACAGCGTAACAGTGTGTCTCAGGTACTAAGGTTACGGTCGATTGTATCATCCCTTTGCAACACCTTGTCTTTGCAGTTCTTGCTCGCAACGCTGGTAGCGGCCTGCTCGTGTGCCCGCCTGGACAACAATTATCTACCTCCGCCGGGAGCGGCTGCTGCTGGAGGTGGTCCCGGGCTGACGGCTCCTTCGCCGGGCGGTGGTTCCCGCCCTGGCGGTGCGCCAGGTGGTCCGGGAGGATCCGGAGGCTTCGGAGGTCCAGGAACGGCACCGGGTAGTGGTGGCTTCGGAGGTGGTGCTCCGTCTGGAGCAGGATTTGGTGGTGCCGGCCCAAGTGCCGGTGGTTTCGGAGGACAAGCGCAGCGACCGGGTGGAGTTGGTAAGTCTGTGGAGTTTAAATCGTGAAGAAACGAATTTGCATGATATTTTGCTATACAGGAGGGGGCCCAGCTGCTGGTCGTCCAGGAACGCCGGCACCTGCTTATGGTCCGCCTTCGAGTGGATTCGGTGGAGGTGCACCATCATCGTTTGGCGGCGGTTCTGGAGCTCCTTCGGGTGGATTCTCGTCGGGAGGCAGTGGATTTGGTGGAGGTGCCCCAGGAGCTGCTCCAGCTGGTCCAAGTCAACCACCGATAGAAATCATTTCCTACGAAAACATGAACAACGGCGATGGAACCTACAAATACAGGTAAGTGCGTTTCTGGATTATTTTGAGATCATCATGTCTCATACTCACTGTTATTTTCTTTTAGCTACGAAACGGCCAACGGTATTAAGGTGCAGGAGCAGGGTGAGATCAAGAACAAGGGTTCCGACAATGAGATTCCAAGCGTGCAGGGTTCCTACTCCTATACCGCTCCGGACGGGCAGGTTATCACCGTGACGTACATCGCGGACGAGAACGGATTCCAGCCACAGGGAGATCATCTACCAACGCCACCGCCGATTCCGGCAGAGATTCAGAAGGGACTTGATGCGATCGCTGCCGCTCAGGCTGCTGGTGGTAGTGCCGGAGGCCCAGGAGGTCCAAGCGGTGCTGGTGGCTATCCTGGTGCTGGCAAGCCATCCCAAGGCTATCCCGGCTCGGTGACTGGTTCGGGTGGATATCCTTCTGGAGCTGGCGGTCCAGGAGCCACCGGTCCTGCTGGTGGACGTCCTGGCCAGGGAGGCTACCCGAGTGGACCGGCCGGTGGTTCGGCTGGCTATCCTGCCGCTGGAGGTCCTGCCGCACCCGGAGGTGGCGCTGGATATCCATCGGGTGGTCCGGGAGCTCCCGCAGCCCCGCGTCCCAGCGCACCCGGAAGACCGTCGGGTAATGGGTCCTTTAATCCTCAGTCCGGTTATCAGTATTAAAAGCGCCAACGTATCACATTAAGCCCACAAAACACCACTATCGTGCAAAGTGCATTTAAAACGACAAGCAAAAACTCAAACGAAACCAACGAAATTGAAGCGAAACGATACAAAAAATGAGAAAAATAGTTCACTCGCTGTAAATAAGGTGAAATGGTGAACGGTTGTAATAAAAAAAGAAAACGAAACACTTCGAGTACGTCTCTGTGTTAACGATGTTGAGAAAAGTAAGCGGGAAGATGATGATGACAGTGCGGGAGGTTCAAGCTGCCTGGGAACTGGTTTGAACTTGAACTTGACCGGCGCGAAAGACGAAGGCCGCCTGAGTGTCTGGAGTCATGGTGTGATCTTTAGCGTTGAAGATGAATGAATGGAAAAAGCTCGACTCGAAGTCGACTCTGAAGCAGTCGACTTAAAAGCTTGTCGCATCTCTTTGAAAAAAGCTCCGACATGAGATGCACACTAGAGAGATGAGGTGTACAGAGTATGGTCACTTCAAAATAACTAATAGATATACTTAAGTACACGTTTATTGAAATTTGTTTTAGTAGAATAAGTTGAAATAATTCATAAGATCACTTGCAAGAAATTCCCTTACATCATGCAAACCCTTCTTTGACCTGGAGGGGGGGATAATTTACTATGCTTCTTGAAAGCGTTTTTCCACTCCCTTATAGTCTCATCACACTCATCCATAAATTATAGACATGTCTCTTTAATGTCATCACAACGTGCATAATTGCCATTTCACAGTTCAACCGTGCATACCGACTGATTTATGTTCCATGCTACCAGATCCATCCGCAGTTCAACAAAGGCGTGAAGATAATGTATCGAAATAGAAGCACGAGCGATGAGCATAATTTGTACAAGTCAATTTGAAGCACCATCAGACGGGGATCATCGAACATCTAATCGGAACGGAGCCGGCTTCGAAAAATCGTGACAGGTTCGGAGATGGTCTAGGTAAACCATAGGGCACTCAAACGAACTCAGTTTCGAGTGCGATATCGCTCCGTACATGAGCCGAATCGAGCTCAAAAAGGAAGACACTCGTTTGACCCTCAATTCGCATGACTTGATGCCCCTACATGCCATCCTCCGTAATGGTCACAGCCTTTGGGATCGCGCTTTTCGATCACAATGCTTTAAAATGTCATCCTCATGTGGAGTGGTTTGTGTACTGCGATCGAACTGAATTATCCGCCTAGATTACCACCCGCCTCTGTGTGAGTCGTGACATGGGTACTTGGAGGATAGCCAAGAAAAACCAAAGAAGGTGGGACGCTCCAAAAGGAAACTGTCAGGTTGGTCACCACACATCGATTGGCGGTTCACGGAAGCTTGACTAACAAAATATTACATGGAATGATATTTATTAACCATTCATTATCGCTTAATAATCGCGTGGGTTCTACTGCAGTAATTCAAACTTAAAAAGGGAAAGCCAAACTCAGTAAGGATAAATTTATTATTGATAGGTTATTATGGTAAATACTGATCACATAAGGCTTTGTATGTTTGTTGTCGGAGATGTAATATATAACTGACAATAATTATAAAATGTTATAGATTTGCAGCGACTTTACAATATACTTGAAGCTGATTGTCATTTTATGTAAGTTGAGGCTAATTTTAATTGTGTTGAGCGTTGTTGTCACTGGAAAATTACGCTTTCGTCCGCACACGGTCTCACGCCTTCGTCTGCCAGTCCGTTATACCGGTCTGAATGGCGGACGCCTCCACGCCATCTTGCCACCTCAATTTGGGCCTACCACGCCTTCTCTGTACTTGTGGACGGCCTAAAAAACTTTGCTCCTAAAGTCCTAAAAATAATATCCTATATAGCTACTAATCTAGACTTAAACATAACTTGAACTATTTAAAAAAATAGAAATAGATGAATAATATGAAGAAGAAGTAATCATTAGCTTAGTTGTAATCTAGATCAAAACCCTCTATAATTCCACCACAACAACGTACTACAAATATGTCAAGTGCTATTGAACATGGATAATCATGCGAAATTGCATAGCTTCAGGCGTTATGAGAGCTCCATGTATGAAATTCTCGTACGTATTATGGGTTGAATATTAGAAATTAAACTTCAATGTTATGTATCATATCTATTGTTATGAAAGTATTGTATATTTCAGCTTTATACTTTCGTTATCTGTTCACAACATATGAAAGCTTTAATCGGGATCATTTTAACAAACAGTTCAATTACCACACTTTTACTTTAACAGTAAACAATATCCCTCATCCTGCGTGAAAAATAGTACTTGTATTGCTAAACCATTTTAGTTTGCATCTGCCCTACAAGCAGAGGGGCAAATATTGTAAGTTCACGGGTGTAACATTCACCTCATTTCGCTTAATTATCCTCCCTTATAGCCAATAATGTCTTCAAAAGTCGCCACCACACCCTAAAACGTAGGGCATCGTAGCCGACGACCGTTAATCCAATTGCTGAAACTTTTGACATTTTTACGCTGCGTCCAACTTCAATGTCCATTTTACGACTCGACCATCTTATCCCACATGTTGTGATATAAATAAAACATACCACAGACAAACAGCGTCCACTACAGACCTTTACACGTTGGAACAATTTCATTCATACCATGTACGAACCGTTTCGTTTGACTCTGCAATGCGTCGAGCTTTTCAGGCAGGGGTTGTATTGGAACGTAAAAAATAAACACATATGTATGTGCAGCATCGTGCAGTTTACAGTGTGACCGCTGTACTCCGCCAAAGAATATCGTCTTTTTATCAGCCAAACGTCTTTGAAGGTGTCAATTATGCTGAAGATAATAAATCAATTCTTCATTGTTGCTACGTTTAGCCACCCGTTCGAGGCGATTGGGCATCCATGGCGGGAGAAGTAGGAACGTGTCCCCCTAGCCCCCGGTAGTTGGTAGTTCGGTCGGGGATGCCGAGCAACAATGATGATCATTTTCTGATGACCATGGCGAGGCAGACGAGTCATAGCGGAATATACGCCTTCCAGAATCTGTGAAGTGGCCTCCGCAATGCCCACCAAGATGACATCCTTTTCTTTGGTTCGTTTTTTTCAACTCTCAATATGTGGTGTGGCGTTTCGGATCGAGTCACAATACGGGTTTACCTTCTTCCCCAAGTCACAACTTCATAAGGTCAGTCTGGTGTGGCCACTCGCGAACGGGTTCGAAGTTCGCCGATGTCCACCAGAGCATCTTCACGACGCTTTACGCATGTTTCGCATTCGCGTACGCGTTCTTGCCAAGCAGACGCACACGTACGGATGGCAGATTTAAAGGTGAAACTGGTTTCACTCTTTACGAACGAAAGGGGACGCACATCTTCCTTGACATCTCGCCCCGTTTCGATCGTTCGAGGGAGTCATGCTGATTTCGACGGAGTCGAACGGGCGTCATAATTGATAACTTGATTTTTCTGTGGCCTGACCACAAGCAGTATCCGTTTTTGTGTTATGTTGTTGTTGGAAGATTCTCGACCCATTGGTCTGAGCTACCGTTAGGTGCGGTGGTTTTATGCGAATGGGTAAGTCCATTAGTGGATGGCAAGATACCATTCTGGTATTAGACTGGCGTCTGCTGAACGGAAGGCAATAATTTGTCGTACGTTGATGGTATTTCCCCATGAATGGATCGAACGGTTAGGCTGTTTGGGGTGTCGTTCTTGGAGCAGCATTATATCGACACAAAGAAGGACAAATAAGGAATCGCTAGCGAACATCGATCGGAAGTCTGCATTCATTTAGATTTGGTTTTATCACAGGCGATTTGATTGAACCTAAGGTTAAAAGATGAAAAGAAGAGGGTGTTGTGAGTACCAAAAATGGTTAAATATTATAAGAAAAACTGTTTATCTATGGCTAGACAAACTATTTGTCTACGATTAATAAATATCATCTTTATTTTTGTGCAAAAAATAGGCTTTGATTAAAATGTAAAAAATATTGAAACTAGTGCGTACATGCCAAATAATGAAGAATAATAACTTAGCCCACCTTAACCTATTTTTTATGCACTAGTTTATTACTCTGTCATCGCTGCTGACGATGCTGTTGAAAGGTTATCGTAATAATGCAATCAAAATAATAAAATAAAATCGATTACGGTTAATTTGCCCAGTTACTTCACACGGTACCACCGTCCCGTTATCATTTCCCAGTGCTCGAACGAAGATCATCCAAAATGAAAATAAAAGTGGCTTAAGTTTCCACCACCAACTCCCTCAAACACTGTCTGCTATCTGCATCCACCCGTCTTTGCCCCCATATCGTCGAATCTGTCCCCTTGACTTTACGGCGAAGCGCCATCCAGCAAGCGGCCGAGGTGTAGATGGCACCGGGTAGCGCCCTCTTTTCATGTGCTGCGTACTTCAAACCAGCTGCACCGGAGAGACGAGGCCGAAATGTCACGAAATTGAGGCGGTGGCGGTTGGCGCTGGGCTGGACGAGGCGGGAAAGATCATCTTCAGCTTGTCCAGCGGCCGGCGTGCCGGCTTCTTCATGAGCTGCGACTATGGTAATAATAACAATAATCAAGTACCTCCCAGTTCGCGTGCGACTGTACAGTTTGCAGACGGGGGATGGGCAGAGAGAAAAACAGAGACAGAGCACTGTATGCGTGCATAGGTTGGGGTCGGTAGGTTTTGGTGGCCAGTCAGTGTGTCAGACGAAAAGATCGCCACGAAGAAGCGGCAAAAGGGACACACACACACACCATTCGGACACAGCATTCCGCTGCTCTCGCCGTGTCTTCTCTCCGCAACAATCACACCAAACACTCAACGGTGGAGGTAGTGTATAGTCGATAGCGCACCTCTACCGCATAAGTGCACGAGCGCGCGATATTCGGCAGCACCGTATCCTCCGCAGCGAAACCTCCGGGAGGGATGTATAAATATCTCCCACAAAGTGCCCTCCCAGCGGCAGAACGTAACGTCACCACCTCCGAGCAGGATCGCCCAGCGCATAGACAGCTTTCGTCTTCGAGTTCCTTCCAGCGTTTAATTTCGTGTGATACTACAACACTTCAATCGGACATTAGTTTTTGTGTGTGCTTTAACGAAACCAGAATGAAAGTGATAGTAAGTTTGGTGAAAAAATTCGAGTGCCCCAAGTGTTAATTGCATACTCTTTCGTGTGTACAGATTTGCGCCTGTGTCGTGCTGTTGCTGGCGTTCGGTGGCGTGGAATGTGCTCCACAGGGACCGGCTACCGAACCGATTCCCATCATACGCCAGGAGCAGGAGGTGAACCCAGACGGAAGCTACAGTTGGAGTTACGAGACGGGCAATGGTATTGTGACAGAGGAGCAGGGTTTTCTGAAAAATCCTGGCACTGAGCAGGAAGCACAGGTGAGATGGTGAAAGTTCTACTAAAGAATAACTCGGTTCAAAAAGGACAGTTATAGAATGTGTGCTCATAGAGAGAAAGTGTAAATGAATTATTTTCGATTCGATAGCTAGCTGTCCCTTTAGATCCTTTTCGATTGGGCCTAGACTTCTTCAATTTGGCTATTCGTGTTACAATTTCATTGATTAGCGCAAGGTCGTTCAATATTTTGTGTGTGCAGGCCGGATTGGATAAAAATAGTGAAGCTGAAGTTCAATCTCGTTATTTTTGACAATAAAAATTCAAACCGGGGTCAAAAAGTAATTAGACATGTATCTACAAGTATCCCATCAAGTCCTTTAAAACATAATGTTCGTTGGCGGGCTGCACCTTTGACCTACGGACCTTAGGCAGATGATTTTTGATTTAACATGTAAAAGTTTGATAGTTTTGTACATATGCAGGATTTAGTTCTATGGAGGACTTCTATAGTTCTTTGGATCCTAGTATAAACTTTTGCTGCGCTTGACGATTTTTTTACCAACCGGAACTGGCCGTCAATAGTTTGAATAACAATAGGTGTGCTATTTCAACAATTCTGTTACATTTTGCCAGTACCCATTTCTATTTCCAAATGTATTTTCCATTCCCATTAAGCAGTTAAAATCAGTTTACTTTGTTCTTAAAGATCATGCAAACAAACAATTGTTCATCTCAAAACTATTTGTTTTGTTAAAAAACAGTCACAATATTTATGATACATTTCAAATCGTTTTAAATGATTCTAACCTTTATTAACACGAGCTTTGGTAACAAATATCAATCATAATAAGCACTATCCTTTTAATCAGATTAAATTAAATTAGATAAATTTAAATTATCTCGAACACGAGCAATAGGAATGTAAGGGATAAAAAATGTAAACTGAAAATCGGTTCCATGAGTATTTTTGTATCTAGAGTGTTCAGAGTCCAAATTTCGTTCTAAAAAACATCTTAAAATTGTATGAAACCACCCCCACAAAATAATTTATTTGGTTCCTACTTTAAAAGATTAAATTGTTATAAAAAAAATTTGATATTTTGTTTTATGTAAATGTAACAAATGATCAATTTTATCCTTCAACGAGGACTTATCGTTCGGAAGTGTTCATAAGATGTTTAGTTCATAGGTCGATTTAAAATCCAATTCATTAAAAAAATAATCGTTAAAGCATTTAAGACCTTCTGTGCGATTTCATTAATTTATTTTATTTTTGACATGCCGTCCTAAAAGATACAAACGAAGGTTTGTTTTTAACAAAATATTTTTTATAATAACCCGATCACACTATTAAAACTAGAATGACTCTTGCTTAGAGTTCTTTATAAACGATTTATACCATTGACAAAACTATTGATTATATTGATAGATTGATACGATTGCATAAATTGAACAATTTGGTAATCATTTTTGTGCAACTGACCTTAACACTCAACAAAACCCACGCTAGAAAGCATTTTGACTCGACCCAGTTAGCTTGTTGGGGGAAACAAAATATTCTTTTATGTAAGAGTGAAATGAAATGTGAAACGCGCCCCTGATTGCATCGATTAAAGCAAACCGACCCACCCGTCCCCGCGAATGCGGCAATCCACCCTCAATTGCTGTAAGTCCATTAATCAAATCCGCTTTACCAAGCAAATATTTATAGCATCTTTTGGCCCCCGCATTGCCCTGTGACCCGCTGACGGGCTCGTTCATCAGTGTGACTTTTCTTTCTAAGCTGTTTGCTTCATCGCCATCCCAGCGCGCACCGTTCGATGGAATTTCTAGGGCTGATGGTGACGCACCTCCCCTAAGGTCGTGGATGTCACTGGCAGTGGAGAGAATTTACTGTGACTGTTGCTTTCGGAGACGGGTTGACATGATCACTTTGACTGAAATGCTGTTGGCTTTTGACGAGCAGATATGCAAACGCCATACGGTTCCCGTTCCCGCCCGTGCACAACCGGAGCCTGGTGCAATCGAACAGGATCCAGATCCGAATGGTCACACGGATTACCGCCGCTTGGTTGCGCAACGATCTGGTTCGGTTTTTTTTTTCTCTCTCTCGCTTTTTGGTGTTCGTGACCCGTCGATGGGTGAGAGATGGTGGTGCAAAAATAAAACGGCAGCACTTCGGAAAGGTTAATTGGCTTCCTTTCGGTAAAGTGTGCCCGGGAGTCCCATCAGCCACACTCTTACAACGGGTGTGCGGGTGAGTGTTTTCATTTAGGTTGGCGTGCAGCGACGGCCGCTGTCTTTTTAGTGTCAAATGTTGGCCAAACCTTTGACGATCCAATTGGCAATCATGGCCCCCCGTGGGGTGGGTGGGCAATGATATGGTTCAATCTCGTTATGATTTTTGAAGCCACCAATAAAACCAATGTTGCAAATCCGAGCGTGGCGCTTAGTTTGCAATAAAGCAGCAGATTTGTGGTGACAGGGTTAGGTTTGAAGCATTTTTTTTCTGGCCATGGTTTGCCATTTTAATCAGCTTGATTCTCATGCTTTTCGATGGAGCAATTGTTAAAGTCATTGGGTCGAAATTTTGGAAACAAAAATCTCACAATATCAACGCGATAGCCTGAAGCGCAAACTGATAGGCAATTGCACAATTTTACCAGCGCAAATGCTACCAAGTTGCCAACCGGTCGGCATTTATCGTTGTCGGTCTGTTGCGAAAGCCCTTTTGCGGCGGATTGGTTTATTTATTTACTTACACTTTAAATCCCACACAGACATCAACTACACCACTGTACAAGTGGCACGATCCGACAACAACACAACGATCGATAGCAATCACCCTCTTCACCGTTTCAATGCGTGTGTCGTGTGCCGCGCAGAGAACGAGTAATTAATTGATACTTTGTGGCTAGCTCACGCCGATATCCATCGACTAAACCACTCCGATCGAAACTCGTCCTTGGATCGTGAACAGCTCATGCGCAGACATGAGCACCCGTTCACACCTCGTCCTGGCGCAGAAGGTTAAACGGTGAGGTTCGTCGCATTGCCACTAAGCAGCTTCTTCGTTTTCGCAGGTGGCTCAAGGAGAGTATTCGTACACCGCACCGGACGGGCAGCTCATTCGGGTGCAGTACATTGCGGACGAGAACGGTTTCCAGCCGCTCGGTGATCACCTGCCTACGCCACCACCAATCCCACCAGCAATCCAGCGTGCGCTCGAGTACTTGGCCAGTCTGCCACCGAGTGATGATGCTTCGCGGAGGTACTGAAGGAGAGGAAAGCGAACACATTTAGCACGTAGAAAACTCCATCGTCAGTCGCTCATTTAGGTTTAGAAAACAGTGAAAACGAAATACATTACTCGCTCATACCACACGTCGCGGGGCAATCCTATACCCAACAAGTTATGTGAATAAATCATAACACCTTTTCTGTATCTTAATATAAAACAAATTGTCTTATTCACACTCGTGGCACACGCATCGATTTCCGCACTGTAAGGTACAACAAAACCTTCGCACATCTCCTAATCGTTGAACACAACAACGCGTCATCATTATCGAACGTTTCGTATCAGCGTCTAGCGTTATCCTTCACCCAGGCAGGCTTTTTAGCTAATCCCTCCGACACATCGATAGCTGTTTTTGCCACCCATCAAACTAATCACCCGTCAGCATCCTGTGTATGATTCGCGCGCGCGCGCATCGGACGCTTCTGCCTGCGAGCTTTTCGTTCTTACATGGGCCGTCTGCTCATAAAACGCACCGATCAGCACCATAAACTGGCGAAGCGAAACGAACGTTTCAATCTCAAGGCAAGTGGCATCGGGTGGGCCTGAGTGTCCGGATGAATGAACTATGGTAAGATTATGTTTATTGGTTGGTTCGTGGGTATCTATGTGGAAGGTGTATCGGCTTACGTATGTTACACAGGCTTTGCGTACCTTAGGATGCGCCTTCTTCCCGTGTGGCGCCTTCTTTGTTTCAATCGGCTAGTCAAATCGGTTGGCAGAAGTCACTATGGGACGTTTGAAGTATATATTACATTCATTATCGAGTTTATTCTTTACTGTTTTCACTGCTGTTGCTGCTGCTGTCACTGTTTTCAGATGGAATAAAGCTATTTCAGAAAACAAAATTTATATTTTTTTTATTAGGCTATACTGTCACATACACAAACATCTACAACTAAATGAACGAATGAATAGTAAGTTAATTTAAGAACTAAAACATAACTTTAACATAAAATATATTGAAAAGATCCAGAAAATTTAAAACTTTAAAATATTCTAGGCATTGATGGACACTGGAAGAAAACTAAAATTGCTCAAAAAAGAAATGCTGTCGTTGTGAACATAATTGAAAAACCTGCCGGGTTCTTCTTCTCGTCTCTCGCAGTTAGGCTGGCCTAAGAAAGTTTTACATGAATTATTATTATGTATTTAGTATTTTACTACCGGTATAAAGGCCGGGGCTCCATTTTCACTAGCGCATCTGGCGGCGGTTGACCGAAGCATTTTGGCACTACATTCTGAACCGTTTCAGAAAATGTTTACGTTATGTTTATGTATTTTTTACTTAAACTGGACTGAAAATGTTTTGTAATAGGTACATACACATGTTCTGCATGCATTTCAGTTATTTCCGCCGGAAAGTTCGATGAAAAAATAATCACTTTTTTTAGATCCAGCTCGACCATTCCATCGATTACTAAAAAAGCTTCCACCGCTAGATGCGAAATTACACTAGCGAGTACGGACCATGTTCCCCGGCCTTAAGGTTGAATTACACAACCCCATCTCTTAACCGGAGCCGGTGCATGTCTGGATGGACCACCCATCGCTTAGATTTAATTCTGAATGATATAATCATCGAATATGATGTACTTCAGAGCTTTTTGTTGAAAAGATTGTATGTATACACATTTGGTATACACATATTACAAGAAAGTTATATTCATTTTAATAGGTTATATGCTATATTAGGTTTCACATCGCAAGGAAGTTAAACATATACAACCAGTGGCGGATTAACACGAGTTCAGGCTCTCAGCGGTCATACAAATGTAGGCCTTTCTAAAGTGTCGAGCGAGTAGTTGTATGAGAAATTCTAAACCAGAGATAGATTGAGAAGCAAATTTAATAGTGAGCAGGAAGGTGGTTTCCTCGTGCGGCCACTTAGTTTGCGTAGTGTTTAATCGGCCCCTGTGTATAACTAAAATATTTAAAAATTAAAAAAAATACTTTCAATATTTCATACTGCATCTTTAGGCTTTTATCCACTCCCAAAAAACAAGAAGGTTAATTTCCGGTTAAGAGGATTTTCACCCATTGTTCTTATATAGTATCACATGGAAATAGAATAGCCCACCGGGCATATATCTTCACCAAATTTAGCCACCAACACAAAAACACTCCCAACCCTCTCCATCGCAAACTCTCCATCGTTAGTTAGCCCTCGAGTCGGATACAAATTTCTTGGAAGCGTGATGGATTTAGCAGCACCGATCGAAGCGGTGTTTATTAATTGTTTTGATTATGCCCACGAGAGCCTGTACAACATCCGCCGCCTTCGGGCTAGTGTATAAATATGAATATTCATGAACCCTAAAGAATATTTACGGCTGGGCGTTACCACCACGATTTCCGCCCGTAATCCTGTGCTGGGCCATCTTAACGATCGCAAACCGTCCAGGATGTGGCACGGGTATTGATTCTCCTTACTCCCCCCCCCCCCCCCACCAACATGATGCGTACCGAATTTGCTAATCGGCAAATATTTTACATCGTTTAACTTAATTGACTTCAGCACGGCTTCATTCGACGGCGGGTGCTTTCACTATCGCTCGATCGGATTCATTTCCTTCGTGCAGGCGGGGTGCAAATGGCAGCGGCACGCATATTTTACCGCGAAATGCCCTTGGATTTGAATGCATTTATGGAGCTAAAATTGGTTTTCAGGGACCCGTGGAGGCGACTAGCTGGCACTGCGATACAACAGCTGCATTCCTGCGATTGGCATATCAAGCATACAGTTAGAGAGGTAAGCTTCGACATCTTGCTCGAAATCATGGCAAAGTGTAGGAGCGGCGAGAGAAAGAGAGAATAGTTTGACCCTGCAAGATCACCTCATGCTCGTGTGTGCCTAGATCATAACGATTTGGGTGCGCTTCTTGTGTGATCTTCTTCTGCTTGCTGCGTCGTCTGTCGCCGATGGCTACTACTACTACTACTACCTGTCAATGATGCAATAGCCCCTGACGGTGATGGTCCATCTGCCATTGATCCGCACGGGCAATCAAATCTTCCGACTGTGGAGGGTGTCGTTGAAATTTATGCAAATTTTGTCTAACGAACAACTTGTTTCTAGGCCCTCCGTTGTCTTTTCTCTCTCTCTTTTACTCTCTTTCTATCGTGTTGTCTCCTTCGTTTATCGTTTCTATCAAGCATTCCCCGTGGACTGGGTGGCCTGGGTTTGTCCAGAAGAAGGTAGAAGAAAACGATCGGTGTGCGCCTTATGGTGATTTGCTAGGACAACCGGACGCTGGCTCGTGTTTTTTGGAGCCGAATTCTCCCATACAACTCGAAACGAAAAAAAAAACTCCGAAAAACGACACGAGCTCGGCAGAAGACACACACCAAACAAAACAAAAAAAGCGATCGCACATTGTCGCACGAACCGATATAAATAGCCAACGCCTCGCTGCGGCTGCTGCCAGATATCGGATCCAAGCTCGACAGCCAACAGTAGTGTATTGCTTCTTCGATTCTCTTCTAGCGTGACGTTAAGCAGTGGAATTAGGTTCCGTGTGGCCGTAATCAAAGTGTACACAGTCAACATGAATAAGGTGTGTGGTGGCGTTAGTGCGAAATATTGTTGAATTAACGATTTTTGGATTATATTTCATTACGGTGCTAAAAAATGTGTTTTAAAGGATTGCCATTAAATGTGCAAACTATTTCACTTTTATGTGTCTGTGTTCTAGCTCGCCAGTGTGCTCGTGATCGCGTTAATTGCAACCGTAGCGGCAGATAAGGACGCAACCGTGCTGCGACAGGACGCGGAAGTCAACCCGGACGGTACATACCAGTATGCGTACGAAACTTCCAATGGCATTGTGGCGGAAGAACAGGGTACACTGAAAAACTTGGGAGAAGAGCAAGCTCAGGTAGGTGTACAGAAGGGACACATCCATCATTTCGAGAACTTGCGTTTCATCCCTCAATCGATCTATTTTACGTACGATCAGGTGGCACAGGGACAGTACTCGTACACCGACCCGGAGGGTAATCGAGTCTCGGTGCAGTACATCGCCGACGAGAATGGTTTCCAGCCACAGGGTGACCATCTGCCGACACCACCACCAATCCCGGAGGCAATTGAGCGCGCCCTCCGACTGCTGGCAAACCTGAGCCGGAACAAGCGTGGATCCGTATAGTTAAAGCAGCTAGCAAACTCTGTCCCCTTTTAGCGAAATAAGTTAGTGATACAGGTCCCGGGCACTTGGCAGCAACTAGTCATGTTTCTGAAGCGTAAAGTGACAAAGGAAATAAAAACCACCATTCTTTTAAACTAGCTGATGGTGTCGTACAACATTATTTTTTGTGTGTGTCTTAAACAGGTGGGTTCGTCGCTTACTCGTTCGTTGAACTCTTTTCTACCGATTCAGTGACTATCCAAGGGAAAAGTGATGCTTTGATAGTTTGTTTGCAGTTACTCATTTGTTTACTTTTTTATACGCAAAAAAGCTTCTATTTACGGCGAAAAAATCCTCTATTCCCTCCACACCCGCGCCCGCTGAACTTGACATTGAGTATCGCTTAAGATGGCGATGGGTTATGCAAACAGACTGCTTTTGTTGGCGTCGCTGTTTTGTTTCGGACTCCTGTGTGATGCTGTTTCGAATTTAAAATCCCCTATCGAGCAGGCGGCAATGCAATCCACAAGCGACCTTGCACGTATCGATGTATAATTTTATACTGCTCTCCTGGTATCTGACCCACAAAGATTTATATCGACAGCATCCAAACACATGCCCGCCTTGTGGTAGTAATAGCATTAATAATAATAATAATAGTAATGATGATGATGATACCCATCGTGATGACGAAACTAGTGGCCTTCGATTTTCCGGTCTGTATCGGCGCGTATCACACGTATGCTAAACAAATGGACGAAGCGATGCGATCCAACGAGACCACACGAACGAAGACTGCGAGACCGTGAAATCTCACCTGAAACCTTGAATCTTCGGGCAAGAAGATCCGGTCCGCGTTGGTAAGCGCAGGATGACAAAGGGGACATCTTCGCGATGGTTGCGTAGTGGAGGATTTGTTTGGATTTTGTTTTCGTGGGCGATTGCAGTCAATGGAAGAGGTCCCGATGAGAGTTTAAAAATAGGTCTTGAGACGTATTCTTACGCATTCAATTGGATATAGTGTGCGGGAAGGTGAGTTGCGTCTGTATGAATTTCAATCGGTTCTGGTTCTGTTTGGGCTTATGACATATTTCTGAGTGGGTGAATCGTAGGAAAGGTTAGGGTGATATTGTTTATGAGGTCATTTTGCTTATTGCAAAATTCACTTGTACCAGATTGTTTGGTTGGAGTGTTGACTTTTTTATAACTCGAATAAATTGAATTTACAATAGGAATGTTAAAATCACCATTCAAAACAGAGCTATATTCAATTATTGTGTGAATTTGAACGTGAAAATCGTTGTTTAATGATATTTTACGAATTAGAAATGAAAATATTTTGTATTATTTTTCAAACTGTACGATATTAGATTACATAAATACGTACAACGTGTCTTACAAAATATATTAAATTTAGGTAAGACTTAGGTTTTAATCATTCCCTTTTAAAATTTCAGCTGGTTAATACTTCAGCCGAGTGAATCAATTGTTGAATATAATACATTATTGTATGATATTTTTCGTAAATAGTTGTGGTACGTAATATTATGTCGTATCTTCAATACATATGAATTTTATTATATAGCTTAAAAACTTACTTCTGGATAAGGATTTGTTTCAATTAATAAAACATTGTTTAAGGATAAGCCCATAAACTAGTTGTTTCATTATCATTTTTGTTTGGCAGTATTAAACTCCTTTTTAGTTGTGCTTGATTGACCTAAGCGACACGATTAAATTGGAGGTCACTTTATAAGCATATATATAATATAAAATAAAATATACGAAGGCCTAAAATCATATTTGAAATTGAACCTTATACTTTCAATTACAAGCTTTAATCACTTCATATTAAGATGTATAGTAAAATGGATACCCAATTTATAAACACTTCCACTTAATTTCACGAGCTGTTTAACTTCAAATGCACCACAGTAGAATGACAATGCGTTCACGCCCACGTCTCTCACACAACTGACTCTAAGCTCACTTGCCATACCTTTGTCACACATGTGTGTACATTCTAGCTACACTCGACCAGCCTCTAAATTAGTATATTTTACGAGATGAAAAACGTATCATTCTCCACCTATCACCCCAACAACAGCAACAGGTTCATCTGGTTTATCAATTGACATTCGGCGGCAGGATAATAACTCTTACCGGGCTCCAGGGGACACGAGCGAAAAGGTGAAAAATATCGAGCATTTTTGTAATAAATTTAATGTTCACTGATTTTGCGATACAGAGGCAGTTGTGAGTGCGACGCGCAAGTTGAACCACACTCAATGGTATATAGAATCCAGCTCATATTTACGCGATGCTTGGAAGAACCGACACCTTTCCGATGATTATATTTGCATCAGTTTCTAATCAAATAAATTCATCATCCCTGGGAAATGTGACTATTCGATTTATGTCAAGGAATGATTATGAAGCGCCACAGTACAGCTGGGCGTATATAAAAAGACAATCATGTTGAACGGAAATTAAACACACTTTTCTAATTGTGCGTAACGGTTGTAGCTTGCGGTGAATTCACAATGCGTCTCCATTTGGTAAGTGGTAGCTTGTAATAATATTGATTTTAGCTTAAACTCACTAAACTGCCTGTTGTTAGAGCTTTATCGTTCTAGGCGCTGTATTGGCATGCGTCTTGGGTCAGGACGATGGCAAATACAGACCATCGCCGAGAGAGCTGACCACTCAGCGGCCCCGACCATACCAGCCGTACGTTGATCCTAGATATCTTCAATATCCGTACAACACGTACCGTTACTCGAACGATCGTCGCTACTACAATCGAAATGATGGACGATACAATTCGGGTAATGATGGTAAATACGTGCCTAGAAATGATGGCCGCTACGTGCACGTTGACAACCGATACAAGCACGTGGAAGGACCCAGTGGCAGCGGCGCAGGTCAGGCAGGATCTGCGGGCAGTGCAGGTGGCGCAGCAGGTGCTTCTGGAGCGGGAGCTAATGCAGCTGATACTAACCCACCAAAACCAGCAACCACTACTTCAGCACCATCTGCACTGCCACCTACCCCTGTTCCAACGTTGGCTAGAATAGCCCAGGTGAAGGTTGCTCCCAAGCCAGCATACGCCCCCGATGGATGGAAAATCATACGTCTGGAAAACCAGGTGGAAAACGACGGTTACCACTATGTGTGAGTGAAGCTTGGCAATTTGAAACAGAACTTTTAAGTTATTAGCGCTTTGTAAACTATCTATGTAGATTTGAAACCGAAAACGGAATTTTAGCGGAAGAAGCAGGACGCATCGAAGACAAGGGCACTGCTGCGGAAGGACTTCGTTCGCAAGGTTTCTACCAGTACGTCGGAGACGATGGAGTAGTTTATCGAGTCGATTATGTCGCTGATGGCAACGGTTTTCTGCCGCAGGTACGATGAGTAAACCATGTGTGACTAATGCTCATGGTTGATCACCAATGGGAATTTAAAAACATGATTAATGTATTTTTTTACCATCTTGCACAGGGTGACCATATACCAAAGGTGCCACCGGCGATCGAAAAATTGCTCAAATATTTAGCCGCACAACCAAAGTGAATCTAAAGAAACCAAGTTAGATTCACTTTTTTGAGGAACGATAACGCTGTTTTACTGGTGAGAATCAAATCTTTGGAAAAGAATGCTTCATATAGCGAAGAGATTCGAAGACAAATTCAAAAACGTAACGCTTTCGTAACGGCGTACATGTGCTATAAAAGAATGTTTTATAGGAAGATCGTTGATATTACAATGCAGGGCAGAGCCATCAATATTACGAATTAAAATTTGAATTTTGTTATATTTGTTTTAATGTAATACAAAAAAATGTTTTTGATGTAATCCTAAACCAATAAAATACAAAAATAAATAAATAAAACAAAATTTTACAATTTGCATACTCACATAATAGAGGTTTCTAAATGTCTTTTTGCATTCACAAAACAAAAGTAGAAAGAAATTTCTTAATTTAGTACAGGCCATTTTGCTCCTCGTACTTGTTTAAAATTTAAACCAAAACCATATTGTCAACACTTTTTCATTGGATTTCAATATTGGCTTGAATTCTATAAATATCAAATGTGTACTAGTTTGTTTCGGCTCGTCAGATGTAAAAATCTTGTTTGTAGGTTCATTCTTGCTGTTTTTTAATACTTTTGGTACACCGGAAGAAAACAACAGCAGCATTACCGATTTCCAAATATTCAAAGATAGATACTAACAATGAGATATGAGGAAGTGTAGACAAAGTGGACGAAAGAATTATGTTATGATGTTAAGATCAATGGCAAATGTCTGTGTCTATACTATAACGCAAACTATAGTGTAGTTTTATTGTACATATGCAAATATTTATCGTGTAACAAAATTTAGCATGCTGTTTGTTCTATTAATGATGTTGCCGGCACAGATTGGCGAACCCTGTTACAGCAAACATAAACATAACGCCTAAATGTAGGCTTTCGTGTACTAAATAATTCAAGAAATTCCTTAGGCACTGAAGAAATTCTTTCGATGTCACCAAAAAGCGAATGTTGCCAGTCGCCTCTAATCCATTAAAAAAATGTAAAAAAAGAACTGATGAAATTGAGTTGATTCTATTATCTTGTATGCATACAATTGATGACCGATGTTTTTCATGTGTGAGTTTTTATGTCCAGAGAATGACAACATTAAAGTGTGTCTTAGCCTTTTGTCTTATACATACGTTAAGTTATGTTCGTGCCGTTTTTATTACCTACCATTATATACGTTTTTATTGGTAAAACATATTTACTTCTAATTTTCTGTAATTGAACTGTGGTGATTTTTTTGTTGAAAAACTTCATTTTAACATATATTTAGATGAATAAATTAAATGTTAAAAAAGATTATCCAGTGCATAGTTTTAAAATAGTTTTAAGATTATTATGGTTTTTAATGAAAAATCAGGCGTTTTTATTGATTCGATGTAAGAATCTTCTTTTTTTTCTTGCATGTTTTTTAAATCAGCCTTGCTAGTTTAGATATACATTTTTTATGCAAGGAATCTTAGTATAGAGTTGATCTTTTTTAACTTCATTTTGACCAATAAATTATTTTTAAACATGAACTCGTAAGGTCGAAGTCTGTAAAGAATATAATAAATTTAAAAAAAAAAAGTCAAATGTGTTTGTTTTTAAAACATGGTTCCAGGTCATGAAAAGTGCAGGTATATAGGGATTATATGCATCACAACCATACGGAACACTTCCAAGTGGCGACAGTAATCCATTTATCAATAGATAGTCTCGAAATATTTGCCTTCATGAGTAAGTAGATCAAGAATGCATGCAAGAACACACCTATCAATACAATTCCTATCAATATTACAAGCCAAAGAGAGCCTCCAATATGGTCAAATAAGAAGGAAAGAAATGGGTCAATTAAACTGAAGACACTACCTCACTTACTCCACCTGTCGATAAACACAGCAAAACTCTCAGTTCCGCTATCTGCAGCTTGTTCCATACTTGATCGAATTCGGGAACGGTCGTTGCGATTCACAAAATGATATAAAATGATGGTTTACTTGGTTGTTTTTTTAACATTTTGCCATATTGTACGCATAACTGAGCAGGATACATGACCGAGCGGCTACATGAGGTGAAATATACAGCGAAATGAACTATTTGGCTGGTGAAATATCTGACATGTACAGCTAAAGGGTTGGGGGAGACACAACATCCGCTTTCGAAATTCTATTAAAAATAATATCTTCTTAAGCAGAACATTCCCTAATTGGTAGAAATTATGAACTGTTGACTGAAAATTGACGAAGTACTCGATGTTGAAGTTATTCAATGAATTTAGTTACGATTTAGTGCACGATATTTGTTTACATTGCACATTAGCTGGTTGCTCTGAAACTTTATCTATCAGATATTTCGCCTGTCAAATAGTTCATTTCTCTGTATATTTCACCTCATGTCGCCGCGCGGTGATATAAATTAAAGCGACCGTTGTATCCAGGGAACGGCAACTATAGTTGCTCTTCGATCGAGTTTGGGAAAGTGGCTGCTGATCGCAAAAGAGTTATTTGGACGTGGAGTGAACGCGTCCACGACCCGCTCCGGCTTTTTCGATTTTTGTATGACTTCGTGAGTTTTGGACTGTCAGTGGGTGTTGATGTGTCACCTCCCTTACATTTTTCCTCCACACTTATACATTCTCTTTTGGATATAGCTTGATATTTAACGATTCTTAGTACTGAAGCTTTCGAAATTATCACGATTTCTTATCGGGAAATGAACAAAAATGAAATTGCTCGTTATGCAAGATTTTACTCGTTACTCTACTCGAAGGGGTATTCGTAGAGTATTTAGATTTGCAAGTTAGATTTAGATGCAAAAATTTAGCTGTAAGGGGTACTCGTTATGATGGGTTCCACAGTACCGCATATTTTTAAATTAATTTAAAGAGCGACAATTTTCAAACAATACGGCTAAAGCCGATCCTTCTGATAAAACAAGCAAACCAGAACTAAATAGGATATTTGTAAATGCTTCAGAAATTTATGTTTCTTACCAAAATGCACTAAATAGGCAGTTTTCGTTAATGATATCAATTAACCGAACATTTCCCCCAAACAAGTGCCACCAATACGAAAGCATACATTTTGCGACACCACAAGGCTAAATATTTCAGCGTTGCATACACCATATATTCTCCTTTGTAATAAACGTCAACTAGCAATTCGTACAGCCACCCATCAACCGCAGCGTTGAGTGCTCCGTTTCATCAACACGCTTCCAAACACAAAACATTTAGAAACGCTACTTTCGAAATTCGAAGATTCGATCGAAAATGAAGTACGGCTCAAGGATTGCAAATTGATGTACGCATACGGCACCAGTGACCACCTCCGTACTGTATGCAGATAAATTCTGCACAATTGTAATGTTCTCTCCATTTAAAGCGTCGTTCATCGGCTCTTCCCACAATCGATCGTATTCGGCCCCAGTGAAGGACTTGCACGCCATGTACGAAATTCAACGAACCCATCTTTTAGCATGGTAAGGTCGACTGTATCCTTCCTGACCCAAGGGTGACCGAAAGTGAGTTGATTCGGTACAAAACGATCCATTCACACGAGTAGCACCTTCGATGATTTGTCATCTAATCGCTAAACACACAAACACACGATTGCCCACAATGCTACTGGGCGTCTAATAAACGCCACTTTCGCTTCACCTCACAAATGCGCCCCGGAAAACAGGGGAAGAGGGGATGATTCTGAACGATTTTACGACCCATAAAAACCGTACACATCTTATTCTTCCGCTCATTTGCCTTATATGTAAATAAAGCTATAAAAAGTGTTAAAATGCGTAACTTTTGCATTTGTTCGTTTATGAGTGTGTAGTGTGTTCACGGGAAAGGGGTGCATTCCCGGTACGATCGATGTGGGCACTACTTTCTATTCGATTCGGTTCGTTTCACCTTGACCCTTGTTCACATCACCGGCCTTGGATGGCCTTGCGAGTGGTTTATCGGTAAGCTTTAACTACCGTCCGTTCCCTCGCCATTACCGATGGGATGTTTCTAAATTTTGGTGCCCTGCATCTCGCTGAGTGATCAATCTCACCCCTCTCAGGATCGATGGACCGCACGGAAGCAAGCGTCGCCAGCGGGCCCGCTTTTGGGCAGAAACGATTGAGCGCAATTATCCTGAATACTTAAGCCTCCCTCGTCCCTACCCGTCGGCGCCGGCATATGGAAGCCGCGTAGAGTGCAATTGACGGGCGAGTGTTGTGTCGGTCCCCAGATCGCCGATCGATCGTCTTCGGACGGGCAATAAACATAAACTTTTTACTGTCATATTTTTTGGCGCCTCTCACACCGCGCAGGAAGGCCGTAGTACTAGCTCTCCCCCATTTTGTTTCGTTCGAGTATGGCATTCTCCCAAACCGACCATCTAGCTGGACATTGCGACCACACCGCGTCAGTGTAGTATTTAATAGGAACTTTGCCGCAGCTTCAGTTTAGTTTGATTTAATCAATTACGGACACCGCAAGTACGCGCTCGCAGGCGAGTTCGTGCAACTTCGAGCCAACCCGACCCGGACAGTGGCAATCCAGTGGCAATGCAGTACCGCACACCTACGTCCATCTTAGTGAGTCATCCCAGTTACACACAGTTACTATAATGCAGGATGGTTTACGATCCGCGATCGGATTTGTGGCGCTTAGAGAATGTCAATCAACGGGTGTCTCGGGTGCGTGGGATGGTGAAAACTTTATTGCCTATCCCCAGCTGCCCTATGAAACTGTGGGGTTTGTGTGTGTGTGTGCGTGTGCGTTGGGTGAGGTGGGAATAGTGTCATCAACAAATGCCTGGGAACTATCCGGAAACCGACGATCGTCATCGACCTTGTGGTTGGTGCTAGTGGCGCAATGATTTACCTATTGTGTTGGTGGACTGACTTAGTGTGCCTCCGGAATTGATTAACCCGTTTAACGATGTGTCTCCAACGACGCCATGCGTTCAATGTCCAGGAATGTGTGGAATGTGCAACAGGAATTCTTTAGTGATACCCATTTTTCTCTGTTTGGTTCGTTTTGCAGATTTTCTTCTGTTTGGTGTGCCACATAGCTCTATGTGCACCGAACGATGGAAAGTATAACCCGAGAAAGTACAACAAAAATGGAAAATACGTGCACAGAGGTGAAGGTGAGTTGTGTTTAATATTCGTGTGCGAAAAAGGAAAGAATTAAAAGTAAAATTAAGCGTGCTAACAGATAGACGTTTCGTCGCATAAGAGTCCTGGAAGATTTATATGTGTTCTTGTTTAAACTCTTTGTCTTGACATTTTGCTCGGTAAACAGTAAAATTACGGATTGAACCTAGGTAACCAATAATAAGTTAGGCTATATTTATCTGTCCATAGTATGGGATAGTCGGTCCATTTATGAGTTTTGATACGTTTTATTGGCATTTAGGTTTGTAGCGTTGTAGCATGTCCTTATAATAATCTTTTTGAATTGGTTTACTGTCATAGATGGTTCAAATATTTTCGTTGAATCGTCATCTAGTGTTTAACATTTCGCTAAAATTAGTGCAATAATGTTTTGTCTACGCTATCTGCATAATTATTACCTCACCAATAGTTAAAGTTAAAGTAATGACAAAAATCATAAAGAACTACTGGCATTTACCTTACTGTGGAGAAATACTGTCAAATAAATTCACCTTGTACAAGTAATAAAACTAAGCAATACAGAACGATAATACGATAATTTGATTTTGACAGTTAAAAGTTGTCATTGAGAAGAAATTGATGTATTTTTTTGAATGTCTATGCTTATAACACACACATTTCACATTAAACACACATTTCCAAAGATTCCACAACTACCCGATCTTGAATATCTATATCGTGTAAACGGCTTTTGGAATATAATTAATACATTATCGAACATTATTTACAACAAAATACGCGATATCATAGATTCCAACTCTTCAACTTCGGTTAAAAACAGTCATATCTCGGGGAACACCTGTACTAAAATTGTTCTTTTTTCACATGATGAAAACTACAAGAGTGTACTTTTTTGCATTGAAAAAGAGCAGATAACTACCGGAAAAAAAGTATCTCATTTTCAAACATTTTGACTTTTGTTTACTAGTTTCCAAAATGTCAGAACGAAAAAAAATGTGTTCGTTGTTACTATGATTTGTTCCAATGCTATTCAAAGCTATATTGCAAATGTTCAGTTTTGAGTTCAAGGTTTTTTTTTGCAAGAAAATATGTAGAAAATAAAATTTAAAGATTAATAACGTCAAAGTTTAACTAAAATTCTCAAATCAACTATCTTTCAAACAATAACAATACCACATATTTCACCTTGAATCACACATTTTAAATAAAGTGGCTCAAAACGAATCATTTCTGTCAACCGGGCCATGTCACGACAACGTGCTCTTCAGCGAACTGACCAACGAAAGACTGACAGCAGAGAGAAAATGAAAGAGAGAGAGTGAGTCAGAGAGAAAGAGAGAGAGAGAGAGAGAGAGAGAAAGAGATGTGGTTTATTTTAATAGAGTAACTTCCTCGTTTATCTCAAATTAATAAAAATTTTAATGAAACATAAAGCTTACTTACCCAGCAGTTACAAGGAATTAAAAATGAATGTGGAAAAGGGCACTGACACATTTGAACCATTCAAAATCGATTAGATTTTAATATATGCAATAGATATTTACACATAACTAAATGATCCCCGCAAACTTTCCAAATCATCAATCATTTAATTTCATTAATGCTACGATCTCCCATTAGCATACAGTGATTGTGTCTGTGATTTGGATTTCCAATCAAAAGGATGACACTACGCTTTGTCACCACGCTAAATTGTGATGTTTTCCATGCTCCTCAATCATACGACCATATTTTGTTCCAAATTATTAACCACATCTTGGACACACGCAGCTACCCATCGAAGAAAATCTGCATTGAACGGAAATACGCAGACACATCAAATCACCCTCAAAACTAACAGAGCCGCACAATTCGAATGTATATGATGTGAAACCAGCGCGTATTGGTCGAGCGTATCAAATCAAGATAATGTGTTTGTCGGTCCACTCGCAACCCTTTTTGACGACTTCTCTAAACCGCTGAACACTGGTAGGAGCGATTGGGTGGTGTGTCGGCTGCGGAAATTTGCATAATTTGTTTCTGATTGGACATCATAAACATTTATGTTTACAGGAGTTTTCCGTTGCTATCGAATGATCTGCAGCCCGAGGCGGCCAGAGCGGACGCCGAACATAAGTTGTGTTAATATTAATTGTAATGTTAAAAATTGAATTAAATCGTATCCCATTAACCATGACGGACAGGAGAATTATTCATATCTAATCGTGTAATTTAAGAGATGGACATGTGTTTAACGAGCGATCGTGATATCTTCTTCCATTCGGGACAGGAGACTACGTGGAGGATCTGAGCCGGTACCGGTACGTGCACTATGACGATGGCGATCGCGGAAGGTACTACCACATACACATACCGTATGATGGTGGTTACGGCAACTACGAGGGTGGCCACGAGCCCTACCGATTCCCACCGTACGATCCAGCCGGAGAGTATGCGTAAGTGGATCGTTGAAAAAGGACCTGGATCCTGCTTGTGACCTTTTTTACATGCTTTTGTTTTCTTTCTCTTGCAGCGAACAAGTGAATAAGTATTCGTACGATCCTTTCCGAGCGGATTCATACGATATCAAGAAACCATCCATCTATCTTGAGTACGGTATACCTTCGGTGTCCGAAACTAACACCGCCTCCAGTGTAGTGGATGTCCGGAAGTCGTTACTGCCCGGACCAGGAACGGCATACCTACCCGTACCAGCATCAGGGGAACTCGACGTTCGTCAATCACTTCTTCCTGGGCCGGGAACGGCGTACCTTCCTGTGGTGTCTTCCAAAGAACAGAATCTTGCGATCGGCTCCTCCGAAAAACGATCAAAAATCCTTCCTCATCCTAATAGCATCGACAGTATAGATCACCTCACAACGGCTGCGAGCTCCGATCGTAACTCCGTGCGTGCTACGACAACACAGCCTCCGATCGAGACGACAACAGTGCCTAATATACTAACCGATCGGTCCGATCCGATCGATGACAGTTCGCTGCACGGCCGTCCCTGCTTTGCCACCAGCGCCCCACTAAAGCTCTCCAAAACGTGACGAGTGAATGAAAGCTTCGCCGAGCTTTTACGGATTCACCGCATTGCTGTGATGATCCACTTAGGTTAGTTGATAAGCGGTTCGTGCTCTGTATTTTGAAAGTTGTTGCCCCATAAACATATTCCCCCCACAAACACGATGATGAAAGATTGTTACGACCTTGACGACACGAGTCACATCGAGCGGTGTGATGTGATCTTGTTTTGATAAAGGTATAAAATTAACCTCCATAAAATATCACCGACTAGAGGCATACCGAAGGTATGTACAACCCCTCCAGATCCCTCCGAAAAGGCCACCTGAACGTCATAAAGTACGGTGACAAATTAACTGCTTCCGGTGGTGCTGATGATGCTTCGTTTGCAGATGCTACCGAAACATGACCCGAAGAAACACTCCGATGCTCTAATGAGTTGAGCAACACTGGCTGACAAGATAAACGGTGTCGCATTTGACTTGAGGGCAGATTTATGCAAATCCATCCCAAAGTGTCTCCACTGTGCAGCGGCAGTGGCGAACAAAGGCGAACCACACGCTCGCCGTATGTCATCTGAAGGATTTGCTCGGGATGGTTGATGAGGTGTTGTGTGTTTGGCTTTTCGGATCCTCGCCCATTTGCTCACATGCCGCTGATCTTGTCGCAAACAATACGCCTACATCATTATGGTTAATACGGTTGATTTGCATGTTTTCTGCACGCTTCGTTGACGACCCGAAAAAGAAGAGAAAGAAGAAGACGCGATCATAATAATCAGCAAACCCCGGAAAACAGAGGATGCTCCATGGTTCGACACTGTTCGGTTAACCTGCTTGCAATGCTAGGTCTAAATGTCAAGATCACCCGCACACATTGGAAATATTGCTCTTGATTTCCTTCATTGCTTTGTTCAAACTAGATCACCACCGTGAAAGCGATCATCCTTCGCTCGTTAGCAATCCTTTTAATGCTTACAAATATTTTTGGCCACCATATTGGTTCTTCCTCGAACGCTGTTCTTTACAGGATTCTCAAGCTTCGTCTCTCTTTATCTGTTCTCCCCCCCCCCCCTCTCTCTCTCTCTCTCTTTTTCTCTAACTCTCTTATTATTTATTTCTTTTTCTTTCTCTATAAATATTCTCTTTTTTACTTGTAGGTCCTGGCACCTGACCTTTACGGAGGCAAATTTCATGCCCGGTGATCGTCATCCTTGCGCTGCAAATGTGAAAAGATCATCGACGCTAAAGGTCGAAAAACAAGATCGCCTTTAAGCGATCGTTAGAATTCTTCCTCCGTTTCGTGGGCCGTTATCTATGTTGCCGAGCAGTGTTCCGTATTATTTTCGCCATTGTTGACTCAAAAAAACATTTGAACTCATGGACTTTTCGGCTGTTGGCTGGTTGACAGGGCAAGCGACAAAACGAGTGCCTTAATTTAAAAAAAAACTTCCCGATTCCTGTTTTTGACCACGAACCGTCTATCATTAGTGCAAGATTGTACCATTTATAGTGGTTTATTTGCATTCGTTTGCTGTGTTTTGACCTTTTGTGTCGCTCTATTTTTACTTAGCTTTTGGGAGCATATTGAACAAATAGTTGCAAAAAGCTTTTTCTAGAGGATAAATTAAGCAATATAAAATCACGGTGGTAGTGGACCGTTCTTATCATTTTAATTGTTTTGATTATTTCTGTTCGACGAATGGAACAACATATGCGTTTAAATTGGTATATTTTCTCCGTGCTACTTATCATTTTATCAAGTAAAGGATTTACATATCAAGAAGGAGGGAATTAAAATAGTAGCATTATTAACAGAAAAGATACCCGTTTATCCTGTTAGAGAAACAATTCTATCATCTTATATCATTAGGCATTGCGTAATAGACTATGGTAAATTCCAATAAAAACATATTTGAATCGTTTAAGAATTCTCAGTTTGGTCATTTGGTTTAAAAAAAAGTTGATCCCAGTTTGGTTTCGTAATCGGCAAATGTATGTGAAAGATGCCTAAGTTCATGAATTAGTGCAAATATCGACACCTAAAATAATTTCTTAACCATCTACAAATCCAACCACATAGTAATTTAACAAATTGACTGTTGGCAAATTGGCTCTGTTCCATGCGGTCACACTGTATATGTTCAACAGTCAAATGTATGCATTTATCACAATTCAATGACACAGAAGTTTGATATTTTATAAGAAACTTTAACTTGAGTCAATAAAAAAGGTGCTAAGGTGCATGTCAGTTGTGTTAAGGTATGTTTCACTGCCATTACTATGGGATTATTTTATAATATCACGACTTTAGGAATCACACCTACATGAGGGGTACAATATAGCAGTAAAATGAATATATATATATATATATATATATATATATATATATATATATATATATATATATATATATATATATATATATATATATATATATATATATATATACCCTATCTATTACACGAATGGTGTGGCTTAAGCAGTGATTCTCAAAGTGCATCTCTACTGCACACCAAATAGCGCAAGGCATTTTTAGTGAGCGGTGAGAATGAAATTGTGTACAGATGAGTGCTGTGGATGATCGGCATTGAAAACTTCAATTTCTAATTTTAATAAAGTATCTGACTGGTCGTATTGCGATTTTTTCACGTATGGCATCCCCTAAGCTTGTTTATTTGATAGAATTATTTGAATTCAGTTTACCAAAACAGTGTGTCTACATCCACATCTGGCTCGAGAACTGTGTGAATTATGAGAATTATGTGCCAATTATGGCACTTCAATTGATAGGATAGGATGAATCCGAAATAATCATGAGATGTGATACTCAGGCCTCTTCTATTTTTTATTTCGACTCAAGTCGAGAAATTTGGTAGAAATTTGACGGGTTTGAATCAACTTTGGAATCGAAAGAGCCCGTAGACATTTTCATAGATAAAACTCTCCTACTTGACACATTTGTATGAAAACCTCGAAACCACAATTAGAAGCAGGATAGTTTAGTTGTAAGGAGGACCTGATTGATGAAAAAGTAATGATACTTTAATGCTGTCATTGCTTTTTCATCACTCGTATTTAAAACTAATATATGTAGTGTTGCAACGCTGCAAAAGGGCTTTTACTCAACTCATAAGTCCGCGAAAAGTAAACGCAAAAAGTTCTTTCGAATCCTTTATTTCAGGCAGGGATAAAAAATTAAATCTTTGTTTGGGGACTTATACGCGCGAGAAAAAGCATCCATCTTCCGCGGTCGGCGTTTAAATAGTTTCTCCTATGCTCCCTCGGTGAATCGGACATTGCTCCTTTTTCTTCAGACTAACTTCGTCTCGTTGGAATTAGTTTTTGCTATGATGCAGCCCAATCTATTTCACCTGTTATCTACGCAAACGCAAGTAGCGCCCTCTACCTGTCGTATTTGAATGATCCATCAAATGGACCATTGATTCTAATCTAGTATTCTGAACATCTAGTGTTGAGTACAAATTCGATAACATTTATACACATAGTTATTCCTGTATTGACCATAACTGAGAGCTATGATAAAAAAGGTATAACGTCATCCATCAATTATTTAACGCTGATATGGGGAGGGGAGGGGGTGTTGTCAATCCTAATTATTTTAGAGGGAAACTTTGAAGGGGAAAGAGGGGGTGGAACCTTTGCTACCCAACACAAAATCAAATGTACAAATGTGTTTTTTTTTTTTTAATTACAAATGAGGAATAAACGATAATTCTTGCTAATTACAAATGAGGAATGAACGACCTTTGCTGTTATGCTGGCCTGAAAAGGAATTCGCTAATTTGTATGTACCACGCAGCCAAATAGTTCGTCATTGCTAGGGGGTCGGCTCGTACGAGGATTGAACCCACGACGGAATTTGGTTACCACGGAAGGTCGGACGGAAGAACTTACCAAAGGATCGTCGCAGTAACGTTGCATTCCGTTACTGCAAAGACCGCAGTGACACGTATTCGATTGTAAAGGCTCGCATTTGATGATAGTGACGTGCGATTCGCAGAACACTGGAACAGGTGTATTCTCAATCCAACTCCTTGCAATCTTCAAACGAATAGTCGTTTCAAACAAATTGGTAATGGAGTTAATGCAGTTAACCCATTTTTCATCAAAGTTGATCATTGGTCGTAATTTTATGGATAAATCGAAAATTCAGCCAAACACTTGCAAACACTATCGATTTTGTTCGTAATTTTGTAAGACATGCGAAACATGCCTAGCATCACATATGTTGTGAAATAGAATAATAAATTTGATGATGGTATAATATTTAAAGCCATAGAATCATTTCTGGAAAGATGGACATATATGAGGAGGATCAGGAAAATGACTGGATGAAATACGCTTCTGATGATGGTGATGCAGGAACCAAATTATATTCACTTTTGAGTTTGAATGCTGTATGGGACAAATTTTCTTTATGTAAAATGCAATATAAGTTTATCTTGTTTTATTCTAAAAATTGTGAACGTACCACAATAATGTTAAAAAGAAATATTTACAAAAAATCTGATTTTGTTTCACGAAATATGCTTTAGAGGGGGTGAGGTTATTTTGTAATTTTTGAGGTGGGTTTCTAACAGCATTGCAGTTTGTTATACTAGGTTACAATTCGCGACTGTTGCATTACATAATTGATAAATGACGCCTATGATAAAAAGAATATTCATTAATGGCGAACTCTCCATTAATTTTCCCTGAGATTACAATAACACGACATTAAACTCTTCAATGAATAAGCGCTAGCCTAAATTATACCAATTATGTGAGCGCTGGTCGAACACAGTTTGAGAACCACTGATCTTGAGGTTAGCGATACAATCAAGGTTTGCTCTATATCAAGCTGCAGCTATAACACTATAAAAAAACACTTATGAGTTTTTTTTTAAATTTCCTTTACTACTTCATTTATTAGTTGTCATGTTTATAACCTCTAGGGACTAATGTGTTAAAGCACAAACCACATTTTCAATGGTGAAATGACGATATAGCTATTATAAATATTTTAATTTTGTATGAAATTTATTTATGTTGTAGCACTCTTTTTCAAATAATTTTTCAAAGACACTATTGTGCATAGACTTCCGAAATTACTTTTACTTGCGATACAAACAGATTTAAACTATTTACGAAATGTGTGTTTTCTTCTGTGGGAAATTTCCACCCAAAATTATAAATAAAACGTATGATCCTGGCTTCTCAATCCAATCGCATGTTATTATAATAAATAACTCCCCATTCATATCTCAAACGATTACAAATGATGAAAAATAATCTGCTATTTAAAGATCACACCCTGTTTAATAAAATAACTCTAAAATTCCTACGGCTCACTCTAATCCTATTTCCGTGCTGTCAATGCAATCTATTAATCTAGTGAACCCAGACCCAATCTATATATCTGCATCGGATGATGTATGAGTATCTAGCCTAATTTGCTTCTCTCCCTTCACCCCAAAACTACTCCGCAAAAGGGACAATCATTGCGGCACCATACTGCTTTCTTGTCTTTTTTCTTGTTTGGCGTTCCGGAACTTCACCAAAACCGACCGCCAGAGGTTGGTGAAAGATTCGGCGGGGAGGTGGAAAAACTGGACGCCATAAATAAAATCCCTCTTAAAGCGATGCGCCTACCATTGGCATAAGCCATGTCGACTGGGGTTGGCCACACCATAAATAAAAGCTCAATGTCAACGTGCCAGCAGTTCAGCTGGGGGGATGATCGCGATCGCGGCCTCGCCCGTTGGACGCGATCTCAAACAAAAAAGCTAATGCATGCACAAACACCTATCAGACAACGGGTACAGCTTACATGCCTCCGCGCTCACATAGGCCAGCGGCTACTACTTGCTGACAGGCAAGTGGTTGCAAACTGGATCAACACACTGAATTCCACCCGACCTACCGAAACCATCTGGCTGCAAGCCCTTTGTAGCCCTTTCACAGGGGAAAAATCCAAAACAAAACCACCCCAAGACAAAATGGTTCCATAAAATACGATGTCACATTATCATATCGTCACGACCCGGGGCCGGCTTACCGGTTTGCCTGGCACACGGGAGGGTTTCATTTTTGGACTCGTAAATTATAGCCCTACCGATCTCGCGACAGCGGTTCAGAAATTCGATCACCGATTCGATGCTTCGATCCTAATGATCGTAGGCCGGCTCCATTAAATTAGCTGCCGGAATTCGCCACACCGTACATTCCGCACTAGCGGTTGGATTTTAATAATTTCCTCATTTTGAAAAATGGAAATGCCAGCGGGCCGCGATCGTTCCTGCCTCATTATACTAGTTCTAGTCGATCGCGACGGGGGACATCTTCGGGGGAGTGACAAAATTGCCATCTTCAGAAGGGAGCGGCGCCGACCTTGAACAGAACGGGTTCAAATTAAGATTTCGTCCCAGGCACGATATTTTTGGCCACTCGCTAACCAACCGGGCGGCGTGGTTTATCACTTATCGGAAACCTTCCAAAGCGACCTTTACTGCACGTGGAAAAAAGGGTTCAAAAGAAAATCTCTGTCTGCATCCAATCGTGTGACCCTTTCGCTTTCGACGCATGGCAAAGGGCTCGATTGCTACGGTCTGCTTAATCGCATCGCCTCGAAAACTAGGGCCAACGTTACAGTTAACAAATCCAATCCATAAACTTGATGGGTGTATGCAAACACACCTGCTAATTATGATATCGTTCGCTATACTGCAGAGGCCTGTCGGTCCAGCGCAGGCAAAAGAAAGACGGCCGTCCAGCACCAAATCTTCCAAGGTCGTCCAGTCCGAGCAGAAGAAGCCAAAACAAAGTCCCGCATAAATTGATTACCATTTCGTTGGCGATGGCTTCACGCCGGCCCGATCACCGTGGAACGTGTCACATGTTTCTTCTTTTTACTGTTTGGATTATCTGCCATGATCCTTTCCTCGCTGGTTGAGTGCTTTTAAATCGATCTCATCCTACAGCAACAACAAAAAACACAGAAACAGATAAGACTGACGCTCGCGATGCTCGGTCGGAAATATATTGACGTGGTTAATCTCCGCCACAAATCGTTCCGTGGGTTTCGCGAACCGTGCCACGGACCAATGCGGAAAACATCATGAGATCGATAAATGCAAATTTGTATGCTTTTCTTTTTTGCAGTGGATGTCATTGGTGGAGTGTCTTTTTTTTGTTTTTCTTTTTCGTTTCTTTCCATCACACACGCTTTGGTGGATTAGAATGTTTGTTATAATAAATGTCGGCTGGTTAGGGACCCATTTTTGTTAACGATTGTCGTTTAATATATTCACTTCTAGTGCATATACCAATTTGTTGCGCTTCCCGATCGAGTTTGTTCGACAAACGGATGATTTTGGATTAAAACATGGCACATTTGCGAGGTAAATGATCACAAACTGGAGCGCCATGTTATGCAATAAACCATTCGCCAACTGGCGCTTCGTGAGAACATTCTAGACGATTGAAAGTGAATCTCGTTCGGAAATTGAGTTAAAAATAAGCAGAATTTTAAAATTTCACTTAACGCTCGTTTATTCGATGTCGAAAACTAATAATTTACAATAGAACACAGTTCATTTGTGGCGGGATCGAGCGAATCGATCGTTGGAAAAGTTGTTGCACCCATCGCGTGACAAGCCACGGTGGCGACAATGTCCCCATGACTGACTGACACTGCTGACTGATTTCTGACGAAGCTGACTGCCTCGCTTACCCGAGGCTCTCAGACAGAATGGTTTTACTTTCGCTGCTGGCTCGCAATGTACTCCAGGGCACGGGCGATCGGCTCGGGCGTCGGCGGCGGCGTCGGCAGATGGTCGCCGAGCGGCTGGAAACCGTTCTCGTCGGCAACGTAGTCCACGCGGTACTTCTGGCCATCATCGCCGATGTACTCGTAGTATCCCTTGGCACGGAGCGTCTCGTTCTCGGTGTTGCGGTCGTCAATCTTGCCCGACTCGGCAGCCTCAATGTTGTTCTCGTTGGCGTATTTGTAGTAGTATCCGTCGTCGTTGAACTGCTTCACCTGCTCCTTGATCTTCTCGTATCCGGCATCACCGCCGTTGTTTCCGCTGCCGCTTCCGAAGCGCGAGGCAGTGCCCGCACCCGAGCCTGAGCCCGAACCCGATCCGAAGCGCGATCCCGATCCAGCACCACCAGCGCCTCCGGCACCACCGGCACCTCCAGCTCCGAAGCGCGATCCTCCAGCACCACCGGCACCGGCGCCAGCACCGAATCCAGCGGCCGCACCACCGAAACCAGCCGAAGCACCACCGAATCCAGATCCAGCACCAGCCGCGGCACCAGCAGCACCGCCATCGTTGAACGCACCAGCCGAGAACGAGCTGCCGCTATCGCTAGCGAAGCCCGAGGCACCGAATCCACCAGCACCAGCGTTGCCGCTGCCCGATCCGCTTCCGAAACGGCTACCGCCGGCACCTGTAACGAAAAATAGGGTTAGAATGCCATTGTCCGGGTATAGAAAGAATAAAGCTCAAAGTTCCTAACAAGCCATAGACAGCTAAGCCCCTTTTCAGGCTCAAACAAGCCATGACTATCGAGCTACGTTTGATGCACATCCCAGCTGAAAGTGAAACTTACCGCTAGCTCCAGCACCGCCGAATCCACCAGCACCACCAGCACCGCCGAATCCGCCAGCACCGCCAGCACCGCCGCCGAATCCTCCTGCACCACCAGCACCTCCGAAGCCACCCGAGCCGCCTACCTTGCCCGGCGCTCCCGGACGGTACTTGCCATCGTCGTAACGGCCACGACCGTCAGGACGCCAGCGGCCATCATCCCACTTCGTCTCGTAGTACTCGGGATAGTAGCGACCATCGTTCGGTACGGGGGCCTGAGCCAGAGCACAGCCAAACATGGCCAGCGCCAACTGCAGAGAAGCACATCAAACATTCACAGCGGATGAAAATTAGAACAGAACGCTTCCAGGTTTGTACAGGGCGCCGCAGCCAACACTTTCGAAACAGCACCAACAGCACACTCCACACTTACCAATGCAACACACTTCATGGTGGAAATCGTTTCAACGGTTTGCTGGGGCAAAATTGATATTTGCACTTTCACTGCTGCTCCTCCTTTAGGCTTATACTGTGCCGAAAGCAGAAGAACTAATGTTGTAGCATCTTCGCGCTCGCGTAGCTTTTATAGTACGATTTAGCCGAAATGTGCTCCGAAAAGTTTGAACGAAGATTCTGCCCCGTCCGGCACAAACACACACATATACACACACACACACTTACCATCGCACGCATGCCAAACCAGATAAAATGACCAAAGCCGAGCTAAGCAGATGGACCACATACAACAACAACAACAGAAGCAGCATCAGCAGCAACAAAAAACATACACATATCTACACTTTTTGGATCGTTTAGCAGCCAAATCCATATGGGATGACGGTTTCGAACTTAGCCCCACTATCGCGTTTGCCGATATCTAAGCCAAATGGTACATCGCACGCTCGCTCCCACTCTAACTGTCACACACACGCACATCTCTCTCCGTGGTCGCCGTCTTCTTCTGGTGCCGTTTGGCTGGCTAGCTCGCTGGCTGGCTGGCGTGCGATCGTTCGCGCACGTCTCCGCACCAGCAACAGGATCGCACGCGAAGAAGCCACCTGATCTACATATAATATCAATTATAATATATTATAACTCCCCAGTCCAACCGTGGTGCGAGCTCGCCGCATTCCGGAACGAAAGCGAGAGTGGGATGGAGCTCGCGCCAAGATCCCTAAAGAACAAGAAGCTTGCAGCACACAGCAACAAAACAAAAAAAAACCTAAATAAATCCAACTTCACGGTTTCTCTCGCCCATACTGCACGGTGATTGAGGGTGTCGCTTTGAAACCCCGCACGGCCACTGCTCCGGAATGTTTTCGGTGGCTGGTTTTGGCAAAAAGGATGCGACTCCGGAGCACAGCTTCCACGGTCAAGTCCTTGAACTAGGGTCGTTCGGCGTGTGGCTAAGCGCAAGAGCTGAGAGATTTGATCATCTTCTTCTTCTTCGTCGGTGTAGCGCTACGCATCAGGATAAACTAGAGCGTGCGCACACACGGATTTTAAGTGGGTGTTTGGCTTCATTGAACTTTACGGTACAGGGGTTTTGCATTTTAGCATGCGTTTATCATCCACGCCATTCATTCGGAGCTGTTTGTGGTCCAAACCGCTGCTAGTTCACACATACCGTATGATGTAATGTGAGCGATGTTGGGCAAGTGGCTGAAGTTTTCTGAACGGTTTCTACGGCGACTAAACCTATGTGTTAATGAAGGTTGGTTAAATTATTGCTAGTATGAATTGATAAAATATCTTAAAAGCTCTGTTAAATTTATGTTTCACTAAAGTCAGTTTAAACTTTGTTTAATAAACTTTAATATAGCGTAAAGGATTTTCAAATTCTCAAAATCCTTTCCAAAGTATCATTTCTTTCGGGATTATGTCAATCAGAAAAGTTATATCTTTCTAACTGCAACTGTCTGTAAGATATGGTAAGCAAAACGTGCACAAACATTAATTTCATGCGGTAGATTAGAAGAAATTAAGATATTCATCCTAAATGAAATGTTCTCTAGCATAGTTTAAAACATAAGTGGTATCATCTCATTGCTTCGTAAAAGTAAAATTCAAGTTTTGTATGATAAATATGATTCCAGATATCAGATATACAGACATAAGAATATTACTATTTCAGAAAAAAAGCTTTACATCAGTACCAAACTACGAAATGAATATTTTTCAAAACAAAAATGGATGTTCTTTAATTTCTTACGCTAATTGATACAAAAGTAAGTTTTTGCAATATGTTGAAATAAGCAAACGCTTTTCTTTGCACCAAAGTCTATCTATTTAACAAAAAATAAAATCAGTGTTTAAAAACAGGCAACACCATGAGTATTAATCCTATTAGATTCATTTAGAAATCAGAACGATAGCAAATACTTCGTCTTATTTTGTAAATTAAAAGAATGATGTATCATGTATGCATTTCAATATCCCTACATTCAACAAATAACTGCATTCACAAACTTCTCTGGAATCAAAACAACATCTGAAAAAATGCCAGACTTTATGCACAGTGCCGGCGCCAATTTGGTTCCCGCACAAAAAGCTTCTCTGCTGTCTACCTATTATAAGAATTTGCATTCAACAAGGGACACCTTCAGGCCTTGATTCACAGATTCTTAAGATCAGTAACCGGCACGGGGTATATTTGTTAATTTTCCAGCAACACCGTTACTGGTTTGCAAATATTCGCAGCTGTGTGAAGAAATTTATCGAAGCGTCACCTCCGCAACCGCGAAACAACAGTTCCGGATGCCCGACCCGAAGCGTAGGAACGTGGTGACATTGAGCCGTTGGCAGCGTGGAACAGAGCTCCCATGACCCCTGACAATTGGCCTGGAAAAAGGTGTGCAGCTCTCGTTATCTAGCACGCTAGTAGTCCTGGTCGTCCAAACACGCCCCATTTATTGTAGGCTACATTAGTTCCAGTCCTACGCACGAAATTGGCCGCCATAAATGGTTAAATTCGTATGATAAGATGCTCTCCGAATATCACACACGATGAAGATGACGACAACAACAGGCAGATAAGATAGGCATGGAATACATTTGTAGAAAGCGTAGAAACATTATTGAACTGATTCGTCAATTTACATTTATTGAATTTGTTTGATCAGTGCTGCTCGACCGATCGACCAGGTAAAGGTGAGCTATTAATTCGGAAATGTTTTACAAGAAACAGATTAAACTGGTACTGATGCAATCTTCTTGACTATCTGTATCTTTATGTTTAATTTTTTGATAAAATATATAAAAGAAGATCTGCAATATTTAACCAATTCAAGTATAAAATCGATCAAATGACTTGCGCACCTAGATGACTCACATTCCTATATAACTCAGACCTTGCAGCCCCTGATGGGGGACAACGTGATGTCACCAGATAAAAGCATTTCAGTGTATTTTAAATGTAATTAATAATATATTAAACTCTCATTCGTTTAATTAAGCTTATGCTTAATATAGCAAAACCTAGCATCATCGCACATTCGGTTGCATTAATTTATTCAAACCACCGTACCAGCCGCAAAACTCCCGTCTGTCAAAACAATATAAATTACCGTGCGTCCATTCGCGGTCTATTGGTAGCCTTCTGCAAAAATTTAATCAGTAAGTTACAATTAATTTCCCACATCCTGCCCCGAGGACCCCCCGCCAGGTGACGAAATGTTGCGTGCTGAATTCGAAAACGTATAAAACCGGCACCGTCTGCTGCTGCTGCTGCTGCTGCTGCCAATCAACCCGTCGAGTCACATCGGGTTGGAAAAGGTGGAAAAAGTTTGCCAATAACAGACACAAACAAGCACACACTTATGACATATCAAGCGCTAGAACCCGTCATCAATCTGTTAATTACGCACACTTCTCAGCGCCAAGCGACGGCGTCCCAAGCGAATCATCTTCGGATCATGAAAAGTCGATCGTCCCCAGAGCATCCGAAGGTTGGCGAGAGGAACGCGCTCAAACAACAAAACAACAACGCCCCGAATGAGGGAAACGAGGGAGAGACAAAAAAAAGGAGAACAAATTCATCCAGCCACACTCCACCGACGCGGAGACGAAACTGGAAAAACTGGACAAATTTAAAGCGGCTCCAGCAGCATCCGAGCGAACCGATCAAAATAAAATCGTCTCACAAACACACAACAACGCGGAGAAAAGAGGAGAGGAATGATGAAAGTCTTCACCAAACCGGGGTGGGTGAGGTGGTAAGATAGAATCGATCCAAGGTGAAACGGCGACGGCGTCGGCGGAGGTCGCCGAACGTCGCGAATTTGTGCAGTTCCGTATGCAAATTGAGGGTCGCGAGGATGGGTCGCATCATTCCCAATAAGCGAAATCCGTTCTAGCAGACATGGGCACAAAGGCACGGTGGTAACATTATCTTCACTTTCAACATTCGCTGGCTGGTAGGGTGGGGTGGGTGGATGCTTCGGAGCAGCTGTAGGAATGCCACTGAAGGCAAATATGCAAATATTTTGCCGCTCCCTCTCCCTCGGTGCCATAAACGGGCGATATGCTCTGAACTCGTTTCTGCCCGTAACATGATGGTGATGCTTTGTTTTAGATGGCATTTTTTTTAAGTTTTGCCGCACACCCCCATCCTCCCAATCCGCCAATCGTGGGCGAGGATGGCAGAGTAGGACCAAGAAGCCCGAAATGGCACTGCGACCGATCGGATGGCGCAACCAGTGCCTTTGAACCAATTCTTGCCACCTGAACCTGAACCTGGCGAGCTGACGGACAAATATCAAGCGCCTCCGGCAGAGCCAGTTCGTACCGAGCCGCCCGGATGACCTACACCGGATCGGTATTCAAATCGAAATAGCGATAAAATTCAAAGTATCAGGCGACTCCTCACCGCTGATAGTGAGGAACAGGCCAGTCGGCGATCCGCTCCAGCCAGCCCACGGTTGACGATCATGACGCCAGCGAAGACGGCTCACCCGTCTTCAATTTCAGCTAAAAGAACAGCCGCAATCCCCTCGAGAACGAAGGGATGGGTCCGGTTCGATCGCTGTAAGATGATCGCTTCCGGAACCAGTTTTAGTCTGAAGAAGGAGAGCTGGGAGATTCTACCGGTTCTGCTGAAAATAGATCAGAAACACCACCTAAACAGAACGTTCTGTTCCAGCTCTAACAGGATGCGAGCGTTCAGAGACAGCCAGCAAGTTGCACTGTTCTAAGGTCACCATTTCCAGGGCTTTCGATTTCAACGTTCACAACATTTGATGATGCTTTGGTTTGGGCGGTTGAAAGCGAAATGAGCATCATGGAATTAAAAAAAACTGGAAAGGAAAAAAAGGACGAACATGTGCAACCACCTTATCTGTCTTTATGACTACCACACCGTTCGAAATGAATGGAATTTTATGGGGTTGGCCTAAAAGGCGAAACCGTTCGTCACACGGCATGCATTCCACTTATCAGGGTGCAGATCCCCATGAGTAACATTTTTACAGCGCGCTGTTGCAGCAAAAATGTCATTCCATCCTGGCCAGGATGAGGTAATGCACCGTGTGTGTGTGTGTTTGGAGCAGTCGGCAAAACTGGTAGAATCCGAATGATAGTATCCGAAAGAAAGGAAATGAAAAAATGTCGTGCGATGTTTCCTTGGCGTGAAGCTAAATTAGCATACACGGGCTATGTTGGGAAGGTGATCGAAAGTATCTTTGCCAGACACGTTAGAGCGACACGAGCATTAGAGAAACACCTACCGGCAGAAGAATGAGAAAACATTCATACTTCTTTCCAACGCTCAACACAATGTTTTTAGTATGACAGCTCTACATTTAAGTCTTGTGCTGAGGTGTGTTCTTCCCCAGCCAATCTGCCCGAACGCCGTGGCTAATGGAAATGTTCCTTAGTGACGTACCATTTAAGCGCGCAGTAATAGGCACTTTGAAATGATTTGCGATTATGAAGCATATAATGCGGAGCTATATTTTACAGCTAGGCTGTACTGCTACAGCTTAGGCCGATCGTACCCTTCGTTGATGATGTGTAATCTCCTGTAGGGTTGCCATGTTGCGGCTTCTAGTCACACGAGAGATGCTAATTCGATTATATACGATCCTACGCCATTAGCATAAGTGATCGCGAAGAATCGACCAAAAACATCGTCTGTGGATGTGACGGTGGAGCTTTTTGAGCTTGAGAAGCTTTCAAATTGTATTCAAATGAAGGTAAAAGCTTGGGGATTGCATGCTAGTTTTGGAGTGGCTTTTTTCAGATGTTCTCTTTCTAACATACCATTGTGTAAAAAATACGCTCTTAGACATATTGCTATCTAGCAAATAATAATAATAATAATTCTAATAATACAAAAGAGTATTGCTGGTATAAGGCAAAACAACAAGGGGGAAATACCTTGGGAAGGATATAAATCGTCAGCACAAGAAGTGTTTACAAAAAGGCCGGTAAAAAGCTGCCATACTTAAATTTTAATAAACAAATAAAATAACCAAATAAAATTAATAAATAAACATATTGCTTGTAGTCTGTACTATCGATTTAGACATTTTTTTGGGTAGCAAACAAGTTTTTATCTATTAGGGTTAGAGGTTTCTTTAAGCTCATTATAACACTGAAATGTTATCCGCAATGTCTAGGTCGTCATTCAAAGGAGTCCATAAATGACAAAACTAACTCAATTTTAAATCTGCCCTTTGAGATCCGTCCCAAATTGTTGGCTTTTTATGGTGTCCTGGGTAATAAACATCGATAAATATTAGCCAAACACATTACATTTTCGAAGGATATATTACGGTTTGCATTAATATTAATCACTTAAAAGATCAGTGTTTTATTTTAGTTTTTTAATAAAAGACAAACAATCTGATAAATTTAGAACCAAATAATTAATGTAAAGATTTTGTGTTTTCCTTTTCTTGTTTTCTATTTTATGTTTCTCTGCAATCCCTAAAATAGTAATCGAATTGAAAAATGCTCCTTATATATCATGTTCTATGACTATGACTGAGCGCAACTCTGATCGCAGAAACTCTGACTATACAAAAATGACCCTAATCATGAAATTACTAGGACTGCCTTTGAAAGCTTGTATCGCATATCAAGCCTGACATTTAAAGACATATTAATCAGCTTTAACTGATCAAAACTGTGCTAAAAAACAAACAAAAGGCTTATGATAGAGGCGCGTGATTTAGATTATACCTTGACCCTCCTTTTTTACATTGATTCTGTAACTAATAAACGTAGTACAATTTACGATATTCGAAATAAAATAGAAAAAATAATAATAATAAAATTGTATCAATTTAAATGACAAAAATATGTTAATGCACGGTAAAAATTATGTTATCGTAACGTCCTACGCCGACAAGCCGGCCTATACCGAGATAATCAGTCCATTCCAGGCTTGAACCCACGACGGGCATATTATTGAGTCGTTGGAGCTGATAACTGTACGTTCAAGCTGAAAGGGGAAAACAACCTAACGTCATTAATGTACACCTGATAAACACCAACAGAACTCTCAGATTCTAAGAGTAGTATCGCCTTTAAGCGTAAGTATTGACGATTCCTGCATTTAACATAATTCCCTGCAACATATTCTTCATAAGTATTCTTCATTTTAATTAACATCTTAGGTTCCCTAGATAGACAGGAACTTCTGAAGAAAATAAAATATAGTATAAATACAAATATACAACCTGCTATTTTGTATCGTATGTTGCATGTGTCTGATGGGTCAGAATAACCCGCATGTAACAGCGATTCCAATTTCCAATGCCCTAAGCCTTGTGTTCTCGATTGTTGGTTATGTCTAGTACTGAATGTAAAACTTCAACAACAGCAAAAATTATATTAACGTTTTTCTGTTTTACATACAAGCAAATTCTGATGAAATTATCTCACTTTCCAGATCCACTTCACGGCCATACTTTGCCGATCCCTGTTTTAAGCGAATGTCTTAAACATCACATCCAACAATCATCTTCAAGACTAATCTATCATTACACTTCAATAATCTTTTGCTCGAACTATTGACATTACGCTGCCGGTGTATTGCAACGCTCCTTCCTTTCCAGCGAGGTGCGAACCAACCAATGCCTGATGGCACCAGTTCGCCAACGGTTCGCACTATTCGATATTTAAATGTCAGGCTGCGCCCGAACAAATTGTCACCACGTTGCGTCAGTTGCAGAATTAATCATGCATTTCCTTCGATGCATAGCTGATGTAGGGGAAGGTATGCGCCCACCCAATCGCATACCGGCAGCCACTGATCCGCAAGCGTCTAAGCTGTCAGCCGCTTTGCCTTTCGGCTCTGTGGCATACAGTGTCACGTGATCAATGGGCAAAGCAGGATGATACTTTCAGTGACGATGATGATGATGATGATGATGATGATGCGTATTCTTCTGCTCCGTTTAGTGGAGTGAATGGAAATGGCAAATTTATTGCCAACAGTCGTACGACCACCGGTTTGGAAGATTCCATAGCCGTTAGGTGTCGCTCCGACGGAGTACACGAGCAAAGTTCTACATTTTTTGCATATTATTAAATCTGAGGTGGTGAATGATGGCAGATACTAATATTGGTTGGATCGCGATCGATGCAGGAAGTGGTAAAGCTCATGTAAATTAAATCATTTATTTGTCTTTATATTGATTGTAATGCCTAATATATGCAGACAGTATTAATTAGTCCAGATAATATGGACAATTATAACACCAGAAAATGGAAATGAATTGCCGTAATGGTACAACCACACATGTTCAACCCACTATCACTATGCTTACAATGTACTTGAACGATCAGCATGCACTTTCGTTTCTCAACGCTACAAACACCAGCCCAGATGCGAGTTCCCCGACAAGGTGTTAAATCATCCCTCTAATCTCACCGTTTTCACTACAAAACAATCATTTCCCCTTCTCATCAACTTAACGCTGCGTACCGTCGATTGCATTTGTTTATTATATTGCTTGATGTATCTGACGTACGTGTCCCATACCCGCACTCCCATAGACGTGTTAAAGGCGAGGGTGGTACGAATGGAACCAACCACGCCAAGAATGCAAAAGGGTGACCGGCACAAAGCGCATCTATAAATACGATGCCCGGTGGTTCTATTCTTTCATTAGGCATCCACTATCAGCTACCGTTTGGCCACACCAGCCACTAGCAACTGAGTAGTTAGTTCCCCGGCAGCATCCGTCCGTGTCGGTTCTTTGCGAACGTCTGGCAGAGAGAGAGAGAGAGAGAGAAAAAGCAAACAAACGCTCTTCTCACAATGAAGTGTGTAAGTATGAAGTGTGACGGATCAAATCGCACAGACCGTTTGCAACGGGCAAACGAAAGTGAAAATACGCGAAGCGGAAAAGTAATATCTGTATGGTGACTCCGTGCGGGTACCTTTGGCAGTGCAATTATCGCCCCAAATTGCACCTTTAACGCTGAATCTTTTGCTTTCTTAAGTGCGAGTGCGTACGTTTGTGCGGGTGTTTGTATGTTTGTGTGTATGGCCGCGATTACATCAAAAGCTTTTCGGTTCGTTTCTTCGAAAAACAAATCTTCAGCTACACTTACGAAACCAACCGGAAGGAAGGCGGTAGTGTAAGATACAAATTGCCAAAAAGGCAAAAATTTGCATCACTTCTCGGGTGGGTGAACAAATTTCGCCCCAACCGAGACGAAGCAAGTGTGAACATTTGTTTGTGTTAGGTTTTTACAGCGGATGAATTGAACGGCCGCAAACACAGCGAAAAAAAGGGAAAGGAAAAATAAATCGCAGTTGAATGAATGCATTATCTTTATTACTTTTAATGAATTATTTAGAGGCAAGGCGCCACGCTTTTCTTATCTTTGATCGTTAATGTTAGTTGAGAGCATAATGACTCGCGAACATGCTGTTGGATGTAGATGTGCTTCACATAATTTATTCACAAGTTTTTTTATTCCCTCTTTCTTGTCCAGGAAATAGTCCTTCTGCTTGCTTGCGCTACGCTTGCCCTGTCCGCACCGCAAAGATCAGACGCAGAGGCAGAAATCCTGCAGCAAGATAACAACATCGAACCGGACGGCCAATACCAGTACAGGTAAGGCACTTGTCGTGTTTTCTCTCTCTCCCTCTCTTATGTTCCTAGTAACATCCACTCCACTACACACGCCATTGAACAAATCGCCGAATTTGCATATCAAACACGTAAAGGCAAAACGTGTGAAAATGGCACTCGTTTCAATTACATCGTCCATGATAGGCAGCAGACACAGCAGACAAAAAAAGGCTTCAGCCGCAACTTACGATCGAGCGGCGTAATTGGCCACGTCTTGCTTTCCTCCACACCGACACCGGGGCTGTAGCAATTAGCTTGATAATGAAAGATTTGATTACGATAATTGGGAAGCGTCTCGCATGCCCCCCCCCCCCCCCTCGGGCCACCAGACGATCGTACGATAAGGGCTGTGTGAGTGTGCAGCCTCGCAAACTTCCGACACGTCACGCCCACTCCATTCTGGAAGGGAACGCATCTAATGATGGGAACTTTGTGCCACAGTCCAAATCCCCATCCGCGGGCGCTGCTATTTATCCCGCAAGAGATTAGCACGTTTCAATGGCGCGAAGTTGGTCCAGCGCAATGCAGCTTGCGCCTCTTCTTGAGCGTTTTTTTGTGATTGTTGTTTTGTTTTGCTGTTGTTCACCCACCACCATCATGCGTCACGATCACGTCCCCATGCAACATTGTTTGATCACTCTCGCTGTTTTTTGTCCATTTTGCTTCATCTTCTCCCTATCTTCCTCTCTGTTTGTCTCTTCCCTTCACACATACACACGCACAGTTACGAAACGGCCAACGGTATCCGAGGTCAGGAAACGGGAACGCTCAAGCGTGCCAACAGTCCCGACACGAGTGACGTAATTGTAGCGGCCGGTTCTATCACCTACACCGCACCGGACGGCCAAGTGGTCGAGCTGAGCTATACCGCCGATGATGAGAATGGATTCCAACCGGCCGGAGCGCACCTACCGACACCACCGCCGATTCCGCCCCAGATCCAGAAAGCGCTAGACTATCTGGCCAGCCTGCCACCGTCGGCGAACCGGCGGCGCTAAGCGTCAAACACACACACACGCACCGCCTGCATGAAACCGGCCAATACTCAGCGCATTCCAAAACCTTCGTCTGTAAACAACCGTACACTTACATCTCATCAAACACACATCTTTGACACGACACACCGATCTTTGGCTTAGGATCGCTCCTACGCTAAGGGCAATGAGCAGCAAACGCGTAATAAAGCACGCAACTTGAAAAACGAAAAAATCATTTTTAGCCTTTTAAATGATAAAGTTCTTTAAAGGCAGTACTTGAGGTAAAAACTTGAGGTAATTGAAAGAAATTATTGATTTAACAAATTTATCGTATAAAAATTGACGTATAGAACACGAGGATGATTTCAAAAGGTAAGTACCTAATTCGAAAAGGTCTATTATATTAGGCGAGGTTATGATCATCATGAACAATATGTTTTCTTCTTAATAATCTAAATGTATAATAGACTCAATGTGACTCATTTTGAATCAGAGATTAAATCTTATTGAATATCTTCTCATCGTCTCATCGACCGGTCTTGTAGAACTGTAGTCAAGTTGTACGAATCACAAATTACAATGTCTGTTTTGAGTTCTAATTCTTATAGATCAAGCTCATAGGACTATGCTAATCTGCGTTGAATAAAACAAAATCAAACCCACGGTAATTATGCCCATTGATGTATAAAACGTATAACTCGCAAGCTGAGTGCAGTTCTTTGATATGTCCATATGATGGCTCTTTTCCCTACAATAAATTTTGTATATAACCATTTTGCCCTATACATGCAAATATAACCTGTGTTTTTTTAAAGATTTTGGCTCTTTATGATCCAAAGAATGCCAATCACTTACCCAAATCCAGTTAAAGCAGCAAACTTGCATCGATAGCCGCAGTCCAGAAAAATGCCAGAGTTTTTGTGCTTAAATTATTACCTTGTAAAATTTTACAAAAAAAAATGATATTATTTGATACGATTTTTGATATTGATGTTCAAATTCCTATTATTTAATTTGTGTTATTTTATTTCCTATTATTTATTTCTATTAAAATTAATGGTAAAGATTCTTCAGCTAATGATCGATAACATGTGCAACAGTGCAATAAGTGTGATCAGTCATAACAATATTACTTACTTACTTACTTACTTATCCGGCGCTATAACCTCTTTACGGTCTTGGCCTGCCTCAGGAGTGTCGGAAAACGCTCACGGTCTCGCGCCTTCGTCTGCCAGTCCGTTATACCGGCCTTAATGACGGACGCCTCCACGCCATCTTGCCACCTCAATTTGGGCCTACCACGCCTCCTCTGTCCTTGTGGACAGCCTAAAAAGACTTTACGGGCTGGGTAGTCCGTTTCCATGCGTACAACATGGCCAGCTCACTGGAGCCTGGCGAGCTTGATCTCGTATAGCTCGTCATTATAGCGGCTCCTCCATTGTATTCCCACACATATGGGGCCAAGTATCCTTCTGAGCATCTTCCTCTCGAACGCGGCTAAGAGGGTTTCGTCAGATTTGGACAGTGTCCATGTCTCACAGGCGTATGTGAGTACTGGTACTATATAGGTACTATATAGTCCCAGCTTCGTCCGTCGCGACAGGTTCTTGGAGGTGAACTGATTTTTCAGGCTGTAGAATGACCGGTTGGCAGCCAGCATCCTTGCGCGCAACTCAGCTTCCATGCTGTTGTCGTTGCTGACCTTTGACCCAAGATAGGTGAATTGTGGGACGACTTCAAAAGTGCGTTCACCTATCTGCACGTCACGCCTTCGTAACAGGTTGGCTGATAAGTCCCCGGTCTGACACATAGATGGCGCCGCTAGTATTAAATGCATATTATTTTTATATAGTACCATCCTTCAAATGATTCGTGTCAAAATTTGACGTCTGTATGTCAATTAGTTTGTGAGACAGAGCGTCTTTTGTCAAGCAACTTTTGTTATTTTGTTGTTCCACCAAGACAACGCACCGTGCCACAAGTCATTGAGAACGATGGCTAAAATTCATGAATTGGGCTTCGAATTGCTTCCCCACCCACCGTATTCTCCAGATCTAGCACCAGCGACATTTTCTTGTTCTCAGACCTCAAAAGGATGCTCACAGGGAAAAAAATTGGCTGCAATGAAGAGTTGGTCTCCGAAACTGAGGCCTATTTTGAGGGAAAACCGAAGGAGTACTACCAAAATGGTATAAAAAAATTGGATGGTCGTTATAATCATTTTATCGCTCTTGAAGGGAACTATGTTGAATAATAAAAACGAATTTTGACAAAAAAATGTGTTTTTCTTTGTTAGACCGGGGACTTATCAGCCAACCTGTTAGATTCTGATTATTTATTGGTAGGCCCGCTGATGTTGCCACCATCAGTTTGGCCTTTGCCTCGTTTATCTGCAATCCGAGGTTCTCTGCCGCCTGCTCGATCCCTTGGTAGGCGTCTGCTACATAGGAGAGCCGCAGACCAATGATGTCTATATCATCAGCGTATGCCAGGATCTGGGTTGACTTATAGAAAATGGTCCCCGTAGTCTCCACCCTCGAGTCGCGGATGGCCCTCTCTAGCGCCAAGATAAATAGGAGACAGGCAAGCCCGTCCTCCTGGCGCAGACCCTTGGTGGTAGCAAAAGGTCCTGAGAGTTTTCCATCCACCCTCACCTAACAACATAGCAAGAGCAATAATGCTTCTTGATGAACCCCTCATCCTATGCCTCAAAAAATATGTTGGGCATTCTCTAAGGATGGGACAAAAGCCTTTACGGCTGAAAAGTTATCGACAAAACGAACCTTTAGTTATGCAAATGCTTTATGAGCAAATAATTCCGTGTCATACAAATTGATAACTTATTCCATATGAAAAACGTTGACATTCGCTGTGCTCATTTAAAGGAACGATCAGGGTTTTTTTTTTTTTAATTTTCGTTTAATCTTCGTTCATCTCATTGTCACGTAGAAACAATATCAGTGTTGCATACGATAAATTTAACCTCGAGTCCAACTATATTGGTTAGTCCGTCCATCCATATTACGATAATCAAATTCGGAAGAGCTCGACTGTATGAAATGTCTTAAGAAAAGAAGTTCAGTTATTTGTAGACGAATAGGTCCCATCCTATCTTTCAAATTCGGGCTAAACTTTTCGCGGACCGTACTTTGCGGACCAGTGCTTTAGAGGCAAAAGTAGGCCTGAACCACATATGGCTGTGAAATACAAGTGAGCGATCATTTCGGAAACTCTTGCAGCGCAGGGTACCTTCTGCTGCTAAACCCCTTGCGTACTCAACCCGATGTGTACACTAAAATAAGTAACCATCATGGTAGCTAAAACAAGCGAAGCAGTACTTTTATTACCCGCCAATTTATCGCACAACTGCACACACTGCTTTCACACTGGTCTTGTGCACCGCTTCCTTATGTTTGTAAATCTCTCTATCTCTCTCTTCCTTAACTTAAAACTTCCTGCCCGGGCCGTCCTTGCTCGGCGGCAACGTCGCCAAATGCGCAAGGGCACGTGCAATCGGCGCAGGCACTGGTGGCGGCGTTGGGAGATGATCACCGACCGGTCGATAGCCGTTCTCATCGGCGATGTACGAGATCGAGTACGTTTTTCCATCATCACCCTGAGAAAAGTAGTGTAAACACACGTCAGTGTGAGGAAGATTGCCGAAGCAGCATTGTCACTTTACGATCCTACCTGGTACGTGTACTGGCCCTGGGAAGCAGTCCCGACCTGATTGTTCACCACAATCTGTTGACCATCCTGAGCTGCGCGCGTTCCATCGCCACCTTCGTAGCTGTACCGAAACTTGCCATCAACCTCAAGCACATTCTCGAGATTTACGATCGGAATTTCCTTATAGCGCGGCAACGATTGTTGCTGATGATGTTGCTGCTGCTGATGCTGCTGCTGCTGCTGGTGCTGCTTTTGAGCTCCAACAATCACACTAAACACAGCTAATAACACTACTAACTTCATCATCTTAACAAACAACCTTTCGCCACAGACACACACTCGAAAAAGTACACCAACCAACTCCGAACGGGTACGGCCGACTGGCACAGCTGGTTTAATTTATGACGAACGATCAAAAGGACCACTGGGACTGCACCTAAGAACGGGCCGACCTGCCACTTTTATAGCCCCTCAGACAGGCGGGCGAAAGCGTGTGGCGTAATGCACTAGAATCCCAGCCGATCCGACCCACGATCTCCCGCCCCCCAGTCGACCGGGGGTGGAGGCGACCAAATTAGACGCAGACATTCAAGCGCCGGGTCGGGACGCCAGCACTCTAGGAACGCCCTTCCTTCGCGCACCGGGATGGGTGCTCACTGCAGGCTAAATGGCGTGTTCGTGTGCGCAATGGGCTAGTCTTCTTGTTCTCTTCTCGACCGGCTTGGGCTTGGGCGCCCGCTTCTCATAAGGTGGGCACCACCGCTTCTCTTCGCCCCAACATACTTCGTCATCCGTGGAAACTCAATCCGCGGCCAGTCGGCGTGATCCAACTTAAACCCAATTAATAGTCCCCTGCTTGCAAGTTCGCGTTCGCTCTGATGCCTTAGTTTGTTTGTCTACCATGGGAGGGGGCCAACAGACCCCGAAAACTGCTCGACTTTCCTACCGAAAACCGCAGACACGAGATGCCACCAGCATCACCGCAACCTCTCCCGTGGATGCGGGGTGTGCTGCACGGGCACACACTCGGCGACGGAGGCTGACGGGCTCAGTTATAGAGATTCTCTTCGCAGATCCACGCGAGCCCACTTGCACGAGTCGTTCGCCGTTCGTCGGCTTTTTGGGGCCAATCCCGGCTGGAGGCATACCGTTTGCTTGAGTGCGAGCTTTCGCAACCGCCGACCGAACGGCATCGGATCACAATGGGAATGCTAGCGTTTGGAGGTTTGGCTCTGGCCGTAAAGAATATGAGCCACTGACCCGAAGGGTAAAGTGCAGCGAACAAAAGGAGCGATGTTTCCATTTTGCTATGCTGTTGTTGGTGATGCAGATGGAGCGGTAATGTGGAAGAGTGTAAATTATGTGTTGCTACAATTTGTATTATCTTTCGGGGTAGTGTACGTTTAATTTTTTATATCAATTTTATTAAGAAACTTTTAATTTAAACAGTAGTAAATAGTCATCATCACGTAACATAACTTATTGCATAATCTACAGTAACCCGTCTTAGTAGACATTTTAATTGAACTTAAATAAACGTCAAATTTTGTGGTCTATTGTATAGACGCACTGTTGCTTAGAAGCCCAGCCGGGATTAATTCCCGTCCAGAACTACCATTAGTTGCATTCATGACTTGTTTGTTGCTTGATACAAACAAATAATAATTAAAAAAAACTGTCTAATGCCAGCATGTCGAGTATGTCCCTAAGAAGAAGAACAAAATGAAAAGGAATGAGGAAAAAAATAAAAAAAGACGAAGAAGAACAAGAAGATGATGATGATGATGATGAAAATAAGAAAAACTCCTCCAGCATCAGAACGATACATAAACCACGGGACCATTGAACCCTTCATTTCTAAGAGGAAGTTATAGATCTGGTGTTAATTGTTCTTACCATTCTCTCTCGGTTGATCGCTATTTTTTAGCATTTCGTGTAGCTTGGATCTTATCCAATTTTAAATTTCATAACTATAGTATTGGTTATTTATAATACAAAAGGTTCATGTATAACTAAGAAGATAAATATATTTTTAGTTAATAAAATCATCGAAAAAAAAACAGGACACGCTTCGAAAGATAGCTAATAAATTATTAGTAATAAAAATAGTTTATTTATGTTCCTAGTTTTTAAATCCCGGGCATTGTTTACGTAGTTTCAATGTTTAATGGCAGTGGAATTTAAAAGAGATCAAACTGAATGATTGGTTATCGAATAAACAAACTTACACTATTTGTATTTGTATTCCACTATCTACTAATTATCCTATCAAAGATTTCAATTCATGTTCATCTAATACCTGGAGTATCTGTTTGGTTAGTTATCTGTTAGTTATCTGTTTCTATTAGTTATACATAATTCACGAATAGACTCATAAGCTTCGAACGTTTTGTTCCATTGAAGAAGCTCCGATCTCAACATTTCATTGAATGCTTGAATCCTTATGTTTTGTATTGTAACTATTTCTGTAAAACTGTAAATAGTAAAAAGCCAGTATTTTGCAATTAGTTTGCACGTTTTAAATTTATGTTCATAAGTATCTATTTTTTCACAAAAAGTGCAGTTTTGATCAGTTATTGTTTTAAGAGGTTATAAGCAATCGAGAGTCCGCAAGCAATGGAGAGAGGAAAGGTCACTCAGATGTAAACCAAAGCGGGACACTGGTACAATCGGGTTGTGGGGAAATATTGTGATAAATTTATTAGAAAATGTTTCGATTATTTTTCCAATCGTTTGGATCAACTCTCTTATTATTACACTCTTACTCTTTAAAGTCTTCTTAGGGTCAATTCTCACACGAAATGTCCCCCCGTAGCAAGGTTTTCTTGTCTGTTACATGTAGCCTGAATAAGAATTATATATAACGTCTGGTTTATATTTATTTTCAACTCTTTTTTAAGCATACAAATAGCTTTAATTACTAAAAGAACGCTACAAATGACTTATCTCAGCATGCTAGCTATTATCTAACGTGTTTTCCATTCCCCTTCTCGATTGATTATCGTTAATTTACGAGCTTGGAGCATGCTTAAACTTGTGAAAAGCGAGAAGAATACAGCTTCCATTTTACTTTCGTTTGACTGCAATTTCGTATACCAAGGCATAAATAAAAATCAGTTGTCGTAACGTTTATTTGAAAAAAAAAACCCAAAATCACAAAATTTCCCCAAACTGCATATTGCCTTGAAATGAACAGCTTCAAAATGGGACTGCAAATTTCACGCATCCATACCACTCCACATTCAGCAGAAGGTCAACCATGCTGCTGAAGCGGGATGCTAAATGCAAAGCAAAGTGTCGTTCGTATGAAAAAGACAAAAATCGATTCCGTGATGCCCGTGTGGAATGTATGCTTCCTGCGTACCTAATCCTCACCCTGCCCTGCGGTGACGACTGGTTTAAGCTCCCCAGCCCGGTCATCGCGGTAAGGTGCACGAGCATCGAAGAGGTCGCAACGCAACGAAAAAAAGCGAAACGTTCAAGCAAACAAAACACACACACACTCTTGCCAAATATGTACTAAATGACGAAAATTAAACAAATCCTCCAGCTCGTCGTGGGGGCCAACCGCCGCGACACACCGGTGTGCAGGGAGATGGCCAGTGCAAACACAATCAGATGATCTAGTAGCTCGTATAAAAGCCTATCGGGCGGTGGCTCTAATCGTCAGTGTCAGCTCACAATCTAAAACATTAACTCTCTTAGAGCCATCAGTGCAGTCGCCCAGTGGCCAGTTTACTCGCATTCGACCAGTGTTTCGGTGAAGTAGTTCAAGTGCATCAAAATGAACGCCCTGCTCGCTCTGGTGGTTCTGATGGCGGCGACCGTCTACGCCGCTCCGGTCGACAGTGATGCCCAGGCACAGATCGTCAGCCAGACGTCGGACGTGCAACCGGATGGATCCTTCAACTATGCGTAAATGTCAACCGCCGTGAAGGGTGGCCGTAGCACACACACACCCTTCTGTTTGAACTGCTCATCCTATATCAAATGTTCCTTTCCCTCTCTCTCTCTCAATCTAACTATCAGATTTGAATCAGCAAATGGAATCAAGGTTGAAGATCAGGGATCGATCAAGTCAATCAAGGTGCCGAAGCTGGATGAAACTGGCCGCCAGATCGGTGAGGAAGATGTGCAGGTTTCGGTACAGACGGGCTCCTTCCAGTATACCGCACCCGACGGTCAGGTCTACACGCTAAGGTGAGAAGCGTTACATAAACCAACGGCCCGTCACAAACCGCTCAACCGTACACGATCGTGCTAATTCCGTGTTTTTGTCACCGTGCTTGCAGATACATCGCGGACGAGAATGGATTCCAGCCGCAGGCCGACCACCTCCCGGTCGCTCCCAGCGCCTAAGCGGGAATAGCGAAGGACCTTTCTTCTGAGGACAATACTCAACAAAACTATCTGCATGTACATACACTTACCCTTTCCTAATGGAAACATTGTGTCTAAAAACAAAAAAGAAATACGAAATGGTGTTATACAAAAAAAAACAACTTCAATGAAACGAATCCACACAGCCTTACTTCATCCTTTGCGGCCCTCGCTGCCAAAATCTCTTCCGGTCCGAAATGTATGGGGGAACAATTCTATCGCGATCGTGATTATCTAATTGCACATGCATCATCATAAGTGCTGGTACAAAATTGCTGACCACGACTCTCCGCGTATACAATGCCACTCGTTGGGAAGCAAGGGGGGGGGGGGGAGGGGTGTCTATTCTCCACACATGTCTACTTCATTGCACTGTGTCCACTTCCCATGTAGCAGAGGAAGCGTTGAACGAAAGCACACACAAAAAATGATCTAACGCCATAATGATAACCACGGCACAATACACCGTCTCGAGCCTTTTCCTTCAAGCGACCTCGTCTGTTTTCGATAATCGTTTCTCCCGCTCCAATCCGCCACCAATATTATGCAACCACGATCCACGATCACTTCCGAATGTGTGGGAGATGTATGTATGTGTGTGTATGTGTGTGTGAGGTGAATCCTACCATTAGCAACGATCCGAGCAAGTCAACGATCGGTTGATACGATCGGCCAGTTGAATGTACCGCTCCATTACCGGTTTCGCCTGGGCCTGGGCCCTGACTGTCGGGGAAAAAGCTTTCAAGTTCAATTTTTACACCACACCACACCGCGACCAGAGTGGAACCGCGCCAGATGCCATCAAAACAATAGCGCGAAGGAAACATTTAGCTGCAACTTTCCCAATTTACATCTTCCCGTTTGCAGCGTGTGTCGGAGTATAATGCAGCCAAAGATATGGAGCTGGCGTTCGAAAAGTAATGGTTTCTGTTCCTGGGAAGTCTCTCACTCCCTGCGCTATCGATCGATTTTAGTGGTGCGTTTTAGAAGCACGGGGTTTCACTTTTTCCTGCCATCCAGCACCGTCGCTGCTGGGTCGTCAAAACAAGCCCGGCCAAAGCATGCCGTAGAGCGAACGGAAAACAAGAGTGCTCGATGCACGATCAGGCGACGAACCTTCCCCGCCACGATTTGTGTTCCGATTTGTGCATGAAAATGTTACACCGTTCGGGCTCGAGATGGAGCACAGCATACAGCGACACAACTACACACAACTACAGCCTAATAGCTCCTTTCGCTTTCCTGCGGGCCTGCGGACCGGGTTGGCCTGGATGAACTTTACCACTACGCGCATCAGCCAGCGCGGGCTATATTGAGGGCGTGACGAAGTTTGAACCATTTCCACAAGCATAACAGCACCGACGCCAGAAGGTGCTGCTTTTCACTTTCTATTTTTCTAGCTCACTCACTCGCTCGATCGCTCTCGATCGCTCACTCGCTCTCGTTCCCTCTAGAAACATCATCAATTGTGCAATCTCGACCCAAAGGAAACGGATTGCATCACCGAGGGGATTGCCTTTCATCTGTGGACAATCAGATGCGTGTGTCATATGCTAACGGACTCACGCCCTGGGGGAAAAATTGATGAGATTGGGTCGATTATTAATTAATTGTCACCCATTTTGCCGATCGGCTGGAGCAAATCCAAATTTGGGTGACATCGTTTTGCAAAAAAATGATGCAAGATATAAGCGAATGGAAGGATGCTGTTAATTTTACAATGAACCTTATTAATTCATTTATGGAATCTTCGACGCGAAGTCAAAGGCATTTCTTGAGAGACAAAAAAACCCGAGCCCCATTATTGCACCACACACATATGCATTTCCGCAGCTGCATTGCATTGCAATTGAAATTGGGCAACACGAAACACAGACCGATCTCACACGCGGCTCAACCTACATTCTTACCAAGGGCACCTAACCTTTCCAACTCTGTCGGTCTGTCTCTGGCTCTTGCGATGGTATGGCGGCAAACCCAAACAACAACAACAACAACAACAACAACAAAATAACGGCTCCCAAAACCCAAAACCTACTGCAAAGAACGGAAGAACGGTATCGGATCGATGGCTGTTAACTCTGTTTTTCTTGCTACCTTTTGCACACAGGGTTTGCTCGTTTGTGCTCTGCCGATCTGTTCGAAACCATCGGCGCATGACCCTGCCACACTGCACCGTTGCACTTGCACCGTGTACGGATGGTGCAATGACACAGGTGGGTGTTGTTGTGTTTTTTTGCATCATTTAAGAGAAGAGTTACACGCCGAACTATGAAGAAGGGAGAGAGCAATAGCAGAGGCAGCATCATCGCAGCACGATGCCAAGCGGAGATTGCTAGGGGTTTGGGATGCTTTCGGGTCGAAAGATGCAACACCGAAACAATTCATTCACCGCGGTAGTGATGGGAAGAGGAAGAGCATGGGGAAAGGCATGGAAACTGTTGCCTTCCCGCCCCACCCTGCCAAAAAGTGCCACATCCGTCCGTCCGCGGCGCGGATCGGAGCCTCCGACAGAGAGGGAAACGCGACCGACCGACCGAGTGCGATCGTTCGGTATATAAAGACCTATCACTAGGGCAGATCGTATGCAGTGGATGTTTCACTTTCTTTCTTCAAACAACAAGTGGCGTTCCGGTTCGGTTTGTGGTGTGGTGCTTTCGGGCTTTGGCGATTTTGTGACTTTTTCCCCCGTTACCGACGGTGGTTGAGAAACAAATCCCTGTGCAGAGCGCAGGATTGTGTGTTGTGAAAAAACTAAATCAGTGAAGAAAGCATAGTTTGGGCAAAATGAAGCTTTTGGTGAGTGTTTTGAAAATTGAACGATGTAAAAGTGAATATTGCTTTGTGATTGCTGTTGTTTTGGTGTATTGATACAAATAAAATTGGAGCTTTATGAAGTGAAACAAAGTTAAAATTAGCAACTAGACAAAGCAACTCCATTTGCTTTGAGACAATCCTTTACACCGATGTACTGATGGATGCAAACTAATTAATAATTTTCCTACCCACAGATTGTACTCGCACTGGTTGCATCCGCTTACGCGTATCCGCAGCATGAACATCATGAACGCCACGAGCATCACGAAACAACCACGTACATTCCGATCCTAAAGTATGACAAACAACAGGGAGAGGATGGCAGTTATAGAACTATGTAAGTGAATGTGATACGTAACCAACGTTTCCTTCGAAACGTTGTCTCTGATCCATCTATCTCTAAGCTAATTGTACTAAAATAATTGCTTAATTGCTCCTCTGTTGCATCCCACCAGCTACCAGACGGGCAACAACATAGTTCACGAAGAGTCCGGCTACCTGAAGGACGCTTCAGAAGACCATCCGAATGGAATCTTGGTCCAACAGGGCGCCTACTCGTACGAAGCCCCCAACGGTGACGTCATCCAGGTGCAGTATACGGCCGACGAGAATGGGTTCCGTGTGCAGAGCGACAGCCTGCCGACGCCACCCCCTGTGCCGCCAGCAATCCAGGAAGGTCTGAAGGAGATCTACGAGGGCATCAAGCGCCGGGAGCAGGAAGCGAAGAACAATCCCAAGTACGCGGAGGACGAAGCCAGACGGGCTCAGCTAGACTACAACGGACAGTACTACAACCAGTAGAGCCGGTGTGGTGTACCCTCTTGTACGGTGACCAACCGCCAGGTGGCTTCGTTCAATGAAGAACTCCTTCGTCTAGCTTCGTTCGTAGCGTGCACGAGCTGTTAAGAAAGCGTTCTAGCGCTGTTCAGTAGATTTCCTCTCGACGCATATTTATAATATTTAAGCTTCTCAAAGCGATGGCTACGCGAAGCGCGCATTGCTACCACCCAATGCAACACGTCACGATATTCATGACAAACTTCATAGCTGCCTTCAGCCAACGATAGAGATCACGTTTACGACAACAACTAAACAAAAAGCAGTAAAGAAAGCGCAACCAACATAGACTGTGATTAACCTAGCTACTTCAAACGGAAATGTTATTGAGCTGTTTGGTTTGTTTTAAATAAAAGTTTACAAAAAGTAAGCAATTGGTTTCTGTTTTACGGCGTTGAATAAACGCATTTAAAATTGCTCCGGCCAAAAGGAAGACACGATCATTAACGTCAGGTATGTCAAACTGGCGGCCCGCGGGCCGCTTGCGGCCCGCTTCGATAATGAATGCGGAACGCGAGAATATTTTGAGAAGTGCTGAAAGCACTGCAAACCAAAAATCTGTCATTACTATTTGTCGAAGTGTATTCAATTTTCCAGAGAAAAACAATCATTGTGTCGCTATATTTTTCTAAATTAACATTAATGTTCCCATAACATTTAACAAACTTATTCTACACGTACGTACCGAACAACCGAGACCCTTAAGAAACATTAAATCGAATGCAAACTCATTCGTTTTATGTTTCGATTAAATTCTGAATATTAGCATAATTTTGTGCAGACTCGATTGAACATTCTATATGGAAAAACAGATATGCATCTGTCTAGAAACGAAATCGAAATGAAAATAACACGATACACACACTTGGAAACTTTGCTACAACTAGTGATGGATTGTCAAGCTAACAGTTTCGCTCGTTGCCGTCCGAAGCCTATAGAGCCGTCTAGAGTCATTCGGAACCGTTGGAGTCATCGGTTGTCGCACGGAGCGGCTAGTCTGCAGTCAGAAATGGTCCCGGTCGGTCCTACCGATCTTAATGCCTCTGACTGCCAAGTAAAGGCTTCAGTCGGCTCCGAATTGTTCCGAACTGATCTGCACGGCTCCGACCTTAGTATGTTACATTTTTGATATTCGATTGGAGCCACTTCTGTTTTTTTTTTCGTAATCATCCCACCATAAAAATCAGTTAATATCCAATATGTACGACTTATCGAAAGCGTTTGTAGCCAAGTTGAATTTATTTGAATCTCACATTCCACAAGTCGAATTGTACTTTGCAACCTGCAAAATTAAATGAAATGCCGAAGTCCTGCAATACATAGCTAATTAATAGGTTAGCTCACACAGTCCTTTCCTTAATTCGCGAATCATTTCCCTTCAAGTGTAAAAAAAATTTGCCAATCTTTTTGGGTTCACACACCATGAATCTGCGTCGGATAAAAATATCGTAATTTAAAAAAAATTATTCATAAACAACGGGTTCTTGTTATAAGAAATGAATATATCACAAGAACATTTGGGACTTGGAAATTAGCGAAAACTAATGTTTAAACACGATTTATTACTATTTTTCTGTTGAACTGTCAAAAAATTGCAGGCAAAAATTTTTGGTATTCATCCAGCGATGTATAGCTCGGATTGCTTATGAAAAAAATTCGCAACATGCAGCTAGATTTTCCCTACCTCAGTGAAAAGTGGGGTTGAGTGATATTTTCTAACAGAACTGCCGTGTGAGAACGCGACAAATGAAAAATATCCTATTTTAATAATAAGTATAAAAGAGATTGTATGTGACTTTAAAAGTATATTAAAATTTTTTTTAATAAAAAAGAGCACAATGAAAAATAACATCGCAAATTTTAAATAAGAAACGATTCCATATTTGAAGCGAGGAATACAAAACGTCAATTTGTTTAACTTGCGGCCCGCGAATCACTGAAAATCTGTACTTGCGGCCCTCTGATGAAATGAGTTTGACACAGCTGATTAACGTGAAGGTATTGGTTGTTGATTGTTGTAAATGCTTATTGCATAACTTCTGGCGCAATTGGCTGTCATCTGTTTCTGAGATATGCCGTGAGGGCTATTTGAAAGAAGTATCGTTACTAGAATTTGTTAAACACTGGTTTTATTTGGACTTATTTCCCTTGCTTATTGCTTAGGAGTTTGGAACTTGTAGCCAAATATCCAAAGATATTTAGGCAGCCAATCTTGGCTCGCTGAAGATCGCTATTTGAATAGGTCTTTTACAGTAGTTAAACAGCTTAAAAGTATCAGAAGGTGCTTTTAAAAAGCCCTTAAGCAGCATCCCTATGCTACATTGAAAGGAAGGATTTTTTTTTCTTTTTTGCAAGTTTTTTATTCGTCTTTGCCAATCCGTTCGATACGTTCGATCAAACTGATCAACCCAATTGAATGAATTTTTTGTCTACTTCCAACGACACGTAGGAATTAATGATAGTGAGAACAAAGTAGTATGGGGGATTTGAGGCTACTATGAGCAGTTTTAATTGCCTTTTTTTTAATTTATCTTATTTTTTTACATTTGACTAATTTACAATTTCAATTTGATTTTCATTATTTAAAAAATTGATATATGTCTCAATGCGAGTATTTCAATTTGAGAACAGAAGGAATAGTTCAATATTTTGAACTATTTATGATACAGGTTTAAAAGGTAAGAAGCTGTCCTGTGGTACAATCTAAAAATCGGCCGACTTATTAACATCGTATGCCTTATATGAACCGTCCTTATCTACATTATCCAGCTGCGTGGCACTTTATAAGCCTAGGTTGTAAAACCAGAAAAAAGAAGAAGTTTTAATCGATATTCGAAATAATTGATAACTAAAACTAGTGAAAATTTTGCCTTGTAGATAAACGGTTTTGCCTCTTATACGTGGATTTGGAGATACGCTGTTTTCTAAATTTGACAATAATTTGAAAAATTGTACTAACTTGTCACATGAATTGTAAAATGCCAAATAATTTCCCCTTTGATCGAATATTAAAAAAAAACTATTTCAAAAGATTTAAAACAGTTATATTCAGTCAGAATCATTTCAAAGAATATCCCAAATAGCATTGGAGCGTTACGTTTCGCGATTTTTGTATGGAGGCGTTACTGCTCGCTACCTGCTCATAACACTGCTCGATAGCAGTCCTTAGTGAGCAGGTAGCGTGTAACATTCTATGTAAGCTCAATGAAAGCTCAAAGCTCAAGCGTTACTTAGCGAGTGCACGAACCACAGTATAACGCTGTGGGTTCTGTATTCGGATGTAAACAAAAACACACACACTTTTTTAAAATTTCGATGCACATTGTCCAGTACAACGATAAAATGTATTTTATTTAACTATTATTCAATACTTACATGCCCCAATATATGGTTTTACACGTTTATATACGATTTCAACCATCACTTTGTATGGTATCAACTGATGCCGACGGCGTTGTTGTCTCTGCGTCAAGCACATGTATTGTTGCCGCTTCTAATGCTCGGGTCGTTTTTTCGTTAGCAGTAGCACAACGATTAAACGCACTAATTGTACCACTTGCAAAGCGATACAAATAAAGTAAAACACATAATACACCGTACAACACACTTCTTAACAACACTTGCACATAAAAACCACTTGTCGATGCGGTGATCCAATGTCCTGTTTGCAGTGGAAAAATAACAATGAAAGATTAGAATGCTTTCAAATATGACATTATTTTATAATACTTTCCTTTCCATGCTATTTTGTGGTGTATGGCAACGTTGGTTTGCTTGAAGATACACAACGACCGGTGTGTTGGTCCAGTTGAGAATGTGCCGATCACGATCACAGCCGGCTTTAGTGATTGTTGTAGAAACTGTAACAATGATCAATATCATTAAATCTGCATTATTTTTACAATTCATTGTGATTTCATGAAAAAGTAAAGTGAAAAAGTAAAGTAAAAGTGAAAAAGTAAAACATTTCATCTTACCGGCGTCGTATTTCGTCGGCATACACACACACACAGCTGCTCGATCATACTCGGACGAATGTTGCCAAATTTCGGGATGAAATGATGTTTTTCCTGTGGAATAATGTGTTCAAACATTAAAAGATAGTTTATTTACTGAAATATGCACAGAACACTTACCTTTTCCCGAGTTTTCACATAAAATTTTACGATTATTCTGCACACAATCTTTACGGGCGGTTGTCCGTGTTTGTTTACGTTTCTGACTTGACAGATATGCGCGCTGGCATGTGACGAAGTGAAATACATTCAAACCTCGCCAATTGCAAGTCTGCTTTTTCAATTGAATACAAAAAATCCGAGTTGTTCACATAAATATGAGAAAAAGTCAGTTTATCCAGTTTGTATAAAATAACAAACATGACAAAATACGCAGACATTAGTCGTGTTACAAAATTTCTTTCTAATAAACAAAATCTATCTTTTTTTTGTACACATATGATATAAATGCAATTAGCGAGTTCTAATTGTATCATATATATTGCTATTTTCAAAGCGGTTTAAATTAAAACAAACATCCGTGTTTTTTTAAATAATCAGAAAGATAATTATATACTTAATAATGATTAAAATGTATTTTATTACATTTATGTACAACGATAACCTAACTAGTAAGCATGTTCATGCACGTGTGTAATTATTTGATAATTTTTTTGTGATCCCTATATGAATGTTATTAAGTAAAACAGACAATTTACTCTGTTCCTTTTTCAATTCTTCAAGATAAGGTTTTTTTTAATAAAAACATGTAAGTTTGTTTAAAAAAAAACATATATAAATACATATATATAAACACACATACATATATAAATATAAATATAAATAAATATATAGATATATATATATATATATATATATATATATATATATATATATATATATATATATATATATATATATATATATATATATATATATATATATATATATATATATATATATATATATATATATATATATATATATATATATATATATATATATATAGGCATATATATATATATATATATATATATATATATATATATATATATATATATATATATATATATATATATAGGCATATATATATATATATATATATATATATATATATATATATATATATATATATATATATATATATATATATATATATATATATATATATATATATTTATACTTATATATACATTTATTCATATAGTATATAATATTATAATATATATAATATACTATATATAAGTTGTTAATATTATTATTTTTATATCATTATACCAATGGCGGAAACCTTTAATTTTTTCATAAAATTTTAGTACAAGTTTCTGTTAATTTTGTTTTAAAATATGTGATCTGAATCGTTATGAAATATCCATCACTCATCTTTTCCAAATTCAGTTAGACCATCTCGCTTTGAATTGAATCGATTTGAATTCTAAGTCAGAATGTATGGGGTGCGCGGTACGGGTAAGAAGAACATAAACGCATCACAACACCAAAGTCTGGGTGAGACGGTGATGGTGTGAAACGCTTCTTGCTTCAAGCTCTTGTGGTAACAGTGTTAAAAGCAACAACAACAACAGAGAATAACGCATCGCGTAGAAACAAACACACCGTTCGTGGGTATGTCAGGGGGGGAAACAACGGGAAAAGCTCAATTCTCTCTCAGCGATGCCGCTTGGGTAAATTAATAATTTTGGCTGGAAATCATGAGATTCGATTTACGCGGAAATTCGAGATACGCAGTATTGTACGGTCGTTTTTGGTCTCCATTAACCGTATATCTCGGGGGCTATATGTAATATCTAGTTGCAAATATTACAAGCCATTGATGTATAACTATGCATAGCTAGGTAGAAAAATGTTTAATTTAAGCATCTGCGATTAATATTTTTAAATAAATTAACTAAAAACATTAACAAATTAATTACCTTTTTAATAAAAGAATGTTTAAATTTTACTGTCTTGACTCTTAAAGAGACAAAATCTAGCAAAATATCATTAAAAAAAAATTAAAAGCAAGATGGAATAAAAATACAAAATTGAAGTTATTTTGACCAGCTCATCTTGCACCGTTACAATAAAATAATATTTAAAAACTAAATTATGATAAAATTACTGCGCCAAAAAGTTTATATTTCGCAAAACCACGTGGTTCAACTGAACGCAAACGAATCCTCAAAAATCCTCGCTCGAAACGTCTAAAACAGTCACAATTACTTACAAAAAGCATCGCCAGCGAGGGAAAATCGCATCGATTTGAAGCGTTGGCGAGCTCGCGAAAACCGCAAAATCGCAACTGCTTTTTGGCCTGCGGAATCCGTTTACAACACACAGTTCGTTGCTAGACATGTTTGCACCCGAAGCAGGCCGAACAGTGACAGCTTCCACCTCCTCCGCGGCTCATTTGTTGTGAACAGTCCCACCACCGCCGAGGTAAACAAGTACCATGCCGTTGTGAAATTCGTACCGTGTGCGCGCAATTAAAGTACACACGCGTGACGAACGTTGACGTCGGCCGTCACCGTTCTGCACCGCCGTTAGCTGCGAGTGTTTTTTCTTCCCATTCTTACATAATATGCAAGAACTTGACCCACATACCTGCGCCACTGACCGTTCGCTATGTTGTTCCTGACGAAAGTGCCGAGCTCGTTCTGCGTTCTGCTAAAGCGCAGCTGCTCGTGCCCTGTAATACATGGCGTACGGCCGTACAGTCCCAACGCTCCCGCCACCGCCACCGCCAGCAGCGGATCGCCCGTGTCCGCCGTGGGGAAGACGCCCGTCGAGCTGCTGAAGGAGAAGCTTAACCACGGTGAGATACAGCCCGATCCGCACCAGGTTCGCGTCACCGAAGCCCTGCAGGTAGTGTATGATAGTATTAAAACCTACAGCCCACCTAAACCGAGCACTGGCATTGGGAAATGGTTCAGCTTCGGCAGGGCGGAGAAGGCGGTGGCCGCACCCAAGGGACTGTACATCTACGGCAGCGTCGGCGGAGGCAAAACGATGCTCATGGACATGTTCTACGACTGCTGTGCGGTAAGTGTGCGACCGTGTCCTTTGCACACGGCATGCGTGTGCGTGTGTTGGTGCCAGCGTGAGAGTTGGGTAGGGGATAACCTCGCCACCTGTGTTCGGTTTGCTTCTAGATTGATCGAAAGCGACGTGTGCACTTCAACTCCTTCATGACCGACGTGCACGCCAAAATTCACGACATCAAATCGAAACATGTGCGGGATGCGAGCAACAGCAAGCCACAACCGTTCGACCCAATTAAGCCTGTTGCCGAGCTGATTACCCAGGACTCGTGGATGATTTGCTTCGATGAATTTCAGGTATGTCGCAGGTGCCGTAGACGACGGCGGTTGACCTATAGGGTTAGCTGAGTCAGCTGAGCGACCGTGTGAATAATCGCTGCCTTATCGCACGCTGTGCCGTTATGCTTCCCAGCCGTACTAATCACACTTGCATTCCTTCGCCTGCTTCTCCCTCTTCCCTCCTCGAAGGTTACCGACATAGCGGACGCAATGATCTTGAAACGGCTGTTCACTTATCTCTTCAATAACGGCGTGATAGTGGTGGCCACCAGCAACCGTGCCCCCGACGATCTGTACAAAAATGGGCTGCAGCGTAGCAACTTTGTGCCGTTCATCGGAGTGCTGAAGAATCACTGCAACATCGTAACGCTCGACAGTGGCGTTGATTATCGCACGGCGGCGCTAAAGGGGGAAAGTAAACATTACTTTGAGTACGTTATACAAACACCGTATGCATGCGAATCGATCGTAAGCGATTGTTTGCTTTTGTTTTGCAGCAAATCCCAAGGCGCAAGCGAAGCGAACGCTTCGATGGACAAACTGTTCAAGGTGCTCTGCTCGCAGGAGAACGATATGATACGCCCGAAAACGTTTACCCATTTTGGAAGGAATATAACGTTCGCCAAAACCTGTGGCCAGGTGCTTGACAGTACATTTGATGAACTCTGTGATAAGGTAGCTATCGAATGAATGATTGTTTTTTTCCTATTTGGATCAAACTGACTTGCATTTCTGATGCCGCTTTTAGCCACTCGGTGCAAGCGATTTCCTACAGATAGCACAATTCTTTCACACGGTACTGATACGCGATATCCCGCAATTGAACCTGAAGCTAAAATCCCAAACGAGACGATTCATCACGTTGATCGACACGCTTTACGATAGTCGCGTAAGGGTAAGTGTAAATATCGCTACCACCAAGCATTAGTGACCGTAATTACGGTGCATGTAAATAATCCACACTACTTCCCGCATTGCCAGCTGGTAGTATCGGCGGACGTACCGTACAAGTATCTGTTTTCAAACGATGCTCCGGACGATATGCACACCTCGGACGAGCATCGTATGCTGATGGACGATCTCAAAATTACCAAGGATTCGACGGACGCCAGTTCGAACATTTTCACGGGTGAGGAAGAAGTATTCGCTTTCGAGCGGACAGTGTCGCGACTGGCCGAAATGCAGTCAGCCGAATACTGGACGCTGTGGGAGAAGCACCGCTAGGTAGAACGATATTCAAATTTCGCGCCAGCATTGGGCCGAGTGTATAACGATGGGTACTTAAAATTTTGTGTGTAAATAATTGACGACCAGAAGGGGTTTTGTAGGCAAATTTTAAATCAATCTTAAAAAATAAACTAATATATTTATTATTGCTTTTGCCGCAAATTCAAAAACATTTGCTTTTTACTCATATTAGTGTCACTGAATGAAAGAATAAAATAGAAATATGAATAGGATGTAGAGGAATATAAAATTTCAGATTAGTTTTTTGAATAAAAAACGATTAAATTTGAAATTGACGGCGACAACCGCTAATGTGACAGCGCTGCTTTGACAGAAACACGCTTTGACGGCCCTGCTTGCCAGCTGTGGTGTTTTGACGTGGATTTTGTTTGTTTGTTGATCGTACGGATTCTCTTTCTACCAAAACCAGAATTGTTTGGTATATTTGCCGTCTAGAACCGTTTTCAAATTAGTTTATAGCTACCATTCCCACCGCACGGTTAAAAATGGCCAAGGAGAAGTATTCCATTCTGCTGCCGACGTATAATGAACGTGAAAACCTTCCAATCATTATCTGGCTGATTGTGAAGTACATGCAAGAGGCGTAAGTGTTTGCCCTTTGTTGGCTATTTGCTTGCAACAAACAGCTTAAATGGTTAATTTCAATGCTTTTCTTGCAGAAAAATCAATTTCGAAGTGATCGTCATCGACGATGGCAGTCCGGATGGGACACTGGACGTTGCAAAGCAGCTGCAAAAAATATACGGCGAAGATCGTATCCTTCTCCGGCCGAGGGCAGCAAAGCTGGGCCTGGGAACTGCCTACATTCATGGAATAGAGCACGCCACTGGTGATTACATCATTATCATGGATGCTGATCTGAGCCATCATGTACGTATTCCAACTGAAGACGTGTCCATGCGGATCTTTCCATGCGTCGCGTCTCCTTTCAACAAAACCGGTTTCTAATTGCGGTTCCCCCTCTCCATTTGCAGCCCAAATTCATTCCACAGTTTGTTGAGCTGCAGAAGAAAGGTGGCTACGATGTAGTGTCGGGAACTCGGTACAAGGGAACCGGCGGTGTGTATGGATGGGACTTCAAGCGGAAGCTCATCTCGCGCGGAGCGAACTTCCTTTCCCAGTTGCTGCTGCGTCCGAATGCGTCCGATCTGACCGGATCGTTCCGGCTGTATCGCAAGGAGGTTCTTAAGGAACTGATATCACGCTGCACCTCGAAAGGATACGTCTTCCAGATGGAAATGATCGTTCGAGCCAGGCAGCTGAATTACACCATCGGAGAGGTTCCAATATCGTTCGTCGATCGTGTGTACGGCCAGTCTAAGCTCGGTGGTTCCGAGATAGTACAGTTTGCGAAGAATTTATTGTACCTTTTTGCCACTACGTAAGCAAGGAAGAGAATAATTCCTCTTTCCAGGACAGCATTTCCGTTGTCATCATCAATAAACTCCACACACACACACACGGGTATGAAGACGAGAAGCAAATCGTACCTGTTGTTTTAACAATCGTATTCACACCGTTCCGATTTCTTCTACCCTCTGTTTAAGCTAACTCTTGCACAAATGATCGATTCTGTTTCTGCTGATCACTCGCGCCACTTTAATGGTGGGAAGAGGAATCGTTGGCCGACGATTTGCCGTACTGCTTTTCCCACCAGACGACGTACTCCTCCTTGCGCTTTTCACGCCGCGCAAAGTAGTCGGGGAACTGTGCCTTTTCCAACGGGTGCCAGTAGTCGAGTACCCAGTCCGGAGGAATCACTTCACGCTCGAACGCGACACCGCCCGGTGACATGGGGACTAAAAAAAAAAGAGAAAGGAAAGAAGCACAGTGAAAAGGCTCTATCACAAATCGCACACATCAATCCGCCGTACACTTCTTCGGTTGGTAGTGCTGCTTTTCGAACAATTCTCGTTCGCCATCGGCCACCAGCTGGGCCACCTTGGCCGGGTCCTTTTCGTTCCGGTGCTGATCGAAACGCGCTCGCATCAGAGTAGCCTGGTAGCGGAAGATGTGTCTGCAACCAAACAAGGACACAGTCAGTTGTTTGTTTTGAATGTTCCGAACGTGCACGGTGGCCTAGCTCACCGTACCCGTCCAATTACATAAGCTGGTTCCCGGAGCAACACTCAACCGCGTACCCGAACCGGTCTGTTTTGCAAGCTTACCTTCTATCGAACCATGATTCTAGGTTGCGCAAGGACTTCTTGTACAGCGTGCAAACCCGGCGCGTGTGGGCCAGTGCCGCATTGGTCGGTGCGGACATTTTTATTTACGTAAATCTCCGATGCGAGCAAGTGAATTCGGTTCGATGCAGGTTTTGCTTTGGGTGAAAATGTCAAATGGTGAATGTTGTGACGTTTGTGAGCAGCCTGTTCAGGGCTGCTTCGTCGAAAGGGGTGAGTTTTACAGGGTGATACGCCAACGTTCGGTGGCGAGATAAGACAGGGCTATTCTTTTCATTTTTTTATTGCTTCATATATATTTTTGAACTTGAGCCACAAATTTAGTCAAATACCAACAGTCAGAGAAAATAAAAAAAAATTGATAAACCGATAAAATAATATTGGCGGAACGGCTCAAAGTTATTATAAGAAAGGGTTCAACAAACCTTAAAAAACCTCCCAAGTGCCACAAATCCACTAAACGGCCCAAGCTCTCTACCTATACGGAATATTAGACAGATTATATAAGGAGAAAGACTTCATGTAGCAGACGGTAAACGACTGACGCATTCTAAAAATATCACAAAATATCAGGTGGCTCCATCTGTTGGTGAGATTACCACCCAGGAGAAAAGCTTCACTTTTCCTTGCTTTGAGAGCTTTCTCTTTCTCTCAGTACTGTTCCCAAGTGCCACAAATACACTAAACGACCACTAAATGGGTTCTAAACAACTCAAGCTCCCAGCGGAATATAAAAATACTTCGTGTAGCAGACGACAAAGAACTCATGCATCCTAAATATAGTTAAAAAAAAAGCTAGTGGCGCCATCTGTTGGTGGGATAGCCACACATCGGAGCTTTCTTTGCTTTAAGAGCTTTCTCCTCCTTCCTTCTGTACTGTTGTATATTTCGCATTGAAGTTATCCCAAGTGCCACAAATCCACTAAAAGACCACTAAACGGCTTCTAAACGACTCAAGCTCTCTACCTAAACGGAATATAGAAAGACTTCGTTTAGCAGGCGGCAAACGACTCATGCATTCTAAAAATAGCAAAAAAGCTGGTGGCGCTATCTGTTGGTGGGATACCCCAACCAGTTGAGCTTCATCGCTTGGAGGAGAGCTTTCTCATTTCCTCTGTACTGTTGTATGGTTTCGCATTGAAATTATGCATCGCTAGAACTGGTGAATGTTTAAATACTAAACTCCAAAGGAAACCACCAGCACTGAAGCAAGTGAGATTTGAGTAATGGTCGTTGGTGTTTATACCCACCCCTACCAGCATTAAACGGCTTTGAAGGCATTCAGAAGGCATTTAAGGCCTTAGTCGCCTTAGAAGGCGAATAAAGATTTCAACCGAAACTTTCACGGCTGAAACGGGATCTTTACGAAATCTTTCAACTTTTTGATTCAACGAGAACAGATAACTTGCCGCCATCTTAGCTTGTTTATATACTGCCCAAATAGCCAGAATTGCTTAAGCAGCTCATTTTGGCACGCTAAAGATCGCTGCTCTAATTCGCCTTTTGCAGTAGATAAACAGCATCAAAGTTCTATGTGGGTCTTTCAAACAGCGCCTAAGCAGCTTCCTTATGCCACGATGCCAGGGATTATTTTTCTTTGTGTTTTATTTTCAAGCAAGCGTCATCGATGAAATAAACAACAAAATTTGTTTGGTTTAAACACATATGTATATTTTTAAATCTTTTGTATTGATAAATTATACAAATTTTTACACAATTTACTGATAATTCACAATCGCTTCACTCAATATTCATTCTTCAAGTAACGAATCTAACTTGTGCAGCAGCAATGAGATTATTACCGGCGTCCGTCTTTGACACTTTGACAAGAGCCACCTTGTACCGATGTCATGCATTAAAAAGCTATAAAGTTCCACCAAGTTCAGTACCCTTTCTTAACAAGCCTTCAAGTTCCATCATGAACCCTACGCATAGTGCTAATCAGCCGCAAAGTTCCAACGAGTACCATGTGCCTGTTAAAAAGCTCCATAGTTCCGCAAAGTACCGTCTATCTCTTAATCAGCCACAAAGTACGACATCGGAACGATTTTTCGTTAAACAGCCCTAAATCAGCTATAAAGTACGAGCTGGCTATTTGGGTGGTTTTGCACCCTCATTAATGTAACTGCCAACTAGAGTAGTGACAACGCTTTTGGTTCCGAACCGAGAAAGCGTGTGTTCAAATCCTAATTTTTATTATCTTTTTTCTGTGTTTATTTCTTTTTAAATTAATATTTTCTTGCTATAATTAGAACAACCCAAATTTATGTGAAGCGAAATTTTAAAAACACCTTTTCAAAAAACATTATAATGACTATGTTTACCCTTCATAATCAGGATGGGAGAAATATGTATCTCATTTCTCCTTTTACTAGAGTTATCGAAATAAGTTTGATATATTAATACCTTTCAACGGGGTGGTCTTTAACAACCGAATAATGCAGACCATATTTAATAAAGTGAAATAGCTCAGAGCTTAACGCAAGAGAACATAACACGTAAATCGTGCTATCGAATCTCACGCACATATCTGGGAACACTACAACAGCGCAGTGCTGAAGACGCTTGTAAGGTTTTCTTTTGACAGTTGCAATTTCAAATTTCAAATTAAAAGCGAAATTTTTCAATGACATATTTCAAAGGCATTTAATTACTGCTAAATGCACTGCTGATCGCCTTCAATTCGCCGGCGATTACAAGGCGATTAGAAGGCATTTAACGGAAATTTGCGGGTAGGGCATTGTTACCCACCAGTACTGAAGTAGTTAAGATTTCAGAGTTGGTGTTGACCAATCTTATAGATTTTTGCTAGGATAGTTAGAAGGGTGTCCCAAACAGCCAAAATTGCTTAAGCCGCCAATTTTAGCATGTTAAAGATCGTTGCTTTAATTCGCCTTTTGCAGTAGATAAACAGCATCAAAGTTCCAGGTGGATCAAACAGCGCTTAAGCAGCTTCCCCAAGTGCCACAAATCCACTAAACGACCACTAAACGCCTTCTAAACGATTCAAGCTCTCTACTAGTGATGGGCGGGTCGACCCGAACCTATCGGGTCGGAGCCATCCGTAAGCGACCCGGAGTCGTTCGGGTCGACCCGAAAGGTACAAGTAGGTTCAGTGGGTGCAACGACTCCGGTAGGTGCGAGAAAGCATAAGCGACTCCGACCCGTTGGTGCAACGAGTTCGAGTCGGGTCGGGCCACAGTAGGTTCAGTTTGACCCGAGGGTGCAGCGAGTTCGGGTCGACCCGATAGATCAGTAGGTGCAAGAAAACATAAGCGACTCCGACCCGTTGGTGCGGCGAATTCGGGTCGGGTCGGGTCATATTGAACCAATCTTGATCATCTGTACTGTTGTATGGTTTCGCATTGAAGTTATGCATCGCTAGAACTAGAACGGCGATACGATTGTTTAAATACTAAACTCCAATGGAAACTCCCAGAACTGAAGCAAGTGAGATTTGAGTAATGGTCGTTGGTGTTGATCCCAAGTATCTGACCACACGACCATTTATATAGATTTTTACTCAGAAAGTTAGAAAGCTATATAGGTCATAATAAAAAGAAACTTGTCGAAACACATTGCAAGAAAAGGATAGCAATATAATGATGAGTTGTTGTAATACGCCATCTATTGATCAAACCAATGAAGCTGTGGAGCTTTAATTTTTTTTCTATGGATATTCAATTTTCCAGTCGTTTTAGCTTAATCTGTGGCGCTTGGGTCCTTATACCAGGGTACCGGGGATTATTTTTCTTTGTGTTTTATTTTCAAACAAGCGTCATCGATGAAATAAACAACAGGATTTGATTTATTTGTGTACATGTGTATATTTTTAAATCCTTAATATTCATGAATTCTACAAAATGTCACATAATTTACTATACAATCACAATCACTTCACTCAATATTCCCCCTTCAATTAACTTAACTAGCTTGGGCAACAGCAACGAGATGATTGACGGCACCAGTCTTTGACACTTTGACAAGGGCCACCTCGTACCGATGTCATGCATTAAAAAGCTGTAAAGTTCCACCAAGTTCGGTGCGCTTTCTTAACAAGCCTTCAAGTTCCATCGTGAACCATACACATCAGGCTAATCAGCTACAAGGTTCCTGGGAGTACCATGTGCCTGTTAAAAAGCTCCATAGTTCCGAAAAGTACCGTCTATCTCTTAATCAGCCACAAAGTACGACATCGGAACGATTTTTCGTTAAACAGCCCCAAATCAGCTATAAAGCACGAGCTGGCTATTTGGGGTATATGCCATGATTAGAGATGAAACTTGTCGAAACACGTTGCACGAAAAGGACAGCAATATAAATATTAATTATTATTAAACGCCATCTATTGAGCAAACCAGTGAAGCTATAGAGCATTCGTTTTATTCTATGGATATTAAATTTTCTAAATCTGTAGCGATTGGATATAGTATCAGAACATGTTTCTAATAAAATAGCTCTACAATAGTATGAGAAATGCATAAAAAAACTTTACCAACCAGTGCGATGTACAATATGAATAAAAAAATGCCGATTTCTCAATCAACTTACTCGTTCAAATAATTAAAACAGCTTCTCCAGTTATGGTAACGAAAAAATAATCAATCTTATGATTTATTTCATAAAAAACTCACAGTCATGTTTTGTGAATTTAATGCTTCTTTATAACGCTACATAGCCTCTGCTTGATTCTTATCTGTATGGACGCCTACACGCGTTTGTAAAAAAAACATCTTTTCCTTTGGCTGCCATCGGTAACTACCTTTTGCATGGTACAGCGTAATAAGCCGTTTCAAAACTCGTACCCACTCGTCAGTTGTGTTTGTATGTTGTTTTCTCGTTTTATATCACAATTATTGAATTAATGGTGACATTTCATCAAGCACATGAAAGTTAAAACAAAATTCATTTGCAATAACATTGCAACATTCACTAGATTTTGCAGCATTCGGGTATGGGTTTTGCAGCTATGATATGATATGATCTCTTGCGCGTCTCAAATTAGCCTACAATTGAGGTGCAAAACGTGACTCATCTAGCTAAGATTCGTTACCATCGAAGCCTTTTACAAGTACTGGTGAGGTAATGTTTGCAATTGCACAACGATATTCTCAATGTCCTAGTGCTACGTTCCTTCACTAAACACTCCAGCGCCTGTACCTATTGTCTTTATACACTTATACTGTAAAACAGGCATGATGCTGCTGCTTGAATATTATACTGAGAGTACCTGTACGAAACAACTGCACAATTCTGTACGAAATCGAAAGAGGCGTATTTTTAAAAATTTGCAAAATCTTTTTTGTGTGGAATATATCATTTCTTCTGGTAGTGACCAAAATGTCAGAAATAGCCTCTTGTTAGCCCCGATAAAAAAAGCCAAAATTATATACAATAATTTAGAGGACAATCTAAACTACATTCACTTAACTTCTATATGTTGCGCTGTAAACGAAAAAACAATCCAAATAATAATTGCTTGCTCAATTATTATCAAATAAAACCATTACGTTAATTTTCACTTCCGTCTGTCTTACCACATATTATCCCTGATTCTAGATTCATAGGGCATCTGTGTGTTTTGTTATCCCTCTGTTTTTAATGTCTATACTCATCTGTTTTGCGACTAGCTTAGTATCGAATTTACAACTCTTTCCGCCTCTCTATATGTTTCCTTTAGCCTTTAGTGGATCTATCTCGTCTGTCTGATGATGTGTAGTAAAATTCTAGAACTCAAAAAAGGATAGTAATATACATGTATGCATTCTATTGTATGCAGAATCATTTGTTGTACTCATTGCAGCTAACAGTTTGGCTGATAATCTCACTTCTATCCCGATCGCTGCATCCTCAGCAAATGAACAAGATTCTTTGGAGCAATCTTACAACTATTGCACTTTCCGCTATACTCTCTATACAAAACCATGAACTATATTTTGTTTGCAGCTAATCCCTTCTTTTTCGAATAACCTACTGGTGTTGAGTTTTCATCAGCTACCGCGTTTGAAATCTTGCCGGTGCACTTTAACGAATGAATTGTATCCTTATCCTTAATGAGGCATAATCAACCAATACTCTCCAAACCAGCACACTCCTGAGTGGAACACAGCGGCACCTTACAGGAAGGCACACGTCAGCACAAGTATCAGCACACTGACGGGGAAGATGATGTAGATCGCCATGCGCGGATGGCACGTGGACACGAGAAACGTAATATCATCCTCCTCGTGTTCGATACCGTCGCGCGTCGGCACCTCCACGATCACCCGCTCGTTCGACCAGAAGGTGATCGGGAACGAGCAGTGCGTGCTGTTGATGCACGCCTTCGAGTCGGAGATGTTCGAGTACTGGAACGTCGGCTTGTAGATGTCGAACATCGCGTGGATGTCGTTCTGCACGTAGTCGTTGTCGCTGTAGAAGATGTAATAGTAGTACCCATCCGACACCACCTCGTGCTTGGTGACGGTATGCGATGCGCCCTCGAGATACCGGACGCTTTGGCACGATTTGCTCGGTGGGAAACTATGCGCCAACAGGATATCACCGTCATAGCAGGAAAGCAAGCTGTTCTCAAAACTGGACACCGAATCGGACGTATTGTTGGAATGGTTCATTGCCGTGCCGCCATGATTGATCGCCCGATCGTACACCAGATCACGCCTTCGTCTGCTCCGTCGGCTTTGACCATTTGCAGGCCGCTGCTGTTGCTGCTCCGACCGATCCACACTGTCCGGTTGGACAATCTGTTCCCCGTCCGGGTGCTGCCGATGGCCGGTTTTGTTGTGCCCGTGGCGCTTCCGATGAATGCCGCTGCCATCATCAGCACCATCATCATCGACCGAGGAAGGTCCCGCCTCGGTAGCACGGAAGTTGCGATACTTCTTGACGAGATTTTCCGTCGTGCTCGACGGTCGCTCGGTCGTGGTGGTCGTGCTGGTCGTGGTCGTCGTTGTGCTTGGCGGCGTCTGGACATTCTTTGTCGTGACTGATACTGGCCGGCCGATCCGTTTCGTCGTAGCATGGTGCACTTTCCTTCCCGAGCTGTCGTACGCCGTCGTCCGCTTGTTCTTGTCCAGCTCGTTGTCCGTGGTGCGAGCGTGCTGGGCACGTGCCTCCTTGGAGGTATGCAAACGATGCAACAGCGAGGCAGACTCTTCCGGCGATAAGCGCTCCTCCGTTAAATCTTCTCCACCTATGGTGACGGAAAAGGCAGGTCCAAATGATGAAATTAATGAAAATGATCCTTCTGTCCCACCATACTACACTACTCCCCTTCCCACTTACCATGATTGCCATCGACGGGCAGCTTGGGCAGCCCCTTCTGCTCACCCGAATACTCGATAAACTCGGCCGCCGACTCGAACGTGACCAGCACCTGGCCGTGTTCCTTGTTGAGGTAGTTGTCGATCTTGTTGTTGTTGTGCTCGAGCAGCCCGCACGTCCGCAGATTGCGCTCACCCTTCACAACCAGTATGCGGGAGCCATCGTACCGGGAGCAAACCTTCAGCGCGACGGTCGCCCCCTTCAGCAGATAGAAGCCCCAGTACTCGAGCGTATCGTCCGGCAGGGACATGGACTTTTTCAACCGTATGTGCTTGCGGTTCTTCGACACTTCCGGTTCGTGGTCGAGCTGGAACGCGTTGAACGTGCTGTTCATCTGCAGCGTGTGCTTCTGGCAGAACACGGACGAGATGCCATCGCGGATTTCGATAATGTCCGACTCGGCGATCGGATAGACCACGTCCGCAAACACCGTGTGGCGCAGGTAGAGTGGTAGAATGATGAGCGAGGCCGGCAGGACGGCGGTCAGGATGCAGAAGGCAATCACCCGCTTGACGCCGTGCATATTTTTCGACTCTGTGGGAAATTACAATTAAAAAAAATGGTTAGAAAAAAGGATGTTAAATTTTGCAAACTATCACGCATAAGAAAATCCAGAAAATCGATTAATAAATACAGTTAAAATGGACCACCTCTACTGCAAAATCAAACCCTACAACTATCCTCAACTGCCAACACGCGCAGCAAGAAGCTGAAGATGCTGAATTAAACTGTGTCATCATCAAAACAACAACTCACACCCGGTCGTCTTCGTCGTTCGTCAAGCACGAGCAAGTGTACACGGTTCAATCATGCACCGGATTTTTTTTTACTGGCGCGATAAGACAAGCGCAGGCAGACCCCAGAGATCTGCTTAGTGGACTGCCTCATTTTTGGACCGCGGCAATATACACACCACCAACGGTTATCATCATCGGTACATCAGCACATTTGCTTCACGCCTCCTCCTGGACTCCTCTGCGGCTCGTTAGGGACACATGTGGGACGTCCCACCAAACTGTTACTCTCTAATCTTGTTGTGCCCGTTGACGTCGAGACGCACGAAAAGTGGCGCGCAACCAAAATTTCGACGTGATGCGCATTCAAAAATCGACTGCCCTTCACGTGTTGGGCACGTTTCTTCACCTCCCCCATGTAAATGTCCCTCGAAGATCGCTCATACTGCCACCACTTAGTAACTGAATCACCAGCCTGTTTGATACGTTTGGGGAGCACGGATCATACCTGCTACTTGAATAGAGATACCTTACCAGAAAGTTATCTCATTGCGATTGTATGGTTTACAGGTGGTACAGAATGCCAGCCTTTGTGAAGCGTTATGACTTTGGCTCAAGTAGAGTGTTTCCTTTCACGTACACGTACCGCTCGTCGTACCGGAGACACTGCGTCATGCCTTAGTACAGGGGTGGGCAAAGTTCAGCCCGCCATCTGGCTCTATAGCACAGAAATTAATTTTTTTTTTTTAACAAACCGATAAAATGAGATTGTTAGAACTGCATTCTCCACATTGAATAGTTATTTGTGTGTTTTATTTCAATACCAATGGGTAATATGATTAACTGACTTTTTTGCTCATTAATTGTATTCACTTTTGCACACTTTTCCATCGATTCATTGCCATGCTTTTGTGGAAAGTTTTGAATTATTAGCTCAATAATGCTGTTTGTAACAAAGCTAGGAAATATTGACATATTGAGCAATTACATGTCACTTTAATAACAATGATACAGATGTGTCCAAAATCATAATTCAGCACTCAAAGAACCTGATGTAAGGTATCATCTACTAATTGAGGTTTTTTTAAATATTTCCAAGTTAACATATAAAAAGTTGTGATGATTACTAGTAAAATTAATCTGAAGCCCAAAAAAATATAAACAAATGGTTTACTCCAACTTCTAATTGGGCTTATGATTTGGAATCAAATGTTGGAAGAGTGATGTAATGGTTGTTTTAGGAGAACATAATTGTAGAGATGAATAATTCAGTTGCAAATTCGAAAATTCTTGCATATGAATTTCAAAATTTAAAAATCATTAAATCTTAAAAGATTCATCAATCGTCAAACATTCATAATTTTTTAAACAATACCCAATCCCTCAAGGTTTATGTATCTATATCGATTCATGAATCTATATCTCAAGATTGTTCTTCTTTTTCCCCCCAATCACTGCACTTCACTAAATAAGAGTTTAGGATCGATTTTCGGGATCGTTCACAGTTTCCTTTTTTGTTGCAGTAGTACACTGTAATTTTTTTTTTTGTATTTAGGTTAAATCTAGCCTCTTTTTCTTGTCTCGCTGAAACAATTTCTAGGTGCAACATTATGCCAATTGGTGTACACGGACCCACTCGTACGAAGATCACATCTACTTGTGTGATGGATTTTTGCAAATCTTGACGCTTTCATTATTCATGAATATCTTGGAAGTCAAACATATTTAGAGATTTATGAATCATTAGAGATTTCTGAATTTTTGAGATATAAAGATTCAGGAGCCTTTCGAGATTCGATTTGAGAATTGAAATCACTCTTCATTTACGATTCGTATGAGAGAATCATTACTTCATCTTCATTACATTAATAAATCGTAGGAAACCCTGTAATGAGAGATATTAACGTATGGGAGAATTTATTTATTTATTTCGATAATTTTAGGATCTGGTACTGCATAGACTATGACCCTTGCCACTTAATTCTATATACTAAAACTAATCTTGCCTTTTACCGAGTGCGTACGAATATACTACGATAGTTTTAAAACTCTGCGTAGTCAAATGGAAGTGAAATGATTCGAAATGATAATTGAACTGCCTACACATTGTCAAGAGAGGGTCGTTGTATGATGCTAAAGTTCTCCTATAATCATTATGTTCAAAGTTCAAAAATGTACGTACAGAATAATTCATACATAATTTAATTGTGAGTTATCTATTACTTGTATCATAAGCATACTTTTAGCTGATGATCACTATGATGACACATGAAAACTGAACAATAAGAATGTCGCATGAAGAATCGTGCCAACAGGCTAATAGTAATATGTAGTAGCAACAAAACATTTAAAAAAATATTTTTATAGGAAAATCCATTTCCGTGATAAATTCCAAAAATCAATTAAATCTGTATACAAACAAACACAAGAACAGATTAACAGTCTTCAGTCGGACAATTAGAAAAGCTTGCCGACCCCTGCCGTAGAAGCACACCAAGTGAGTGATGTCGCGCCAAACAAGGAAGTAGATGGCAATACCCTTCTCCTCCGACCCATACCTAATCACTGTACTCGTCTGCCTTATCTATGACGATGGAAATTATGAACTATTATGAAAGGCTTCTACAAGCCGGGTTCTTATGTTACGTCCACTTCTCGCGGAATGCTACGCTTAAAAGAATAAATATTTAGTTGTCGTTTTTTGCCATACCTGTGTGATTGTTTGCAACACACAACAACCTCAGCGCACAAACATATCACGTTTCAAAAACGGTTAATGTTTACTGTACTTTAGAAGCGAGGCCAGCGAGCGCGCTCTGCAACTGCGACAAACTCCAGCACAGCCAGTCGAGTTGGAAGAGAAAAACGAGTAAACCTATCAAACGGGAAGGTCATAATCGGGGCGACTATGGGCTTCGAACGACGAGATCCGTTCGCCGCGGTTGTCAGAAGGCGCTCACTTGGCGCTCAGTTTTAAAATAACGTACCATTGAGAGACCGTAAGATGCGCGCGAAAGAATGAGTTCTACCTGCCGGGGTCGAACGTTCCCGTTTGTATGGGGAGAAATCCGCGAGGTTTTGCGCTGCGGATTTGGAACGAATGTTGTTTTCAATGTAACGTTTTGCTTTAAATTTTGCTTTAAATGATTGGAGTGAATTGAACTTAGAGGTATCTAACATTTTGAAAATGTTTTGTGATCTATTTCCAAAAAAAAAACATTTTCATCAGTTTTGAAAATGTATATAAAACATGAAAAATAAAATAGATAGGAATATAAATATACATACAAATATCTGTAAAAATATAGTTATATTAATTATATATATATATATATATATATATATATATATATATATATATATATATATATATATATATATATATATATATATATATATATATATATATATATATATATATATATATATATATATATATATATATATATATATATATATATATATATATATATATATATATATATATATATATATATATATATATATATATATATATATATATTTATATATATATATATATATAAACCTACAATACCTACAACACCTACAATACCAATACCTACAAATATAAACACATAAAGTATTAAGTAATGTACGTATTACTTAAAGACATTACATAAAGTAATAATATATATAAAGATATTTGAATATTTATGTAAAGGTCAAATTTTTATGTTTTTCACATAAATTTGTTACACTGCTGAAAACTTTGTAGAAAAATATCGCCAAACATTTTTACCATGTTAATTACGTTATAACTCTTTACAATAAAATCAATTAGTATTTTTACATTTACATACATTTTTATAAGGTAAATCCAATCCCGTCGCTCCTACATTTTAACTTAGTTAAATTCAAATTTGAAGAAAGTGAGTAAAGCTGCCTTATAATTGATAACAAATCATCCAATAATGATGTAACGAATGAAATCCAATACCAACGGCAAAAAAGATCAAAATTCAAAACTTTAACAACCTTGAATCGTAGACATAAACGTCTTTAAATGCTTGACAGTTGTATCTCATGATTCTCATACTCTCATGAGCGTCGAACGGATTTCGTCGTTCGAAGCCGGTACTCGCCCCGAATGCAACAACAACAACAAAAAATGCACCAAACCATACACCGTGCATACATCCACCCATAGGGCAACAACATGCTTGCCCTTGGAAAGACAACACGATGAACTATAATGCTACGTAAAGAATGGGCTTTATTTATAGCTTGAACGTGTGCCAAATATTATGAGCCCACTGGTTACATTGTTGTCTTTCTTGTTCACGTTTTCTATGGAAATGCCGGCTCGATCGATTAAATTTCAGGCCCCGTTTTGCTAACGTTCTTCAAACGTTGCATGGCAAAAACAAGCGCATCAAGTGCACATCGCGAGGTGCTCATATTGCACGCCTCATTTGCCACAGTAAGGTCCATTTCACTGATCCCATGCAAAACAAGTCCGTCGGGACAAACAGATGACGGTTTCCTGTTTATCTGACTCATGCCGCCAGGGGCTGGCGGCTGTTGCCTGGGAGCAGATTAAGAAAAGTCCAAGCTCACCCTCTCTCGGCTCAAAGGGGGATGTACTTTCTGTGAACAATTATTTAATTAATTTTCCCGATCATTCGCTCGACCTTCACCTATGAAAACAAGGCCTAAATGCGTGGCCAATTCATTCCGGTACGATCCGGGTACGACTTGTTGGTCGACTTGACCCGACCGAATGGCGCTGAGCAAACCGCTCGTCAGCAGCCAATCGTGCGCTGTGAGCCGGGCGCATTTTCAAATTACAATCAACGAAGTACGCTCATCCCCTAATCTTGCGGTCGCTTTCATCGTTCCTATCCGTTCTTCTCCCTTCTGCGCTAATGGTGGGGAGGGCGAAGAACTCACCCGATAGTAGATGGACTCCCCCTCCAACAAGCGAACAACGGGGGGGTGTTATTTTTATCATCGAGCGCATTTTGTTAGTGTCTCCTCATCGTGGAGCATTGCTCGCTTGCCACCCCCCCTAAACTCACTCACGCCCACCACCACCACCGCCCATTCTAGTGGAAGCTGTATGTGGTGCAAACGAGTCTTGGTGGGGGGTTTTTTGTGATCAATAAGCCGGGGAATACTTTCCGCACGGTTGGTTGCTTTCGTTAATAAAGGGAAATCAACACCTGCTCCTCCAAAACCAAACCCTAGAGCGTGATAAAGAGATGATGATGATGATGATGGTCCGTATTATATTGCAACAAAGTCACACGCACGCACACACACACACATGTAGGAGGAGGAACAAGGTATTGTTTTGAAACCAGAGGGTTAATATTAGAAACAGAATAAACACACTAAACATGTTACACGGGCGAGAGACCGTTGATACAACGTGTTTTAGCGAACGATTTTACTTTACTGCTGCTCACCGAATTCATGCATCGTTGTGCAGTTGTGGAGTGACTTTTTTCCCTTTCTCTCTCACTATCGACACTTTTTTTAAATTATAGATTCCTTTACACGACACTGGGATGGGGATTTATTGACTGGAATAATTCACTGCACTGCAATTGCAAGGCTTCGGAAATTCCTCCCTCTGGTCGCGTAACGCGCGTACTTGCCCGAACAATACGCAGCAACAGCGGTAGCGTAACACGCACGTACACCTGGGGCTACGCCGGGGGTTGCACTCCTTCTGCTATGCCGAGATGATAACGTCTTCTCTGTGGGGGCCGATAAGGTCTTTCTTATCTTAGCACACTAAACTTCCTTCACTACCACACACTAGACACGCTTAATCGTCTTGTTTAGAGCTACAAAAGCAACAGCACTACCTGGAACATGCGTGTGTGTGTGTGTGTGGGGCGTAAAGAAAACGCGCGACAAATGAAACATCACCATTATCAGAGCCTGCTACCATCTATTCCTAAATACCCACCACTTGTGCACACACGCGAGTGCTCGAACCGTGATGCTGCAAAGATGCGCCAAAGCAGCAGAAGCTTCTCTGCCCCGTGTCGCTGTTTCCACAACCGCCCTTTCCACAACACTCCCTCTCTTCCGCGTGTTACGTTATGCACAGATACACCGAGACACCATCAGCAGGGTGGAAAATTCAACCTTCAACACCATGCAGCACAAAGCGCGTTTCCATGCTGCTCCGAGGGCTTTGTGTGTTTGCTGCCGTGAGACGAACCTGGCGCTGCTCTTTATCTTCCAACCCTTCGCGGATGCGTTGTTCCACGCGCATCCATAAAGTGCACCATTTCTTGGGAGGACACAACACACAGATATACACACAAACACCGCGCAGTACAGTTAAATGTTTGAGTAGCAGCAGTAAAAAGACTGACAGACAAACTTTAAAATAATCTGATTAACACGAAAGAAATGGTGAAACAGCGTTCAGTACGGACAGCACGCACCGTGCGCGACAAGAAAGCGTGAACTGTGCGGTTTGCGTATTCTCTCTTGCGCGTGTTGGACAAATTTGATTCCACTGCTTATGGTTTTCAAAACAAACCACCCTCTTCCATACCGCCCCTTCCCTGTACAGCTACTTACAGAGAACCAACCCCCTTCTAAAGCGCCAACCCCCTCCCCTACAGAGGGTTGGCTTGACACTGGGCGTTTGACAGGTTGGAACAGGGTTGAAACGCGCGCACCAAGCGAACATGGGGTAGGAAATTTGAAACGATTTTGAAATAACCGTTTGTTTTACAGCGTTTTTATTTTATTCATGACTTAAATGTGGGTTCACGTAAAGATTCTCCCCTGTCTGTTTAATTCTGATATTGGCTTAGAAATAGCTGAAGAGCTTGAAATGTTCATTGAAGTATTCTTCTTATTACTTTTTCTTCTGATGGAATATTTTAAATCATTTCGTTTATATTTTACTTTAACATTGAATTAAATTAATTTTATTTAATAGTATTTAATTAATCGACTTCAATTTTATGCAGTACATTGTTACTCTTATGTAAATCAAACACAAGCTAATTTAGAGTAAATCGTAAGGGGTTTAGATCGCTAAGCTAAGTGTAAATAAAAAAATAACTACAAACATGAAAATAGATAGACGTACTGCATACTTTCAGGCGTTTAGTAAAGCTGCCGGGGACCATTCCTCGTGATTCGCAAATAACGTTGTTGAGCGTCATTTTAACGTTACTTATCGTTAGATTTTGTCAAATCAGAAAAGATCAGAAAATACTAACAAATTTCCTTAGATTTCTACTATTGAAGCATGCTTTTTGTCTTTAAAAAAAAAAAAAAAAAAAAAAAAAAAAAAAAAAAAAACAAAATTCAAATTTTAGTTCAAATGGTCAAAATAATAAACTTTTAATTTTAAGCTTTACAATGCCATCGTGGGGCCTAGGACTATCTAGGGTCGTAGTTTGTTTACTCTTGGTTTATGATTATATGGTTCACTATTGTTAAAGGTAAAACTAATTTTAAATGTATTAAAGCAGTGATGTTCATCCTTTTTGCAGCCTTTCCCCCCACGTGAGGTGCATGTAGGTTTTCATTTCCGTCTCATAAGATCATGAGCGGGGGGAGAGCGTGGCAATCCTGGGTATTAGGCGAAATTTTGATTGAAAAAAATCCCTCTCCAAAAATTCATAATTCCCCCCTGCTGGGGAGAATTCCCCACCGATTGAAAATCGCTGGTATTAAAGCTTCGCAAAATCGAAATGGTTTATCAGACGGCAGCAATCGAATGACGAAAATCATTTTAATAACGAATTGAAGCCTTCAAATATATAAAAAAAATAAAACCCTTGCAATTATTGAAACCAAAATCTATGAAGAAACCGAATGCTTCATAAACCAATTAATATATGAATCATTTCCCCTCCCTAGAACTTTGCCACTTTTCAATCAGCCTAAATGAGTTTATCAACAGTTCGGAGAGCTCTTTTATTAGCGACGATTATCCTTATCGCCCCCTCCCCAGCATTGGAGCATCACAAAGCCGTACCTAATCAAACCCAACCGCTACCTCCGTGCAAGATAATACTTCTTCACCACTACCGTGCGGCCATCACACCCGCTGGTCACGCCAATACCTTCGCCCTAAGCATATTTAATTCAGCTGTATATCGGAAAGCGTTCACGCGTTGGTCAGCCGGTCAGCCGGTCTTCTGCAGATTGCATAATGCGCTGTCCCGAGTTATCAACAAATCGCGCCATTGTTTGATTTTGTTTTCAATACAACTAACCGTCCCAACCCATCAACAGTTACCCCAACCACACTTCCCCCCCCCCCCCCCCCCCTCAATTGCCACTATCTCTGTAACTAATCAAATTGCATAATAAATGTCATCGATAAATTAAGTGCAGCTTTTATAGCACCTCACGCCGATACGCTGCGAGACAAAGCTTGCGTATGCAAATGCGCCTGAGAACAGGATTTGCGTGCGCGTCCCGCCTTTCCATAATCCTGGTAACGTGGTGAATACGCACGGTGTTGCCGTGCGCAACCGTACAGACAACACTTCAACTAAAACGCTTTTGACGTCGGTTTGGGATTTAGAACACAGTATCACAGCGTCTGGAATATATTTCCCATCACACATAGAAACGCTTCCTATTATAAAAACAACGCGTCGCCCTGCACCGACATATCCTTTTCCCTTCCCTGCGTTGTGTTCCCTGCTTTGAAGCGGATGACTAACCGCGGTGCAATAAAACACTTGATGAAGCGCTACATCGCGTATGAACCTACCCCGGCAGTAACGTTATAGGCGCACAGACTGCAACGTGATCGCCTCAAGAGCTGCAGCGAAGCGCACGCCAACACAAGCGTGGCAGTAGGCGCGCTTTAGGAAGAAATCACATTTGCGCGCAAATCTTCACCTCGCGTCTTGTTTGGCGTGTAACAAACGTTTACACACATCTTTCTCTCGCTGATGCAAAGAAAAGCCCACGGTAATCTAAAGCCCAGTCCCAGCAGTCATGGGCGTGCGAGGAAAGCTTTCTAAGTTTATTCTATGCAGGTTTACTATTTAATTGGACACTAAAAGGGGTTGCAATAACCCCAGCACAGCATAGACAGCGTGATAGCAGCAGCAGCAGCAGTAATACACAACACACAGTGCACTGTATATTTAGATGACCCTTTCCATGACCGATCGGATTAAATTTGCAAAAAATAGTTAGACGACCCAATTAATTTTTTTTAGTTATTTGAAAAACCTTGTTTGTTGACAATACTCACTGTTCAACCGCTGCAGGGAATTGTATTTGTACACATGGTAGTACGCCACGTTGTCCGCGTTGTTCGCGTACCGGAGCCGTTTAGTTTGCGCCATTTTCAACAGCTGTTTTGTTTGACTATGTTGTTCGTTTGAAAATTGTTGTTTTTTCCTTTCGTTCCAATACACCCTTAACACACACCTGACGCACTTCACAGCTTTGATCGGTCGGTCATGAATATCACCGTTTTACTAAGCACTAAGATCACAAAAGACGGAGCATACCAGCCAGCTCAAAGATGTTTCCTCTACTCCACACTTCTAATTCACGATCAATTTTTGTTCAAAATCCAGTTTCTAATTCTTAACCGGTTCCTTCAAAACAAAAACCTCCAAAACACACTCCCCCAATGCCACACAAAAGTGGCGCCTAAAACACGCTCCCCGCTTCGGATCACACGCTAATAATAATATGCTTGATAACGACGACGCAGATGCCGCACGAACGGCGCTGGAAATCTCGAGCTCACCGAAGGAACGACCATTCCGCACGCCGTCCAGCAACCGTTTGCGCGAGTGACCCGCTCGCGTAAGCTAGCACGACCTGTCGCACATCGTCGCCTTTGGGGCGCTGGAAACATCACCATATCGCTTACCACCATCGGCCCGATCGGCCCAACTCGACGACTTCGACGGGGAGGAGGGGGTCAACAATAGAGAAGGCAAGGCGGCAGTTTATTATCTTCTGGTTACCCTTACCCCACCCCAGCCCAGCGCAACGCATCGCATCCGTCCGCGGCTCAAGCGCTGCAATCTCGTTTGTATTGTGGGTCGTCTGTGGCGAGGGTGATACTCCGAGGGGAAGTGTGTTTACTTCGCCGGGTGGCGCGTTCATCGCTGATACACCTTTTTCTTAGACCGAAGCGTATTTTGGGACCACTTTAGCGCGTACAATGGGACCCGCTGAACCGGATATGCCGGACGGCGCAAGGATCGAGTGATGCCGCGCGATCGTTCTAACAGGTTCAAGCAGGTGCAGCCAGTTGCATGGTCAAACTTCCGTTTGTCCGTTCCGAAAAAGGGGCACCCGTACCCGTGCAGATAGGAGGGAGGTTGATGATGATAAAAGGAAAAGAAATGCAAACTATTTGCAATCTCGCATCAAACAGAGAGACCGAGACGCTTTGATAGCTACCCGGCTCCTCCTCATCATCATCATCGTCAAACATCAAACAAAATCTCGGAGGGCAATCTCAGCACACATAAGTGGCCATCATCATCATCGTCGTCTTTGCACCGTATCGTCGTCGTTGCCATCGTGCGGTATTTTCTTTAAGATTTGTGCTGTGTTTTTCGACCTCTTTCCTTCTTAGTGGAGGGGTGTGTGGGAGGTTTGGATGATAAAATTATATCGTTCCCGGTATGCACCCCCTCCCCGCAGTCTCGGCGACTGGAACTGGGCTGAATTGTTTCCGGATGAGTTTTGAAAAATTGTGATCCATTCGTAGGGAATGGGGAGGCCCCCGGCCAAACAGCTGGGAGTGGGGAAGGGCCACCTAATGAAGGTCTGTGAAGAATTTCAAGTAGTTTTGAATACCAGCGTGTGGTTGTATGTGACCTTCGTACGAAAACTTGATTTTGTGCGACGCAACAGCGACAAGGAACTGGGGCCATATGTTTTGGAAGGGCCCCTGTGTGTGTGTATGTGTGTTTGCTTCGGCACTCCTCGTTCTCGAGGTCGTTAGCAATGCCTGTAGCCCTTTGTTAAGATGCTCGAAAGTCTCTTGCTTATTTTCTATTGCAATTACATAAACTCTACTTGAACGTGCCGTTGAACTTTCGTGGCGGTGCTATTGATTAGTACCGCTGCTCATCAAGGAATCTTCGCGTACACTGTGGTGGTTCACCTGTTGCCAATGTAAATCGGCACATTTAGAACACAATAACCAATTGAGACCGATCACGCCGTTTTTGACGTCCTATTGGGCTGCGCGACATGTGTGGACACTATCTGTTCAAGATGTAAGACGAAAAGCCCTCCGTCGGTTAGACGTGGATAGAAGATGTTCAGGGGTTGTCGTCCGATGCTAGCAATTGATGAATTTGATAATAATTTATCGCAAACAAATACGCCATTTCGTAATCGTTTGAAAAGGCATTCTTCTGCTGGTGTGGTCTCATTTTCGGGGCTCATCCTGCGTAAACAGCTGCATCAACAACACGTTCGGGGTCGGTTAAGAGACTCTGTCCGATTACGCGCTTACGTACGCTGAGTACGCATCTGTATTTTGTAGCATCCATCCTTTATATCGCCTATCAACACCGACAAAATATGAGACAAATGTGTATTTGCTAGCACAGCATGTACGTGTGAAAATGGAAGATAGGACAACATTGGACCTACATACATAAACCGTTCATCGGTACACTATACAGGGTAATTAATTTTTGATAATTGTTTGCCAAATCAATTGAGGAAATGGTCCTGCGCTAATGACGGGCCCAACAAACGCTCCCTAGCAATAGCCCTAGATTGTGAATTGTGCGACGCTCTGGGAGATAAGCGGGCGCGGCTGCCTCGTTAACGGTAACCCGCGCGATAAGACATCTCTCCTCCGGCAGCTGGGAGAAGATGATTTTGGGGTGGGTGTAAAATAAACGAAGCATAGCGGTATCTATCTTCATATTTACAGCCAAAAAGCGGGAATGGCAGCGCGATTAAAATGTTTTAAATTTATAGACTGTTTATACATACTGCCATTCTTTACCTACTGGTACAATGTTGTAATTGCTCTAAAAAGTGCTCTTTTATATGACAATGTAAAGAAAATTGTAATTACTACTGTTGTGTTTGGCGCTACACAATCCTTACTCAAGCTTCATGTGTGTTGTACCCATTCCGCGCTAGCAATAGTTGCTGATTGCTGACTAAAACGAAGCACTTTAAATACGACAGGAACAAAAAAATAATCCAGTATCATTCGTGCTTGAATAGCCGGATCGAGCCACGGCTTATCATCGGGTGGTGGATTTGTACTCCCTTTTTGCGTTGCACGTGGTAATCACGTCGCGTGAAGAAGGGGTGTGTTTGTCAAGTGCAACCTATTGGCACATGCCTGGCGGCGGAATTATAATTGGTCTGTTTTTTTAAACCCCAGTGCTATGATTAATCGGATGAATGATTAAGGATCGGGAGCAAAGCGCATTTAGAGCCGTTTCCACCAGCACCGACCGGATTGTAGACATCTCCGATTCCGAAGCATATATGTTTATTTTACATTTACATTAATATATCGTGAAAAATGGTTTATATCTTTGTGTTTTGGTTGCTAGAGCGCTGATCGGCGACCAGTGCTGAGTATCATACGAGTGCATCGTAATAGTAGGAGGTTATTGTTTAGAGTTGTATGATTTCCACCTTGCGCTACCGTTGCCAGGGGCAGGAACACTACCGGCAGACTTGAACGAACTTCGACTTCAGCCCGAGCAGCAGCCCATACCCGGGCAGCGATGCCCATTTGATGCAGTTAATCTCCAGATACTTATCTGGATCGCGCGGTAGACACAGCTTTATTCCTACCCGCTCTGCAAAGAGGCACAGTGGCGATAGATTGCGAATAACGATTACATGCGCACATGTACAGCGTGTTCCACTTTTGGCACACCGTGAGCTAACTTACCATTCTGTGACACTGTGCCCGCCTCGGAGCTGGAGCTCGAATCGTCCGGAAGGCCCAAGTTGACGCCTATCCTCCAGCGTTTGTCTTTGTCGAGAATGTAGGCGTACTTGAGATTTCGGCGGCACCGCAACCCAACGGCGACGTACCGGCCGGAAGGTGAGAACGACAGCGATACAAAATTGGCGGTGAACTTGAACACAAAGATCGATTCGCCAAAGTTATCGCGCCGAAGGCTTCTTATTTCTGTTTAAAGCATTTTGCACAACCAAATAGAAAGGAAAATGAAAAAAGGATATAAAAGATAATTCATTGTAAATCTAGTTTGTGATAAGGAAGAAACGATTATGTGATTGCGCGCAACGACAACATACCCATCTCTTTGACGGATCGAAACCGGACGGAAGCGACATACTGTTCGCACTGTGAGATAGCAACGTTCGAATCGTTGTTGATCAGACAGATAGTTATCACATTTTTCCAGTCTAAAAACAAAAGGCAAAAAAGAAGATTGTAGCGGTTTGGTAATCAAAACAAGGGTTGGCTACACACCTTCCTTGAAGTCGGGCAGATCGTCCACATCGCCGTGGAACGAATCCAAATCCCAAGCCTGCAGCACGCAATGCTTCTCCGGCGATCGGGGCATTCCGCACATCTGAGAAATGTGATCCCACGTATCGGGCAGTTCGGAGGGAGCAAGCGTATACAGCATGCGGCACACTTTGCGCAGCAGTTCGCCTAACAGGCTGAGATCAAACACATACCTGAAAATAAAAAACAAAAAAAAACAAAAACGAAAGGCAGTGTGATGTGGTGAGCTAATCGTTGCCTGTGTTTTCCGACCGATTCGCGGCAAAGCAGCCAAACCTACTTGATATAGCTCCTATGGCCTTGGCATATGTAGTTTTGGCATATCTTTCTGAAGTAGCTTAGCGGTTGCGTGAACAGTACCGTGCCCGGCGACCACAATCTTTGGCTGATCTCGGTCGAAATACACATCGTGTTGCTGTACCGATTTCGCGTTAGCAGTCCTTCCTCCAGTGCGTCGATCTTGCGAATCAATGACATGAGCGTCAGATTTAGATTCGATTTCTGTGAAACAAAGCAAAAGATTAACCGATGCACGTCCTGGAAGTGCCCGTTGCGCGCTTCGCACATTCCCCTTACCGTGCATTTGTCCGCCGGACCGACGGTCGGACTGCAGCGCACCTGCTCCCGCTTCTGGTTGATGGTTTGCAGCAGATGTATCCAGATAAGGCACTGCTTGCTCATTTCCAGCTGCAGCAGATGGTCGACCTGCGTCGACAGCGTCAGCTCGAGCTTGTCCAACATCAAGCTAAGGCTGCGCAGGAACGACACCATCAGATACTCCGGCTCAACCTCCTCCACGTTCTTGCCGATGCCCGCCATCACGTGCGTTTGCGTTTGCGAAATGCCAGTAATCAGCCGCAGATCCTGCGTCACGTGCAGGAAGCGACACTTGCAATCGCTGTACATTCCCGTCGTGTACGTTTTGTCGTTCTTCCAGTCCCAAAAGATCACCTCGTTCATGCTGGTGAGCAGCAGATAGTTTTCCGTCGGATGAAAGCAAAGCGATCCGATCGGTTCCGGCTCGTTCAGCGTGCCAACGAGATGGTTGTCCACGTACACCAGGACCGTACCGCCAAGCGTACCGAACGCGATGATTTGGTCGTTCGTTGGATGAAAAGCCAACGTCCACACGGACCGGTCGCCTGTGGGATATTTGACTGAAAGTGAAGCGCCAGAATTAGCTCTCCGGGGAATTTGTGTAGGGAAACGCGTAATGAAATTATGCTCTTACCAACTTTCTGCAACGATGCCGTTTGAAACACATTGACGCTTCGATTGGTCTGTACGGTGGCAGTGAGCAGTCTGGAAAGGACAAAATATGTTAAGCATTTGGAGCCAACACGCCCAATTTCCTCACTCCTCGGAAGCCACAAACACACTCTTACCCGTTATGGCTTTGTTCGATGTTGAAAACGGATTCCGTTTCACTGGCCAAATCGTTGATGGGCTAAAAAAACCACGGCAGACAAAAAATGAACCGCATCAGTACCGCATAACAATAAAAAACACATAAGCAACGCATCCAAGGAACTACTCCCGCACCTTACAAAGATCTTCCGTGCGCAGCCTGTTAAGCACCACCTGCTCGGCCACTTCAATCGCAAGCTGGTGAAACGTCTGCTCGCCGCATCCGGCGCTGATGATGGCCGGGGTGGCCGACATTGCCGTCGCATTCCGTCGAATCTTGCGCGTTCGATAGCCCCGCTCACGGTTGTCTAGCTGGTACACGATATTACGATCGATTTTTTGCATCCTTTCGTTCGGCAGGTTTGCTGGAGCGGGCGGCAAAGATGGCTTGTACGGTGTTGGCAGCACCATTATTGGTTCTTACTCCGTGCCGGGTACCTTACTGCGTGCACACAAAGGAACGGGAAAGCGGAATTACTGTCCATTCCTTCTGCGGAGGGGCAGCGAGGGGAGCCGTTTTCGCGGACCAAGCAGATTTTGTGTGTCGCAAAGCCTCGCGGTACCCGTGGGGGGAAAAAAGGTAAACAAAGCTGCGTCCGACCCGCGACACCAATTTTTCAACTGTCAACTTGTCAAAATGTCGTATTTTGCGCAACCTTTCGGAAGGTTGATTTGGCGCGCGTTGAAGAAGTGTCATTTAATTTTCGCGGTCTTTCACGAGTCGTTTTTGAAATTTTTATTTTTACAAAAAGAAAAAACCGGTAAAAAATTTGTTACGTATTTTACATTGATTCAATAATATTTCCAAAATCATTCACATCGCGAGCATAGTTTTGCTGAATTTCGTACTACAAAATCCCAACCATCACCAATCATGCGAGAGACGATAGGGACGTCGAGTTGGATGAAGAGTTATCGTCGAAAAGCAAATCTTCCGAATGCTGCGAAACTACGCTATTGCATTGTTCTTCGTATTCGCGCGCCATCTTCGGTATACGAACAATCGGACAGTACCAATTGGTACGCCGCTCTAAACCCCATCCAACGTAGAAGCAGCGGAACTGTTCCCCATCGTTGAAGGTGCACAGTCCGGGCCACGTTTCCGATAGCCAGTACTGTAGCGCCTGTTCCTTCCGGTCCCACCAGCGTTCGGCCCTTTCCTGCAGCAACTCCTGATTGTAACCGACCACCGAGCTGTACATTCCGGACAGGCAACGCACGAGCGACAGGTTTGTCTCTGACCCATTGATGTGACAATCGCGATGGGACGAAATTTTGCAAACTAGCGCACGCAACAAATTCTTCTCCACGCCATCAAATGGCTTCACGATCTGGGGCACCGGTGCGTCCAGATTTCCCTGTAGAAAGATGCGCAAACCCTCGGTGGCTTCGAGCTGCTCCAGAGTAATATCCGGTAGCACATGCCACGGTTGGGTGCGCGGATTTTGCGACACCAAAAACATTCGTTTGTTAAGCCGAGACTCTAGCTGGAGTCGTTCCAGCCGAATTCGCAGCATCGAGGCCGTCGAGTGTACGGAAAGGCGGGAAGCGGCGCACGGATCGGTTAGCATCGTGGAGCTTTCATCCGAGGAAGGTTCCCCAGAGATGCAAGACAACCGATCGATCAATTCTGTGAACATTGTTTCCATGTCCAGGCGACAGTACTGCTCTTCAATTTCCCTATCCACCAGCTGAAGCTTGTCTACTATGTGCTTCATCGCCGACTGAGCTAGATCTTCTAAAGACTCAGCAGTCAGGTGCTGCAAAATATCTTCACTGCTTTGCTGGAGCGTCTTGTCGAGAACAATCTCGATTATGTCGGTTACAATTTCCGGCCGTTCTCCAATCACGCCCCGGTAGGCACAGTACTCGACACTTTTCTCTCGCAGCTCCACCTCCAGGACATAGTAATCGCAATGCAGTGACCTCAGGATGCCCCAGAATTCGCACGACACCGCCCGCGGATGGTCGCGAAGCGTACGATCTATTTGTGCGCTGATAAAGTAATCGTACCCTCGGGGAAGATCCCACCCTATCGTGTTCAGTCCGCGATGAATTAACACAGCAAGTTTTGAGTGATTGGAAACGGATTCATCCTCAATCTGGGTCAAGGCTTGCAACGTCTGCTTAGCCAGCTGTGCTTGCTTCAGCAACGCGCTATCATCCCGGCGACCAGGTAGCGGGAACAGATCCGGGTTTAAAAAATCAATTTTGGCTAGCCGACAATATTCCTCAAAATGATCAACTGCATCGGCCGGTGCATTTTCGAGTAAGTTTGTAACTAACCGTACCAGTAAATCGTACCTGCGTGCAGAACAAAGCAAGACGCAGAACGAAATGCGGGCCAGACCTTTCGGCAACTTTTTACGTGGGTAGAATACTTACAAATTATCTCCATTTTTACCGACCTGGCGACGCAGCAGCGCCTTGGAGCTGGAGAGATTACTTTCAAGCGAATATTTTTCCTTCTTTTTCAAACACTCAAGCAGTTCCTTCTCGGTATGGTACACTTCGTTTGGGGCAAAATCTTTGTACTCCATATTTTATCCGAGCCGAATTTTTAAACCTCTGTATAGTCCGATTTGCTCACCGCGTTTCACTGTGCCAATGCAAAAGCCAATGCGTACTTGATCCTGACGAAAAATTGAGCCAGGCTCATTGAACTTAAAACTCCATTTCGTTTCGGTTTCGCGTTGCCACTGTTGTGTTGTGAGATTGATATTTTTGTTTGCTTAAAATAATTGATAATTTTAATTTTTTCCCCTTTTTCTGTTGCCATAATTGCCATAATTGGAAGCGAAATACATTGACAGCGCGCTGTCACTGCAATGTCAAACCCGACTTCGCTCGGACACGAGCGAAAATGGCCACCTGTATTTCGCCGAGCACCGCCCTCCCGGTTCACCGCCCCGCGGGCCTAAAAGCTGCACGCCGACAGCTTCTTGCTGCAAATCTGACAATATGGCGACCTTTCGCTTGGTTTATAAAAATCCAATTCAGCACGTGTATCAAAGTGCCAAACTTCAATCGTGAAAACGTACGTGAAAAACGGGTGAAATTGGGCTGAAAAGTGTGTCTACAGTGAGCGGAAACCAGCGTCAACCGGCAGCGATACGAATACGAACGGGATTTGGTGTATTTAGCGTGAAAATCGCGTTTGTAAAGTTTTGGCCCCTGCACGACGTGAAGTGATGGACGGCAGACCACAAGGCTGATGCAAACGCGGCGCTGTCACTGCCCGCACTCTTTCGCAGATTCTCGATCCAAAGTTCGACTATCCCTGGAAATGGAGGGCAAGAGAGAAACACTGAAACTGGTGCAATAATGAAAGTGCAGAAAAAGGCCAATTGCTGGGAGCAAAGAAAACGCAGGAGTTGCGTTAAAATTAATGTGAAACTTAAAATCTGGTTTCCAGCGCACTTACAACACACCACCCTCCGTTCTTAGGGCGCAGTTGCAGTGCGCATTAGGAGGGTCCCCCCGATTCCGTCATCCGAGGCTACGCGAAGAGTTGTCCGTGTGGAAAAGGCACATTTTTTAACCTTTTCTTGGAACAATCTTCCTTTTCTGTGGGCGGGATGTGGATTCGATGGGCTGTTATCCAAGCCGTTCGCATGTTGGATGGAATATTACACGTTCAAATGGGACGTACGGCTCGATCACACCGTGTGCGTGTGTTTCCTTTGTTACATCGCTCCATTGTCCTGTGGCGCCCGAGATGAAGCGCAGGGCGATGATACAGCAGCAGCAAGACGAGCGCGATGATACGGTGAAACGCTAATTTTAGCGCTTTTCACGATCGCCGAGAGCGGTGTTTAGCTTGATAATGACATAGAAATTGCTCGACGGTCACCGAGTGTGGGACGATGGTTGATAAAGAGCGGTACGGGAAAGGCGACGAGGGGCGCGTATCCTAGGCGACAAATTTTCGAACAATTTTCACTGCAATGCGTGTTGTGCTGCAGAAGTAGAAGTATTGTGAGCGGACATAGAAACACACACATTCATTTTACAGCTTCGTGGGCCCGCTAGACGATCCAGAAAGCAACGGCGAGGAACGGACCCGACAGCTTCAACGGGACCAGTTTGTGAGGTTAGGTTTTTGCTGGACTGGCGATGGCACAGAAAGTGTAACCATTTTGCCTACGGTGGTGCAAAAGGGATAGAACAATAGAGCGTAGTACGTAGCGAAACAGAGTGCGAGGGATGGAAAGATACGATTCATTGGGTGGAGAGAGGGAGGGAGGGGGGGGGGCGTTCACGGAGAAGTTGGGCTGGCACTCTGTACCAAGTTGTGCGGGGAAAAGCGCGCTTCATCCATGCTGCAGTCAACGCCGCACTGTGCGTGTTTTGTACCGTTATCGGGAAATTATGGATGTCCAGTGAAACGGCACGCTCCAAAGAGGGAAACTGGAAGGAGGGGGGGGGGGGGGGAGTGAAAGAAGCGATTTGCGCTCCCCCAAAAAGTGACAGAGTGCACTTTTGGGGTCACTGTCGCTAAGGCGGTCGATCGATAGCGCAAAACAGCTTGTGCCTGGCTGGTAGAGTAAATGTAATCACGACGGCGCCTACGTGCTTGAAACCAGTTACGACAGCTCGCGCTGCATTTGTTCGAACGGGTGAAGACGACGAGTTGCGTGCTAGTCACGTTGCTTAGATTTTGATAAATTTGTTCCAGAGCGCCCGGTTAGTCATCGATCGGACGGTTCGGGAAAGTGCAGTGACAGCAGAAATGAACCAACTTTATCGCTGCTTGTTCTTGTCTGCTTCTTAGAGTTTTACTGTTCGAGTAATTTCAGCAGACATTTACGATGCGGGGAAAGAGTGGTTGGGTGCTGTATTACTTGTGCAGCGCGCTGGAAAAATATTCAGCAACAAATTCATGCCCATTGTTCATTTCTTTACCATTATCCACAGTACCGCGCGGGGCCAGTAATCTTGGGCTAGGGAAGAAACCCGCGGCTATGAAGAAACGACAGAGCGAAAGAGACAGTGAGAACAGGAGCGCAATGCCGCGCGAAGCGGCGTAGAAAGAGCGAGACAGAGGATGCGTCACAAAAGTGACAGCTAGAAAGCGACGAAGGATGTCGGTTCCGGCCGGTATTTAGCCCCGTCGGAAGAGCGGTAGGCGCGAAAGAGAGCACACGAACGTCCGATTGGGGCAATGGAGCGCTTTTTGCGTGTTCTGCTGCTGATGATGCTGGGCCATTCGCTCGTCCCGCTCCCTCGCTCGCTCGCTTTCTCGCTCTCTCAGGCGTTGAGTCATGGATGGTCGAAGCGCTCTGCTGGCTACGTTCGTGGCTACGCCATGCTTAGACAGTTTTGACAGAACGAAGCTAACGAGGGTAATACACACGCAAGAAAGGGTTTGTAAAATTACTACGTTTTAGGTTGTAAAAATTGTAACTGAACATTAGCCAGCAAACGGGAGCTCACTTAGGCGGTTGTGGAAGTTATTTTAGTGCAAAATATGGTATTGATAACTTCAGCGAGAAATAGCAGCAGGTTTTGTGTGGATGTATTGCGTTTCCATGTGCAATCTGATAACACCATGATGGTGGTGCCCGTTCGGAATTCGATTGCTTCGATTGATTCGAACAAATCAGTGAAATCTTACAAGAGAAGAAATCAGACTCGCCGAAAGTTTCTTCACAACCGCATGGGTTACTCATCTTACCGGGGTGCAATTATACGTCATCACACAGACGCCGCCATGGACGGTCAACGCTCTTGCGTGACGATTCCACTGGGTAGGGAAGGGATAGGGCGACTCTGGCAGCGCGTTTGTCCTACGTATATTGTGTGGTGCTTCATTTTATCTGCGTACATCCTTTAAGAACACGAGCAAAAAAGGACACCCACCATCGTCACCAAGGTCGTTTCGTGTTCGTATTTGCGCTGTCGGTCCTGGTATTCACGTTCGTGTGTCCTAAGCAGTAGAAAGAAAATAGTGAAATATTTTAAATAGCGTCACGCGAGTACTACTCCACACAAACACATACACACATACGTCGCTCTTGTATAGATTGCGTACGTTGACGAGGATAAATGTTTCGTTACTTTCTCTCTTTCGCGCACAATTCGGTCTAATGATGTTCGATTCAATGATGATGATTGTGTGGATACGCACAAAAATCCTTACAATCTGCTTTTCAAGACGGCAGAATGTGTATCAAACTTAGTAGACACTGAGTTGCTCGTCTCATTTCAACTTTCGGACAAATCGAACTATTCAAGTAAAAATTAATTATCCGCTACGTTCGAGCTACGAAGTTGTAAGCACGTAAAATGTAAGAAATGACAAGAGATGTCCTAGCTGGAGGACGAGTAAGAAAAGACGTAGAAGCGCGTGATATGTGTGTGTGTAAACAACTGTAGAGGGAGTGTGGTGGTGGTGTACTGCGCGAACGCTTGTTCTGCTTGCTTGGGAACGGAAAGGATCCTCAACACAGGGACACAGTCAATAGGACAGTGGGAGCATGGTCAATAGGAATTTGTTCAATCTAATAACTAATAACTTCTTGTCTTTCTCATTACCGATTATAACAACGTCATCGCCGCAGATGGATGACAACCGCCAGGAGCAGACGTACGATGGACCCGCCGGCATGAACCCAGACGGCATCATCGAGTCGAACTATAGCGAGTCTTATGACAACTTCGACCAGATGGGTCTGCGTGAGGAGCTCCTCCGCGGTATTTACGCATACGGTTTCGAGAAACCGTCTGCCATCCAGCAGCGCGCCATTGTGCCGTGCGTGAAAGGAAGCGATGTAATCGCACAAGCTCAGTCCGGTAAGTGTTGTTGGTTGCCGCGTTTTGGGGAATCTCTGCCAGAGAGGAGAGCGTGTATGTTGTATTGGTCTGTAGTCACGCAACAGCAACAAAACTCGGTGTGTGTTAGGTCGAGAAAGAAGAGGGTGAGCTGGGGGTCATCGTTGACGACACAGGTCAAACGGAGTAGCAGTGCGCCACCGAAAGGAAAGCCGGAATATGTGTGTTTTCCGAAGGAGCATGCGTTCTTCAAGAAACAAGCGTGCACGGCCGGTATGGTCAGAGACCTCAAACACAAAATATCGATTTTTACAAATAATGTACATTGTAAGCAGCGGGATGTGGTATGTGGTAGTATTCAGCTGTTCGGTAATAGTGTTTGAGATTAGGAAACTTTTCAAAAAGAAGTTAAAATTAAGAAAAGGGCAATTGAATTTAAAATAGAAGGTCCAATTATTTAAATTTAGCAAAATTAGGGTCCGTTTTGTTTGTGCTGTTGCTACCAAACCAATATATGCTCGTATTTTGTAAGCATCACTTTTTGAACACATAGGTAAAATCGTAACCTAATCCATTCTTACCTCAAAAAGTGGTGCAAGATCAACCAGAAAAAGTACGCAATTTTGGAAATGTATGATCGAAAGTTCTAAATGGTCATATGTTTGTAAATGTGTTCTACAGCTACAGCTACACACAGTCAAATTCAAATGTGTGCTGTGAATTAAATTCGTTTTTTTAATTAACTCTTTTCCCGTTCCTTTCACTTACGTTTTACCCTTTCTCTCCTCCCGCACCGCAGGTACCGGAAAGACTGCTACATTTTCCATTGCGATCTTGCAGCAGATCAAGACCGAGATTCCGGACTGCCAGGCGCTGATTCTGGCCCCGACGCGCGAGTTGGCCTCGCAGATCCAGAAGGTCGTCATCTCGCTGGGTGACTTCCTGAAGGCGCAGTGCCACGCCTGCATCGGCGGCACCAACGTGCGCGACGATATGCGCCGCCTGGAGCAGGGCTGCCATATCGTGGTCGGTACGCCCGGTCGTGTCCACGACATGATCTCGCGCAACGTGCTGCAGCCGAAGAACATCAAGATGTTCGTGCTTGACGAAGCCGACGAGATGTTGTCGCGCGGTTTCAAGGACCAGATTCAGGACGTGTTCCAGAAGCTGCCGGCGGACGTGCAGGTCATCCTGCTGTCCGCTACGATGCCGGCGGATGTGCTCGAGGTGTCCCAGCACTTCATGCGCAACCCGGTCAAGATTCTGGTGAAGAAGGAGGAGCTGACCCTGGAAGGTATCCGGCAGTTCTACGTCGACGTGAAGTACGAGGACTGGAAGATCGGCACGCTGTGCGATCTGTACGACACGCTGTCGATCACGCAGGCGGTCATATTCTGCAACACCCGCCGCAAGGTCGACCAGCTGACCGAGCAGATGACGGAGAAGACGTTCACCGTGTCCGCCATGCACGGCGACATGGAGCAGCGCGATCGCGATCTGATCATGAAGCAGTTCCGTACCGGCTCGTCGCGTGTCCTGATCACCACGGATCTGCTCGCCCGTGGTATCGATGTGCAGCAGGTATCACTAGTTATTAATTATGACCTTCCAACGCTGCGGGAGAATTACATTCATAGGTAGGTGTGCTGCGGGGATAACCGCCCCGTGCTGGCCTTTGTTAACCATCTCTGTTCGTTGCCTCTAACATGTTCGCGATTTTTTTTCCGATCCATTTTAGAATTGGACGTGGTGGACGTTTCGGTCGTAAGGGAGTTGCTATCAACTTCGTCACCGAACAGGACAAGCGGGTTCTCGCCGATATCGAGAAGCATTACAACACTACCATCGAGGAAATGCCAGCCAATCTGGCCGATATGATTTAAATTGCGGAAGTGCGAAATATTTTTGTTGTCTTTCCCCTCAAAAACGAAGAAACGAGCAAAGATAAATAACAACAGCAGCAGCAGCAGCAGGCCAGCGCCGCGCACCCGCATATAATAACCAAGAGTGTGTTGTGTCTCTCTCTCTTTCTCTCTTCGTTCTTCCGGGTGTACTGTTGTGGTTTGTTGTGTGGCCGGGGGTGGTGGGTGGTGGTGTGTTAGTAACTAAATATTGTAAGAAAGATTCCAGAGACATTTACGGAAAAGAAACAAGACGCGCGAGTGGCGGAAGCGCAGTGTAGCGTCCGAGAGGGGAGGAATACAGGGAAGGAGTGTGAGGGAAGGGGAGAGTGTATTCGAGTCGCGTGCGTGAATCCAGCACCTCCACATTGCCGCCGGTCTGCGGGGAGAAAACTACACCAGTAGCGCGCCGGAAGATTGCGATCGATCGAGCGACGAGCGAGAGCAGCAAGAGAAGTAACAAATTCCGCAAATGGTAGCAGATCCAGTAATAACAACAACGCAGGAGAGAAGAATTGACACAAGGATACAGCAGATTTAGCAACCCAGCAGTCCGCAGTAGCAGCAGCAGGGGCACCCCATTTAGCGCCGCGGCTGTCTACGGAGAAAGAACATCCAGAAGATCAACAGCCACGTCCTTTCTATATAAACAAAAATAAAAAAAAAATCACGGTGTAAAAGGAATTAATAACAGAAGAAAGCCCTAAATCTACTACTTTTATTGCTAATAAAATTATTCAAACCAACCAACACAACAACCAAGCTGCGGTGGCAGCAGAAAGACGATAAGCCTTGTTGGGATGTAATTATGGCAAGAAACCGAGACGTGACGTGCATGAGAGCGCAAGCAGATCCTTCACACTGAAATACTGCTCGGGGAATCGAATTGAAATTTGGGAAGCATTTCGAATAGGACGAATCAATCACATTCCGATCGTTTCCGATCACAATCGATTTCCGATATGATAGATGCTGTTCCGCCGAAGGCGAAAGCTAGGAAAGAAACGGAACGGATTTTAAAAAGATAGAAAACAAGTATTTCATCGTAACAAGGAAACAACCTACTACCCAAGCATGTCGAACAAATTTAAAATCAAGTTCCGCCATCTGTAATACACGCTAGATGGCGCTGTTGGGGTTATTTCAATCCAGCACTTCCGGTAATCATTTTGCCAACTAAAATAACCTCCAGGCTGTACCATGCACCACATGTTGACACTTTCAAATGCTTGTTCAGCTTGTTTTAGATAAATTCACCGATAATTGAGTGTTAAATAAGATAATATTTATTTTTTCTAGCCTCTCATAATTCATCTTTCGGGAATGATTACTCAAACCGATTGAAATTAAGTAAACAAAGACGCGTGACGTTTGCTACAAAATGTCATTCGCATTGCCTCCGGCACATTCACCCGCAACCCACCCGGCGCGTGCTGTACTCCACCGACTTAGAGAAAGGATTCAGATAACGCAGCAGCCTGGTTTTCTCGAACGCTCTGTCAGTTCTGCTTCAACTCGCATCTCCTCTAGGATCGTTAGTGCTGGAACGTCTCTGAAAAGCCTTTTTTCCCTCAGCATCTTTGCCACTCAGGCAGGTTCGTGGTGTTTTGATCAGGTGAGATTTCTCTGTGCCACACATTCATTGCTGGCTGCGCATTTGCCAATCGCTTCCAGCTTCATTGTCAGTTATTTCGGTAGTCGAAAAAATGGTGTGGTCGGTGGTGCATATTCACGCAAGTCATTGGGGCAGAGCCGGTTTTTGGTTAAAAGTGTGTGTGTGTGTGTGTGTGTGTGTGTTGGTGTATGGGTGTATGTGTGTTTGGTGTAATCGATTCTGGAAGAGAAAAATAAGAGTTCATCAATAAATTGTGAAAAGAAAGAGAAAGAATCGTCTGGCTGGAGTACCGCGGAGTACTAGATGCTAGGGGGCAAAGTGGTAACGTGTGATAAGGACAGAACACAGTGTGTGAAAGAGAGCACAAACTGAGATAGAGAGAAACTGAACTGGTGTGTGTGTGAAATAGCACCGCGACGTTGTGTTGGTGACCAGTGCTGGGCGCACAGAGAGAAGAGAGAAAGACTGATCGCTTGGATTGTGTGCGTGACGGCTGATGCGCTGCGCGAAAGAGAGATGCCAGAGAGAGATAGGGCGATAGGGCTAGAGCGAGTGCGCGCGATCGTGCACAACAGGCGGCGCAATGGCAGCTCCGTCTGCTGCGGTGTGGTAGTTGTTAGTAGAGAGTGATCCTTGTCATCGAACGGACAGTCTTTCCTTGGCTCCCGGGTGTGTGCGCTGAAAAAGTAAGGGTTTTGTCGGATTTTTTTTTTAGGTTAGAAAGCAATATTCGGTGTTAACCATTTTTTTGAAGCGACCGGTGAGTGGGTGTGGAACCTTGTGCTTGACAACGAAACGGGACACACAAAGAGCTGGACTTGCGTTTTTTTTTGCACACCTCCTGATGAACTGTACAACTGTGGTGGAGGTGACCGAACACAGACACACAAGCTGCCAGTCTTCTTGTGCCGTACGTAGGATAAAAAAGGCCAACGTGGTGTGGTGAAGCATAGCAGCAAAGAGACGTTTTCTCTGTTCCCGTGGGTTGAAAGTAGGAGTTTATGCATTTTTCTGCATTTATGGGAAGGAAATCCACTTCGGTACTGCTTGAACAAAATTGCAGCCTCCTATCGCCCTTCACCTGGACCGGGCGTGTATGTGTGTGCGTGCATGTGTTCACGTGTGTATGTGCGTGAGTAAGCCGTCAGCATTCGCGTGGTGTGCTTTTCCGGGTGTATTGTGTGACGCAAACTGTTCCTCGTGAAAACGCTAACACTTTACAACCCGTTCTTTCACCGTCCTTTCATTTTTTATAGTTATCGTGGGGAGTTAAATGAGCAGTTAATTTGTTAATTTCCCTCTTTTTTGTGTGTGTTTTCTTTTCTTCCTCCCGGATATGATGTGGTTGTGGTGGTGGTGCATCATCTCATCGATCTCGACCTTCCATCTCACCCTATCTCTCTTTCTTTCTCTCTCTCCCCCCTTGTCCAACATAGGCAATAGAGCGAAGAGTTCGAAGAGGTAGGCGCGCTTGTGAGCAGCTCGATACTGTAAAAAAAGAATTTTCCGGATACACACGGAAAGTCCTCGGCAAACCCCGGAAGTAGCAGCAAGCAGCAGCACCAGCAGCATCTTTTGCATAGATACCGAGCAAAAAGCATACAAAACAGAAAATGAGCTGGCAGGATTACGTCGACAATCAGCTTCTCGCCTCGCAGTGCGTGTCGAAGGCAGCCATCGCCGGTCACGATGGTGGCGTTTGGGCCAAATCGGAGGGCTTTGAGGTAAGTCGATGGTTGTGTGTGTGTGTGTGAATAGCGAAGAAGAAAATGTGTGTGATCCCTTGTTGGGGGTGGGTAAACGAAAAAAATGCAAGAAAAAGTGGAAAAGTGAACACTCCCTTGTGTAGGGTAGAAACAGTTCGTCCGGCTTGTGTAAAAACCAACGAAAGGAAGGGAACAAATGCGATGAAGTGTGCGGTGTGGTCTGGAGGGGCAACAAGGATGTCGTCCGGCTCTGTGGATTCAGCAACGTGCACAAACTTTGTCCATTTCTCGCTTGTGAAGTGGAAGTGTGTCCCTTTCTCCCTCTGCGTGAGCAGTGACGAAAGTGAGAAAGCGTAGATCCACGACAGGAAGCGCATTAGAGCAACCGGGACAAAACAGTTGGATATGCAACAAAGTGTGCCGTGCGACGGAAAGAGAGGGGGAGTGAACGCAAGCGCCAGCGCGAACTGTGATGCGTCGTGGTGAACGGCGGCATGATGAGAGTGAGAAATTTGAAGTGAATTTTATCGTGGCTGCTGCTCACTCGCAAAGGGTGTGACCCCACGATGATGATGCATGCGCGACGAAAAATGGGTGCAATTTCAGACGTTTCCGCTAATTGATTGTTCAAACTGTAGTTTGGAATGCTGCAAACAGTGTGTTTGTGTGTGCGTGTGTGTGCAGTGCAATTGTTTGGGAGGCAATGCGAGTAAATTTGTCCGCTGATCCGTGTTGGCCTGCGGTGAGGTAAAAGTGATACATTACTCATCGAGCTGTGAGACGAAGTTTCGGGTTTCACATTTGGTGCATGTTGTTTGCAATTGCCGAAGCGAATGGATATTGTTTCCCATATTGTCCTTACCAAGTCTTTTAGCGCATCTTTTGTGCTTTCTAAATGGTGAGGAAAATGCATCCGCAATCGTAAGATGTGCGTATGGAGAGGAAGAAACTCACCCCGGAATAAAATGAGCAACGGGAAGAAGACCTAACTTTGCCGGCTCACCAAACGGATTTTCAAAATGGCGCCCTCATTCTCGCCCAGAGTGCAAAAAGATGTGTGTGTGTGTGTGTGATTTGGCTGCGCGCTCCCTGTCTCTCCTTCTCTCAGTCGCACACTCTTTTTGTTTCGCGTAGAGCGACTTTGCGGCTTTTTACCTTTATTTATCGCACTTTTTTGGACACACGCACCCAAATGGGTTCGTCCGATCCGGCAGTGCGGAACAATAGAAATTAGGTTTTTGTTCGCATTTTAATTGAACAAGTTTTATCGTTTTCATGTACACGACTCTTGCTGAATATGGTTGAAGGTGCCGCGTATCGCACACGCACATTGAATGGAACTGCAATGAGTAGTAGTGGTAGTGGTGCAAACGGGCGTAAACGCGAACCGTTTCACGCAACACACACACATTACATCGGGGGACAATTCAGACGCACGAACACACACTCACACATGTGCGCAAGTATATATCTGCTCACCCCACACACTGCTTAGCAACGAGGGAACGTGCGTGTGCGAAAAGCCAATCTTCTTCTCGGCGCGTTTGCTTATTGTTTTCCTTTTTTTATCGGCATAGACGTTGGTCGTGTGTAGTGGTAGTAGTGTGGTGGGTACGTAGCAGCTCACTGCAGCAGCGAAAAGAAAAGAAAGGCAAAAAGCCGGCAAATTTTAAACCGGTTCGCGTACGTTTGATTTTCTACGGGCAGCACAGGATGAAATGACCCGTTGGAAGATTGTGTGTGGGAGTGGAACGATGGGGGTAGAGGAGGGAACTGATAGAGGAATTGCAAAAGAAGTAGAAGAAATAATAATCTAATTTGATTTCTTCAAACCCCCCCCCCCCCCCCCCCTCCTTCATCTAATGGGATTTGGCAACGGAAGAACAAGGTAAACTACGGTTGTGGGTGGGTCGGGGGAGGGGGGGGGGAGGCAGGGATCAAATTTTTCAATGAGCTAAAATTTCTCACGTTTGTGTGATGGTAGACGATTTCTCACAGCTTATGCTGCCTTTGGCAGCTCAGTTTCGCCCTTTGCAACGGCGCACTAGGTGGCACAGCAGCAGCAGAGTAGGTAAAGTAAGTGTGTGGTTTATCTTATCTGCTTGCAAGTGAGTGTTGCTAAAACTGTTCTCGCAAAGGCGGGGAAACAGATAAAAATGGCAAATACACGCAAACATGCGCGCGTATGTCTCGACTATGAAGTCCTCAGTCGCATAACCACAAAAAAGGGAACGAACGAAACCATAATCATGGAGTTGGGGAAAGTAAGAACCATCGGAAGAAAGAGTTGCAGCAGCCGTTCCTCCCAGCAGCAATACATTGTTGTCCTTTGTGTGCTGCTTTCATAAGTTTCCTCCTTCCTCAGCGACCGCTGACTCGTACCGTACGTCACCGGTAAAACGCGTACTGGAGAGGAGCAACGGTAGTCGTTTGTATTTGCATTCATATTTGAGGCGTAAAACGTGTGCGTGCATGCGTGCGTGCGTGTTTGGCTGAGAGGGAGGCACGGTTCTAACCGTCCAATAACAACAAAAGCTACGTTTTCATTTCAATCATCATCCCTCACTCATCCCTACTGTCTGGCAAGAGAACACACTTCTCCTCCGGTGTGTGTATGTGCACGGTGAGTCATCGTTGATGTGTTGTTGACCAGGAGTTGTGAGTTGCCTTCGCGTGTTATCTAGCTTAAAACAGAAATAAGGGAGAAGTGACAGTTTCTAATTCAAAAGGGAGCAGATGATTCCACAGTTTGTAGCGTATATTGATCAAAAAGTTGTTTGTGTTGAACAATAATGTTAAAACTATTTTTATGGACGTTATTTAGTTCTATGCTAATGGCTTTGTTGAAAAAAAAAGTGGCTTTAGAAACCTAACTCTCTCCGCAGGTGGGCAGTTACGTTAAAGTTTTGACGAAATTTTGGAATCAGAATCGCGTAGAGCACTTTTGACAAAAATCTAATTTCTTATATTCGTTCAAACTTTACTAAGGGAGGATAACAATGATTCCACAGTTTGTAGCGTATATTGATCAAAAAGTTGTTTGTGTTGAACAATAATGTTAAAACTATTTTTATGGACGTTATTTAGTTCTATGCTAATGGCTTTGTTGAAAAAAAAGTGGGTTTAGAAACCTAACTCTCTCCGCAGGTGGGCAGTTACGTTAAAGTTTTGACGAAATTTTGGAATCAGAATCGCGTAGAGCACTTTTGACAAAAATCTAATTTCTTATATTCGTTCAAACTTTACTAAGGGAGGATAACAAATCAATTTTACGCCAAACGATTACTTTAGAGGAAAAGCGCACATTTCCTTCCATCCCGACGACTCTCCAAGGGTAAATATTATGCCGGAATTGTATCGTCCACAGCAATTGTAGACGCTAAAACATTTCACTTCCCCCGATTAGGCTAATGAAGTGCTTACAATGGCGCCTGTTATGTATGGCATTCGTCTTTCGGCCGACCGATTTGCCCCATTCTATCCGTTGGTCCGTTCTCCGGAACCGGTAGAATAGAGGAGAAGCACCAGTACATAATGGGCTATGGGGTAGAGAATGGGAGAATTTCGATGATAAAGTGCACTTGGAACTCTGAAGCACTCTGTAAGAATTATTCTGAAAGTAAAATCGCATTATCGGAAGTTGAACACGCACGCACGAACGCACTCACTCACCCTAAGGGCATAATGGTGCGTCTTAATGGGATCAGGGAAGAGAGTAAGTTACAGAATTCCCTAGGTTTTTTTGTGGTATTTCGGCAAAGTAACGGTGTTAAAAAATTTGCATCTCAATGGAGTACAACATTCGGGTCGAGGATGAGGTTAAACAAAAAAGAGCAGGCCCGGTTCTCGAACGGCAATGTAAACGAGAACCGCCAAGGTTTTCGGGGGCATCTCTTTTTAAGGGGAAGAGCAAACATTAACTGTTCATTACGTTCCGAAAGTGTGCTTTAGACGCTGCTCTTCCCGTGCTCGCTTAGATCGGGAATCGTTTGCAATCAAATGGCTGTGAGCATATTGTTGGGTTTGTGTGTTGTGTGGACCAACGATCCCTCTTCTTTCCCGCTTGGTGAAGATGCTTCGGGGCCCGTCTGTCCTGGAGCCGGCGAAACACACTTCCCCCGTTTTCACACACTGTGCGCGCGCCTTGCGTATTTGGTGCGATGAAATGAGTTTTAACATATGGTAAGCAAATTTTGTTTCCTTTTCTCTTTGTGTGCCGTTCATCCCTGTTCTTCTTTCGGTGGTTCTTTACTTTATTTTCTGCCACTTTATTTGTGGCATTTTCCGCCCATTTGGTGGATGGACCAACATAAAACACACACGGTTCGTGCTTTTTGTGTTTTCTGTGCGTTTGTGAGTGTGTTTGGATATTTTTCTTATCCGTTGAGAGTGTTTGTTTTAGGTGTGTGTTGCTCTTTCTGCCCATTGTAGGATGCATCTGCTCCCTTAGCAAATGATGCTGGCATTTCCTCTTAATAGGGTTGGAAAATGGATAACAAATAGCATCGGCGAAGAACAATATTGTTGAAAATAGCCAAGAATTTTCTCAGAAACCCCCTATATATCCATCCAATAATCCATACATACACACCCTTCAAATGCTTCGAATGCTTCAAAAACGCCAACAAAGAAGACAATATTGTTGTATTGTGGGAAGAGGGTGGGTTAGATCGATTACTCTGCCGGCTGTCTGTCGTCAGCGAGGACCGCCAGAGAACCTTTTCGCTCGAATGGGAAGATGGATGAAGAACGTGCGAAAAGCGCCCCAGTTCACAAACCGGATCCCAGCAAGGGTGTGCACCACGCTAACGGAGACGGAAATGATACGAACTTACACGACTGCAGAAAGAAATGGGGAGGTAAGAAAGATACGTTCGTAGGACCGTACGCACGCTCTTCTCCTGCAGTCAATTTGTCAAACTGTGTGACTCAGTAAAGGAGCGATGAATAGTGCGGCCCCGGAAATGGCAAACGCTGACGGTGCCGAACGTATTAGAACAGCTTTTGTCCTGGCTGGTGGCATATTATGCAAAAGCGCACCCGTACACTCCACTGCCTCTGCAGTGCGAAGGCTTGATGGTGTTGGGGAGGTCGGTTTTCAACTCGACATATGGTCGACAGATCCGGGGATAGGCACTGCAGAAGTTCTCCGATAGCTTGGAGCCAGGAGGGTTGAACTAGAGCTGCTAAGTGAAAGAATGTATCTGTACGTTAGACAAATGTAGTGGAATGAAAAACATCATTCCGTAGCCAACAGTTGTGTTTACATCATTCAATTCTACGAGAGTGACTAATGGGTGCTCTTTCATACATTAAGACGATGAGCCTTTGGTTGTTCCATTTTTAGTCGAAAAGAATTTGCTAGTTACACACACCTATATTTGCTCTTTCGATGCTAATGTTTACTGTTTGAACAAACTATTCGTTTAAAAGAGCTTGTTGTACCCCGGTGAGTCATAATGCATCTTCCGCGTGAGCGCTTTACAACTGATACTTTGTGCCTACGGGAAGGAACTAAACATTATGTGTGTGTTCTATGTTTTCATGTGTCACCAAATAATTCCCATGTTACTCGGAAGGACGCTTAAAGACAAATCTACATTTGACGAATAACAAATTTACAACCTTACTATCCCAGAAACTCTTGGCACCGCAACCGGAACTGGATAGAAGTGCCCAGCCGTCCGTCCGGTGCGATTTACCACAAGAAGAGAAAGAGCTGCTGCTTTCAGCAGGATCTTGATTTGGGCTTCCACTGTGTGTGGTGGTGCCCAAACCGCTCGAATGAAATGAAGAAAGGGAAAGAGAAAGTTCACGGGCCGCAGCGGTCAAGCTTCAGCTTCAGTGCGTTCCAAAGTTATTGAAACTTATCCATAAAAAAGATTGGCGATTTCCTTTTATTTACGCTCCTCCTCTGGGGGGAAGTCCAAAGGTTAGTTGGTGTCTCCAAAAGTACGCGACGGTTCTCCCCGTCATCTCATTCCTCTGAATGACTGCCCGAAATGTGAGACTTGAGGTTGACTTTTTTTATGAAACTTTGGTACGCTTTGGATGAGGGGTCAGGGAGGAACGAGAGAGGGTCTGAGAGATGGTTGGGAAGTTGGGGACCGAGTAAGGCTCATAAATATTTCAACCATCGAAACCCGTTGTTTGTTTCATTTCTATTTCACTTAATGGTTAATGGATGAGATATGAGATGTGATGTGTGGTATGCTATGGTATGTGTATGGTATGGGGCCACCTTGTAAGTTTTAATCACGGGCCGAAAAGCCTGCTTTTATAGGTTTCTTTCGGTCCTAAGTTTTCTTTGGCATCCTTAAACCCATAGATTACTCCGGGGAAGGTGTATGGAACAGGAGAGATAATAAAAAATGACAAACTATGAATCATTCATGTTAGGGAAACACCGAGGTCATGTAGTCTGTATTTCTTTTTAGATTCTCTTGCGTGTTGTTTTGATCTTGAAATTATTTAATCAATGTTGAAAGATGTCATATATCTCGAAAGTTTGAGGATATTAGAAGGATTTGCTAAACTTCATCTACTAGAATAGAATAGAAGGTCTATTGCCTCATGTGAATCATGGTTAAAATAGGAATACTCTTTTCATATGCATTTGCTCAACACCCCTATAACGCGACGTCCCTAGATGGACTTCGCAACTCTGAATGGTGGGAGAAATCCCATGACCATTGATCGTCAAAAGACAGCGCTACAAGTAATAATCGTCAAGAAGACGCCGCCGTCGACGATGTATGTCAAATGATCGGCTTCTCGTCGGCCTCTAAAGCGGGTCAGTGGTATGGTCATGGCATACATTTATTGCACTTTTGTTGTGGTGCTCGACTGCACCCCATGGATGCGATCGAAGCCATTTATTCCTGGCGTATGTATATAGCGTAGAGAGTAGGTGAAGGTCGCCGCACATTTGAAGGTAGCCGCCTCGCCGCACTGAAAGCGTGGCGATGTGTCGAGAGAGGTGGGTCGAGATACACTCGAAGCTCAAAGTCGTCAATATCCCAACCAAACCTGACTGACACAAGCGGCGGGGGGTAGGTTCCTTGGAAAAGCTGTCGATGGAGTGAAGGTGTCTAGCCGATTCGATTGAATATATAGGTGAAGGGGAAGGCTTCCGCCGCCAATGTGTGCATGATATGGTGTAGGACTGGCTGGAATCGCGTGTTCGGTTTAATGTGCTTTTACCGTGCCAAAGCGGTATAAATATTGGGAGAACATAGGGAAAAAGGAAACACCGGTACGAACGAGGGGCCTATCAGCTGTGATGTCAGCTTATGCCAAATATATTGATTTTGCAAATGAAAACGTCAATGGTCTATAATGCGAATCCAGCGTTTTCATATGTTTTGCAGCTTTTGTTTATAAGCCACGTCGGTAGGGAAATTCAGTCAAGTGACGGGGAAGTGAGAAGAATCGCTTTTATCCAGCATGAGCGAATGAGGTGCATGGTGAAAACGGCGCTGTAACAAACACAAAGGAAGAAGGGCTCGAAGGGAAGCCAGCCGGGTTCCGTTCTAAATTTCGCAGGAAATCCAATTACCCTTGGGCAAGGTCGGCGATTGACGGGATCGTGGCGGGACACGGCAAGTTTGTCCGTATGGCGGCAAGTGAAGTGTGTGGCGACGGCCGTGGGTGGAGAGTGCCAAGGTGAAGAACCATGCGGGACAATAATAAGAGGGCCGCCGCCGTACTGGAATTGCTGGATGGTTTGCATTTGGCTTTTGCGCGCGCGGGGCACCGTGTTGTATTCCCGCATATATCAGCTGTGCAAATGGGGTACGCGCAACGCGCGCGCACTAGCTGAAACGACAACGAGAGTCTCTCGAGTCGCGCAATTGACGCGACAAAGACGACCCAGAGGAGCAACGTGGAACCACACCACAGATCCCACAGAGGAGGGAGAGCGAGCGATGATAAACACAACAATAAACACAGCCAGCCAGCATATCGCAATGGCCAGGCGTCGTTTGTTGGTAACATTAGCCGGGTTGGCGTTGTTTGTGTGTTTCGGTTGGTTGTGTACCACTAATACCAGCAGCATTTAGAGCGCACTTGTCATCAGCGGGTATCGGTTTCGAGGGTAGCGTTGCAACTGGTGGCACAGAAGACCTAGATAACTGTTTTCCAACAACGTGCTTTCGAAGCGTTTCTCTACTCCATGATTCCATGATGAATTCCTGCAGTATGTTTGATTCACGCGTTCTTTGCTATTTAAATCAGAAAAAAATACATTCCTGGGTACACAAAAAACGTTGCGAAAGGCAGATAGTGTTTATCACTTTTGTTGCAGCTTTATGCCTACCTTGCAGCCGCGGATCGACGTCCGGGGCTTCACCCAATGGTAATGGATAGCTTGAATGTTAATGGGGCTGCTAAATGTACGATCACTTTATCGTTTGTTCTAGCCAAACGTTGGTGACCTTGGCGGGAGCTAACGAATCACTCAGAGACGCGAACAGGTTCTTCGTGCACTAAGGTGTCGCGTGTTTGCCATTTTAATGAAGAAATGTGGATAGTGGATAGCGCGCCACGTAGAATATTGATTAGCTTATGATGAGAGAGCCGGCGACGGGCGGATCATGATTAGTGGGGAAGAAATGACTAACGCGTTGTTTGTTGGAAGTCGTCACTGTATGTATGATCCACAGCAACAGATCGGGCGATGATTAATAATGCGCTATGCATAGATGTTTGAGTAATTGCGGGGTAAGAATGTTTAGCACTCGCGCCATCTCTTAAACACAAATGTCCTATGAGCAGCAGTCTTTTTTAACGCCTTTAGCCGCTTAAAGTCGAGGAGTAAACGCGGCGCAGCTCGCTCAGCGCATAAGCGATTGCGGTTAAGGGTTGATTGGTGTGTGTGCTATTGACACTCCTAGGGTTGAGTTATGTGAACTTCTCAATTAGTTCGTTTGATAGCTCAGATGCGCAGCGAGGGGTGCATTATTTGATTTCTCGAGCCCGTGATTTTGGTCAATAGAATATAATTTGTTTTTTTTTTTGTAATCATTTTTTCTTATCTTGTGACTAGAAAACTTGTGCTAAAACGCATTCCAATTCCAGCATAACATTTGTATCTCCTTCCTTTGGGACGCAAGACGAAAGCTGTTGTTACTGAGGCGACCACGCAAAGAGAGCAAGTTTGCTTTGTTGCGTATGGTTTGCTCAAAACGATTCAGAACAAAACCGGACGTACACGTTTTCGATAGGATGACTTAAGCAGGCTGTCTACCTTCGTTGTCTCGTCGTATCCTCCGTGTCCATGTCTTGCCGCGGGCTTCATTTCCTTACTCTCTGGTTTAGCCGTGGAAGCGTGTAAGCGGAGTTGACGTTAAGGTATTTGTCTCCTGAAGTGGTTGTGTGTGTGTGTGTGTTGGGCTTGAAACCGGTGGGTGAAAGAGAACGAGCTAGTTCCGAACCGCACCCTTGAAGGTAAAATTGCATTGCCCGGAAGGTAGATAATGGTGGTAGAGGTGGTGGTGGTAGTGGTGGGGTAGAGCCAGTTTTCAACTGCTCCGTTTTGGTAAGTTCAATTTGAGTTGGGTTGAGCCGGCGAGCGAAGGGAGCGAGAAAGCTTTTGTGAAGTGAAGAACGTGGAGAGTCAGATAACGACTTTTACAAATACCACCATCAACACACAACCACCCCTTACCATGACATGGGCAATTTTGACGTGTCTGAGGAAGGTGTACGCGTGCCGCGTCACATGTGTGACGTTGGCTGCGCTTCGTCCGTTCCGCAGAGTGTGGGGTGCAGTGGCAATGTCACGTTTTGTTGCTAACCATGCTCACCTCACCTCGGACACGCATATAACAGACACACAGACTGGGCGTTGCATTTTACCTAAACAAGGTGCAAAACAGAGGAATAAAAATGGAAACAATATGTCTAACAGCATCATCATCATACCAATGCTTCCAAAAGATGTGTGGATGTGTTTGTGTTCCAGAGGTTGGTGAAGTTAATCTATCGTATTCGATACAGTCATGGTACTCATGTCATGAGTAAACAATTAGACAGCCCAGCTGTTTCCAAACATTTAATTCATAACTTGTTAATTGTGTTGTTTTTATCAATGTTACGCTTTTAATTACATTTGTTTTGTTTCCCAAATTCGCCGAGGTTATAATGATATTTTGTTTTGTACTCTGAAAATTGGTTGCAATGAGTATAGGAAAATTAAAATTTGGCTTACTTGTTTTGCATACACAAAACATGACTTAAGCTTCATCATAATGCCACAGTAAATTATACGTTGGCAGAGCTAGCTCCCTTGACAAGATTAATTCCCAGTCCCTTTTCTTCATTTCAGAATATCTCATTCGCATACATTGCTTTCTGAGCAGTTTTTTATGTTGCTCTAACATCAAAGATCAATGATCGATGATTGATCGATAGATCGATCGGCAGTGAAACGGGAGAGATACGTTCGTTTGAAGGAAGTGAAGGATCGCTAGGTGGCAGACTATCGAAAAGCTGTGAACCCACCCACCCGCCTCGCCGGTTTGACCGATGATGGTGCGAATCGGATTATTTGCCGGTCGTTGGCAGCAAGCAAGCGCGTGTCTATTTTTTGCGCTACCACACACATTTCGGGAGGGTTAGATACAAAACCTTTGGCTTTATTCTTAGACTGGTGGTGTAGTGTCTGTACAAAACGCACGGAAATACCCATCGTATATGGTGGGGAGTGCTGGTAGTACTGTAAAGATAAGCAAAAGGAAGGGAGGATAACGGTGCGTGGATTTTTATGCGTATCTTGCGCTCTTTGATCAGTGCAGGCGATTTTAGGACGATTACGCTGATGCAATCGTGTGCACACCTTGTCGCGATTTTGTCGTGTCTATTGCGGCGGCGGGTGTTGACGTGTGTTGAGCTGCATCTCAATCCGGCATATGACGTAAGGAGCGAGTCAGCTCAGCCATGCGGTGTGTGCGTGTGTGTCACTGATTAGTCATCGGCGTGTGCCAAGATGTATGATTGGTGGAACAGAAACGACCGTTTTAACTCGATGATTCGCCGCATTTCACGAATAGCGCATGTTACTCATGGGTTAATTTCTATCGTTTACAATTTACAATTTACTGCGCCAGAGCAGCTCATTCGATCGTTATGAATTTCAATGTTAGAGCTTCATTTTTACTGTGTTGTTTCCTTGTGCGATTTCTTTTTAAAACTGTGCGTCTGCATCAGTTGCATTTCTCTCCCCCTTAGGCCTAACCTAACAGCAGCAAACGCATCGAAACATGAAACCGAAATAATTCCCTCGGTCTGGTGAGTTTTGCTCTCCCGAACCTCCGCCGCAACCAAAGACACACACACAGCGGTGTCGTTGCTCATCGTCTCGGATCTTACCTGGACGGGTGCATTTTTGTTGTTGCTCTCCCTTTCCCCTGCTTGCTTTCTCAAAACCTCTCTCTCCATACGATAGCAGGGAAAGGAAGGAAGGGAATCGCTGCATTGAGTTGTGATTTTCTTCCCATCTTGTCATATTGTGACGGAGAGGATAGTAGGAACTCTGTTGGTGCTGCTGTTGCTCCTCCTGCTCTTCTGACTCGCGTGTGGTGTCGGTTGATTAGTTGAGGTGGTGGGGAATGGATGATGGGGGTCGTTTTCCCCTCGGCGGTCGGCCAGCCAGTGGCACATTCTTTCGTCGTTAACTGGATGGGGAGATGGGGTAGGTCCCAGTCGCCATTAAGTCATGCTCGTTGAGGATGATTCTGCGCTAATGATACGGAAAAATGGGCTTCCAGTTACCTCTTGAGCCACCACCACCACACCTGCCGTTAGACTGTTCTTTCTGACAGATGGGAGGAACACTACTTCTACCTCTGTCTGTACTTTAACTTTTTTTTGCTCCGTCCTGTTGGCTCCGTTTATTGCTGCTGCTGCTGCTTGTTGAACGTTGCTCGATGATGGGACAACAGTTGAGAGAAGAGGGGGTGTTTGGGAGTTTTGCGCTAATGATGTGATAATTGATTAAATGGTGGAAAAATATAACGCATCACTTACTTTTTTCCCCTAAGAGAAGGGTTGTGGACAGAACTGGACTGCAGCTGCAATTTATAAAAATGCGAAAAAATACCTGTTACCTCTCCTGTATTCTTGTGGCTCTACAATGCGGTGGGGAACTAGGAGGTTGGAGGCGGTAGTGTTTGTTTTGTTTTAGAGCAACACGTCCACGTAAGAATGGAACGGTGTTTATTTGTCTTTACTTAACCGTACTGTTCCTGTTTCTTAATTTAACACGTCGCTTCAATTCATTCGCGGCGTGTGCTGCAATCGATATGTTACAAAATAATAATAACGATTGGGTTTGATATGGAGGTGTGAATGAAAAGGCTGAGCAAGAATTGCGCAAACCGAGCAAATATTGTGTCTGATTCGGCATTTTCTCGCTGTGCCGTTGCGTTCAAGCTCGTCTACCTTTTTGTTGTTCGCTCCTGTTTTCTTACTGGATATATGCTGGCTGTTTTTCTAAATGGAGAAGAATTGAATTGTATTTATTTTCCAACGTGCAACCCGTTTCCAACTGGCCACTGACCATCGCGGACCGTCGGGTGTTTCTACTTCCTTTTTTTTTGTCCGTGTTCATCATGAATTCCGTGGTCAAATGTGTGTGTGTGTGTTTCAGTTCAGCAAACCCGTCTGGGGGTGGTATGCTGGTACGTTTTGTCTGTGATTTCCTCCCCCCCTCGGCTCACTTCTTCTCATAGCGGTGTGTTTGGTTTTCTTAACGCTTTTTGATTCATTATCGCTAGAAAGTTGAGCAACGATAGGAGATGAAAGGAACGATTTTCGGGTGCAGAGTTTTGATGTTTGTGCCTTCGGCGAAACAGTACCACGCTGGCAGAAAGAAGAGGAGAACATGGGAAGGTCATTGAATGGGGTTTTTCTTCTTTCATTTCATAAAGTGGCTAAAAATGGAGAAAAAAAAGTTAGCGCCAACATTATTAGAAGACGAAAGGCCAACGATGATGATTGAAAGACAGATAGAGAGAAAGAGGAAACGGAGAAAGTTCTGCAAGCTTTTGGATTCGAGAGAGCGAGAAGGTCAACGGGATTGCGAAAGTGAAGTATGACCCATCGTATTCGTCTTTGCAGAGATGAGGCTATGAATCATATTGCCCCCCTTCCCGGTGATGTTGGCAGATATTTTATGATACACCAGACATTTCAAATCCCTAAAAAACCGTTTTGCGCGCACTTTGTGGAAGTAATCGCAGTGGAAAACTCGTTGGCCCAAATCGAACTTAATTACCCGGAACGTCCACGATATGAGAATTGTGTGTGTGTGTGTTGCGCCGTCGTGCGCGCTGGGTTCAATGGATATGTTGCTTTTGGAGCTAAAAGACGGTAAATGGGAACTTCTCCATTTCCGGACTTTCCGGTCGACGAAAGGTATCTGCGTCCGGTCCTATCCTAGAGGAGGCATGGACGGGGGGACAGGTGAAGCTATGTGGGAATATGATATCATGAACGACTGGAGCCACGCGGTTGCTGTGTGGTGGGCCCACGTTACGCTCCAATTTGCTTCAGACACAAAGACTTGCTTGCATCGGTCGAAAATTAAATCGATCACACCATCACGCAAAAAAAAAACTTTGCACAAACGAATGGTTTCAACGAGAGTTGAATTTCAACCAAAATGCTCAACGATGTAACCTTAGTTCATTGCAGTACTTTCCTTAGGGATTGCGTGTCTGGCGGGAGATGATTTAATTTAGATGGTAGAAGGAATCCTTTGCCTACAGTAAAACGGGATGAAAAGTTTCCGTGCCTGTGAAAGAATTGGTTGCGAAACGAAAATAGTACACATCTTGGAATTTGGTGAAAGTTTGAAACCCTGGGGAGGGCATGATGCTGATTTAGAATTGAGTTCTTCCGTTCAGCCTCCTCTCCGCTATGCTACTGACGGATCGATACTGAAATGAAGAAAAGGTTCGCCAAAACCAAGAGCGAGGTGTAGGAATGGGTGGAATGTCTATCACACATGGCTTGAATGCCTGCAGTGGTATCGATTCGAGGACCCCCGCAGGCGCGATGGCAATCATTATCCCATTTTTGGCTCTCAAAACACACACACACACGAGGGGGGCTACCGACGACCTCCTCTGGTATGTTTGCCCCCGTGCCTGCCTGTGCCTGCACGTTGCTGCGCTCTCTAACGTCTGATGAACCACTTCATTCCATTTTGGTCACAGGAATTTGGTCTAAAGACAGCTTTCTTCTACCGATGCCGATGACCTTCACAACAATCCTACATACACACACACACACACGCATGATGATGTGTGCCGAGAAGATCGTCAGTACTTCCCAACGGGACAGACACCCTCTGCCAGCGCGCGCTCGCACCGTCTTGGGGATTGTTTTCTTTAGATCTTTTCAAATGCGTGCCAATTGCTTTACAGTTGCTAATTTTAGCCGCGTGCGTTTTGCATTTGTGTGGCGTTTATGGTAACCATTCCTCGCTGGTCGGGGGCTGGAGGGTAAAGACGGGACAACGTCGTTCGACAAAATATGTAGCACGCGAGCAGCGAGAAGAGATGCGTTGCGAGATTGTGTGCTTGGAAGAAGAAAGGGCAAACGCGTGTGCAAATGGTTCCATGTGCAGCACGCGGAGTTGGTGTTTCAGTGGCCATAAATAGGCTTGAATATCAGTTTGCGTCCGCTCTCGTTCGTGTTTCGTATTGATTAAGGTAGCATTATGGGCAGCGATCTTGCTTGGGGTTGTTGTTCCACGGACCAACTACGTCATCAATCGATGAGCAGTCGTTTGTTTCCATCTCGCGATGTTAGTGTTCTCCCTGCATATCTTTCCAGCTACAAAAAAATCATAAGCCGAACCGAAAAGGATAAGGAAAAAAAGCTGAACTTCTCATGTGAGAATAGTTAGCTACTTAAAAGGTAAAAAATGAGACCAGCTTTTTACCCGAGAGATAAAAAGGGAATAGGACAAGGGAGAGAAGGAGGGCTGCTGTGCGTCCACAAACCACGGCGTGATCGGCACGGTGTTTAAAGCACGTTTCACTCCCCGCGATATTACCACATTTGGGCAGAGGTAGTGCTGCGCGCGATCGTTTGGTGACGATGATTCAACGATGAACACACGGCGGTGCCTCGTCACTGGTGGAGGTCTCTCTCCCTCTCCCTCTCACCCTTTCTCTCCCTCCGGTTACTCTTTCCCTTCGGAACACCTTCGTTGACGTGTGTGGTGTGATGGTTTAATGTTGTGCCCGCCTGTCTGCTCTAGGGGGGCTGGTTTCAATCCTATTCTGTCACAAAACCCACGATCCGGCGGCAGGTTTCGTGAACCCCGCGTGGTGTGTGTGTGTGTGTGGAGGTTGCTTCAGTAGGTTAAGCTACAGTCGACATTGCCGCTCTTCGTATTCTTATCCCCCTCTGTACCGGGACTGGTCCGTGCCATAGTACGCGATCGTTGATCCGCGGCCGCCTGCGTGTGGTTGCTCTCATGTCGTAGGTTAGGTTTGGGTTTTCTTAGAAACAAACGGAACGTACGCGGTGGAGTGTTCTGGCTGGTATGCAGCAAACACAGTTCTAAATATAGTCATATCAGGAGATACTGAGACCAACGAGCGAACCGGAGGCGGCGACGGCAGGCGCTTTGTGCACGTTCGTGTGGGGTATCTTCTTGTGTCCCGGTTAGGACACGGTGTCTCGTAAGCCTCGCTTGGTTTTTCAACTTTCAAATAACCTGTTTTTGTTATTTACATTGAAAAGGTTGTTGGCAGAAAACTGGATGTGTTAATGTAATTAAAAATTATATTTAAACTTAAAAATAAAAAAAATAAGTATAACAGTACAATGATCTGAGGCTTCGGTGAAATTGACGATCGAACTCCAAACCTAATGTGCGTCTGACCCAAACCCTGGCCCCTTGCATAACAAGCTTTCTTTAGTTTCTCCTTCCTGTAGGAGGTAACAGTTTCGAAAGGGATCTATACAATGCTACTTCCAAGCCCTGCCGTACCAAAGAAAGTAAAAGTAACGGCGAGACGCACTCCTCCGCTCTCCGTCTGTCGTTTTGCGTCGTTTTAAACCTTTGAAGGCAGCAATACCCCCTGCAGTAGGAGACACATCCGCTGACCGAATGCGGAATGAGGTGAAAGTTATTACCATCCCAGTGTTCACCACAGACTTCTTTCTGTGACGCTGGAGCGGAGAGGATTGGATGACGTTGGTATAATGCTTGTTATATGATCAAGATGTGATTGAGGGAGATGAGGGACGTCGTGGCCGGTTTTGTGCGAGCGGGGAGTGAAGGATCATAACCCGTTTACGTTTGCGCATTAGCATGGGCAATGTATGTCTGTGTGGTGTTTTTTTTATTACAGTACGCTCCATTCTGCTTTGATTTGGTTGTTTGATTGAACAAAATTTCACCGTAACAATGTTCATCATAATTTTGTACCACATCAACCAACCCCGGAGTGTGTGTATGTGTCCTTGAATGTCCTTGTGGATAGCACTGTCATATGTTGAGGAAGTCACCATTCATTTTGTGTATCATACATTTTGTCATCGATTACATTGTATCGTGATTGGAATTGATTTTACGTACAATTGTTCTTTTAGAGTAAATATAAAGCCATTTAATTTGAGTGTCGTTTTCGCCCAGAAATATTTTGGGTTGGAGTGGTACACATATTTCTCAAAAAATAATTCATAAGAGACAGAAAACCGGATCAAAAACACTCTACCTTGAAGAAAATGCGTGGTACAGTCGCTCTAATTTACGATTTGCGGGAGAGAGTTGATGCTGTTAAAAATAACATAATTTTCCTCTCAACCGTAGATTTTTCAAGTTACTCTTCACGCACCACCTACTAGTTTTCTTTTGCACGGTTATTGCACCACCGTGCGGCGCCCATTAGACACGAGACGACACCTCTTTCGAGGTCGAGCAGTCTGCCGTTTGGAGATTTCGGAGATGAACCCAATCCTCTCCAACAATCCTAACCGTCTCATCACGAGTAGAGTAGAGTATCGTGTGCAACATTGTCGGTATTAAAAGACATCCCACCGACGACGTAACATGCGCATCTTTGTTTGTTGCCACTAAAGTGGCAAATAAATTAATGTACCGGTGAACCCATGGGTAACGATCAATTTGCAAGCCAGGCCGCTTACACTCTGGGGAGAATTTGTCATGCAAAAGAGGGTACGAAGAAAACCTTGGACCAGGAAGGTGTGAGGCAAGGCTCAAAAAGGTGACAAAATGGTGCAATTGCGTGGTGGCATTGTTTTATGCGGATAATCGAATTTGAAATGAATACGACGTCGCGTAAACAGCGGCAACAGCAAATGAAATGAGTGTGATGTTATTGAGATGGTAAAAGAGACATCATCTGCATTCGTCTAAAGCTCATTTCTCCGTATGTCGTCGTCTTCGTCGTTGCTCTGCTACCACACCTTGTCTAGTTGTGTCCCTCCCTCACTCACGTGTAGGTGAAGGCGTCTGTCACAGTTCGTTAGGCACGCTTCCGTTACAATTCGCAACATTTAGCTCCTAATGTGTGTGTTTTAGTCACGGAATTTAGCACATGTGGTGGAGTTGGTTTATTTTTTTTTTTTGAAAGTTTTGTCTGAATTCGATTAACTGCGAGCTTTGGGCATGACTGCAGCTGGAATAACGAAGTTTGATTGGAACACCAAATGATGGTACACGTGTGGTGTGGTGCGCTAGAGACGAACGAGATTGTTGAGAAAATATGTAACAACATCAGAAATATCTCCCCATACTCCCTCTCTTTCCGTGTTGTGACATTGGGAAGGCAAGATCGTTGACCATTGGATTTATGTTTTCTAAATTCATACACGTCATTTTAATTAGCCCGTCGTCGCCCGAAAGCAATGACCAGCGCTGCTGGGGTGAGTTCAGTAGGGTTGAGTGCTTTAATGAGTGTTTTGAATGCTATTTTTAAAAACTGTGTCAATCGAAAATGTGTGTCCTAGAACAAGCGACGAAAAGGGGAGGAAATTTGTGGCCACACGCGCGCCGTCTCTCATATGGTGCGTGTGTACTATGTATGGCAGTTGCTTCTTTAATTCAGGGACAATTATTTGCACCGTGAACTACTCCATACGTGACGTAGACATGTCAACACAGATAAATTTATTGTCACCTTGCCTATTTCGGTTGGTGGAGCAGCAGCAGCAGCAGCAATGCTCCCTTTTTCCCGTGATACACAGGGGTCATACATTCTTGGTGGATGGAAAGGAGAGATAGAGATTTTGTTTGGAAGGGATTCTGCACTAACATTAAGATCCGTGGGATGTTTCCCTATCACGGAAAGGGGTGTGGTTGTAAGCGAATGGGGTCTTTACATGTTAATGAATTACCACCATGTACGTAGATGCTGTAGAGGTGTGCCACGAAACAGAAACTGAAGCCAAGACACTGAAGTCAACGAAGGGGCGTCGTAAAGTTTCGTTTTCATTTCGATTTCGAGGCAAATGAGTGCGCTTAAGTAGGTCAAAAAACAGATGTAAACACAGGTTGATGGACGTGGCCTGACATTTCGGGGGTCCCGCTATGTCTGGACGACCTTACAGCTTTATACGTTTTCAGTTGCCATCGGTCCCCGTCAATCATCTCACACCAGCAATGCATGCTCTCAGTACATAGACAGTGCGAGTGTCTCTTTTAGGGTGGGAGTTGTTTAATTGAAGCAAATTTAATGTTACCCTTAATAATTACCCTTCTTCGGTGCTTCAGAAGTATGTTGCTAACGCTTTCTCCTCTTATTATTCTTGTTTTTTTATTGCAGGTGTCGAAGGAGGAGGTGGCCAAAATTGTACAGGGATTCGACAAAACCGAACTGCTCACATCCGGCGGTGTGACACTAGCGGGCCAACGTTATATCTATCTGTCCGGTACTGACCGAGTGATCCGTGCCAAGCTCGGCAAAACCGGTGTGCACTGTATGAAGACGCAACAGGGTAAGTAACGTCAAATGGGAAAGTCCATTTTTTTCTCTCGTTCTTTAGATATGGACTTTTATGAAAACTGGCGGAAAAAGTGGCACCAACAACAGCGCCATAACTGTACAGCCACAGAAACATGGTGTTATATTGTAAATAACGTCCAGGGACCAATCTACAACTTTGCTCAGAGGTTTTGTTTTCTTTGCTCCAATCTCATCACTTCCAACTGCAGATGTTGATGGAGGAGGGAGTGCCAACTCTGGACAAAGGCAAAATGATATGGAACTACTATTGCATTTGTCACGTTCCACCAAGTGTTGTGATGAGGATTTGTTTGTTATCAAACAGTACTTTTTCTGTGTTTGTAGCACACTAGCTTGTTTACAACTACAATTCTCAAAGCGTGGATGGCGGGTACACGTGTATGCATACGCGTGGCCAATATTCTGTTGATACAGTAGCAGCAGTTGGCTGCTTTTTTTGCATTTCGATAGATTCGAAGTCAGTAGTGAAAATACAAGCATTTTCTTAAAGTCTAGAGTGGCGAAGCGTTTCTAATTTCCCACGCAAATGACCAGCATTCACATTTGATCAATGATGTCGAGAGAACTGGTTGTGTCAATCCATGTCGGGGCATTTGGAGATCTCTGTCCCTGTAACTTCTTCCCATGCACAACCAGTTCGTCGCAGTTGAGACATTAATTGTGCCACCGTTTGAAAGCCAAATATAGTTAGAGAGCAAAGGAGAAAATTACCTTTCTTTTGCTGTGTTGAGGATACATAAACTCTAGAGAGTAGCTTTTAAAGGTTGTAGAGGGACACCATGTGTTCTCGTTTTAATTGTTGCTGTCCACTAGCTACTGGCCATTTATGTGGGAAAAGATCAAGATTTTCCTTGATTCCAACCTATTACATTCTCTGGACCCGTTTCTCGGATTCATCGCAGAAAATGAGAGAAGCGTTGCAAAAATAACAAAACGGTCTTAATAATAGTTGGCAGAATATTGTTGTGTGACTGGTGTGTGTACGGTAATGCTATTTATGGTGTTGCTGTGGTTGATGTTGTTGTTGTTGCTGCTGCTTTTTCAATGTGTTGTTTTTCTATAAACTATTTTTTTATATTTCCTGTTAAAATTGCATTACTCATAACGGATGTTTTTTTTCTTATTTATTCTTTCATTTTCTTCTGCCCGCGTGCCGCCACCTTACGTTCGCCGGTTGGTGTTGTCGTTGCCGATTGTGTTATCATGCTTCCCTTCTCCCTCTTTCTCTTGGCTTACGTTCGTCACATGCTGCCGTCATCATCTTCTGTCCTTGGATGGGAAAATCCAACGCCCGGTTCCAACACACATCATCCCGTCTGCCGTGCAACAATGTGTTTTCCATCCACCGACCCGCCCCTGGATTTTGGATTGTTCCTGAACCGCGTGCGGGTGCATTCTTGTGTCGCGGTGCACTATTCTGTCCTCTGTTATCGTGGCGATAACGTTTTGTGCGTGTGCGCGTGTGCCTATGTGTGTGTGTGCTAATACGGTTTGGACAAATTGCAGCTGTTATAGTATCTATCTATGAGGAACCCGTGCAGCCCCAGCAGGCGGCATCCATAGTAGAAAAGCTGGGCGATTATCTAATTACCTGTGGTTATTAGAAAGGCAAACAACCTTTATAGGCGAGGAAATGGGAGGGGGCCCGAAGTGTGTGAGTCGATAAGGCGAGAAGAAGCGAGGATAAGGGGGAGTGATGAAAGAACCTAACAGAACAGCGAGCGAGAGAGATTGCGTGAAGATTATTGCCGTGCCGACGAGTGAATTGATTGCCGAGCCTTGTGGATGGCGTCTGTGTGTGTGTGCGAGTGTGTGAGAGTGTTTTTGCACGTGTGTGTTGTTGTTGTTTGCCAATAATAGTAGCAGCAGCAGTAGCAGCAGCCGCAGAAAACCATTTGCCATTCAGCCTGCGCCAGTCTTTGCTTGCTGTTCGCATCACACACCGTGCGATTGGTGGGGCAGAAGATTGGCTGTGGGGACTAGTGGATGTGCAGAGGGGGGCAGCAATAGCACACACGGAGCAAATTGACGGAGCAGCACCAACCCCACACAAGCAGCATCCAGCGCCTGACACGGTAGCAGTAGCGCCAATACTGAGTAGCATCAAGAAGTACACACCTGAATCGTGGGGGGTAGGTACGAGCATGATCAGCAAAAAAAAAAGGAAGGAAGAGAGACGAGATCGTGGAGAGTTAAGAACGCTTGGCATATTAAGCAAAAGAGATGATCACGAACGCAAGACGTAAACATGAGGAGAGAAACAAAAAAACATACTTTCATACAGCTTTTTTATAATTTAAACCTAGAAACACACTTGAATAAAGAGATGCAGCAGAAGAATACATGAAAAAATAGATCGCAACATATTATGAACCTACGAAGATTGGATAATGGAATTTTGGAAACTTGATTGATTGGGCGAGGAAGGGAAAACACGGAAGGAAAGAACATCTAACAATTTTCGCGTGTGCGTGTGTGTCTGTGGTGTATATGATGGTGATGGTGGGTGTATGTTTGTGAGGTGTGCGGCATTGTACAGTGTAGAAAGAAGCTCAGATTTGTTGCTACGTCGAGAGAGGTTCCAGGTTTTCGGAGAGTTCGATAACTTCAACCCAACCAAACCGATGTGTCACACATGTGCCAGTGATGTTATGTTGCATTGTCAATCGCCCCATCCCCTCACTAGCAATACAACACACGACCTTATATGCAATCTACTGAGACACACACATACACGCGAGTTGTAGCCAAAATACAATTGATCGAAGCAAAGGGTAAGTTTGCAGAAGTATATCCTCTGTCTTGTTGAAGTTGTTCAAGCAAAAAGTAGCCCAGAACGATCAACAAGCAAACCATCTCTCTAGCCTAGCCTACTCTAGCACATACGATATCGGTGCAGAAGAAAGAGCGCATTTCAAGATCAACGTTCATGATCTCTCTTATGGTAAATGGAGTAAAGGAAAACGGAAGGAAGAAAACCCAAGAAGTGCACAATGGATATAAGAAGTAAAAAACAAACAAACAAGATACTAGAAACGAAGAAGGGACGTAAGATTACGAAAATAAGGACTATGATCGACTAAATAAAACACACATACTGTGGGAGAGCGAGAAAGAGATAGAGAGAGAGAGAGAGAGAGAGAGGAAAGCTAGGATGATACACACACACACAGTGCTAGAAAACTGAAAGAAGACTGCTTAGAGACAAATACGACTGCACAGAGACACAAACACACACCACACCACAAGACGACCGGAGGAAGGAGACGAGACCCAGGAACACACCACACACACACACACACACACACACACACATCCAGGACGACAGGGATAGACGACAGCAACGAACGTCGCGACAGAAAAAAAGGTGTAGGGGGGAACGCTGCGCGAAAACGGTACGAGAGAAAATAATAATAAAAAAAATATTGATAATACTGTGTAAGCTTAACATTTTGTTTATTTTTTTGTTTGCCTAAATGATGTGTAAAATGTGGCTAAAACGAAGAATAAAAGAAAAGCAAAGAAAAGCATTACAAACAATCGCTTGGAAAATGTGTGTCTGTTGCTGTCGTGTGTGCTGCCGCCGAGTTGGATGTTCCGAATGTTCGTAAACGATGTAAGTAGAGATCATCTTCCCCCACTGCTCTCGCTATTTTTCGACAGCTTCTTTACACCTTTTCCATTCCCGAAGCGGGCGGGCAACGGGCCTTTCTGTAGAGAAAATATCAGACTTTCACTTTTTTCTTCATCCTGTATACTTCTTAGATGGGCTGTTCTTTCTAAAGACATATCGATTGGGAAACCATTTTCCGAAGGAACTCATGTGAGATCCCCGTGTTTCCTGTGACAATGGTGCAGGAACTATGTAAAGCTTTACTGGCTTAATTGTTGAGAGTATCGCAAACGCGATTTTTGTATATTTTTGTGGGAGATTTCTAGTAGCATTTCTTCCCGTTGGTGATGTATTTTCCAATTGGACAATTCGTTACGATTCTAAGCGGATGTAACCACTGAAGGAGAAAAAGGAACGGCATCACCTGTCCAGGCACATGCTTGATCCCGTAGATTCCCCGCTCCCCCAGCAGAGCAGTTGTAGATGAATGAAAAAGCTGCGGACGAAGTTTGATTCTACCAGACGTGGCATGCCAATTTTTTCTAGCAAGTGAGAGAAAGTAGAGCCGAAAACAGTGTAACCTCAGTAAGGGAAACAACAACAAAATCTTTGTAAAAGTAAAACCTCAAATATACATCAGAATGTGAAGTACCACGCGATACAGAGCATTAAAAGACTAACACCATAGTTTGAAAAAGGAGATAAAAATGAAACAAGAAAAAAAAACAGAACAGATAGCATAGCAATGCCACTGCAAAAAAAATGCAAAATAGAAACAGTCAAAATGAGATAATGAATTAAAAGAGAAAGAAAAAAACGAGTGATAATATAAGAACCCGGAGAGAAATGGCGCGGCGGTCCATTAGCAAGTGAGTCGAGTTGAAAATACTAAAACGAAGATAGCAGAGAGAGAGAGAGAGAGAGAGAGGGTGTGACACGTGCGTAAAGTTTAGCATAAAACGTGGAGGCAAGGATCGTGGGAGATTCAGTAGAAGGAAGTAATGTGCGAGATAACACGTCCATGGAGGAAGCAAAACATCAAACAAAGTAAGAGAAAACCCCTATATACAACACCATACAAAATACAACACAGCTAGGCGCATAAATGCGATCGCAAAAATCATCCATCTTAATACGAAACGGAGAAACAAAGAAACATACACAGAACATGCTACTAAAAACTGACAAACAAGAAAGAAGATAATGAAACATGAAAAGTACAGTAAAGAAAATGTAAAAAAAAGTGATCACGACTATTTGTTGTTTGGTTCTTTTAAGTGTAACGCATTGAAAACATTCGAACGTAGTTAGTTAAAGCTGGTTGGTTTTCTTTAATTTCATACAAAATCCTTTCTATCAAATACTTATTCGCTTTGCTATAATACACCGAAAGATTATCTTTATCTATGCATTTGTACACTTAGCTGATTATCGGACTTAGTCCATGTCCGGTTTGTCATCTAGTGTTTATGTCTTCTGGTATCTGAAGTAAATTTGTTATTATCATTTTTCGATAATCATTGAAGTGTTGGTGGGGTGATAAGGATGTCAATTGCGTATGTTCTTGCACCTGTACAGGACATAACCGTTTGATATTAAAGGGCGGGTGTGATGTCCGTGTGATGTCTTGATCGAACTTACACAGTTCGAGTGAATCATAGTAGCCTTGAGGAACGCAGAACGTGTCGTGTTCTAGAAGCTGCCATCTTTCTGATGATGCAACGTTAGTAGTGTTCAATCATCGTAGCAGAATCACATCAGCAATGGCAGCAGAAACTTATTTTGATGTGGCTTTTTAATCAAATCTGGATTTGTGAAGTTGTTAATTCCAACAAGAAAGTGTTGAATATCGAAAAGATAAACTTCTACAGCAATTTCTCAGGTAGGTTGTTCCGATATAAAAAGGTAGAGAGTAGCATAAAAGTAATTCATTAAAGTATTCGTTTAAAGTTCCTTTTTATTATAAGTTTCCCATCAAACCTCGTTAAAGTTCTCTCAGAGAGAAATAGCGCGGAGAGAAATAGAATTCATAGAAAGCACGTTGATACCCCTTTTTATTTTACAACAAGGATTCTCATGTACCTTTGCCCATCCACTTCCGTCGCTAGGTAAAGGGTTAATAACACAACCGTTCAAATCATTTTTTCTAATCTGAACACACTTAGCGCCACCACTTCCAAAGTCTACCTTTCCAATTGAATGCTTTTCGCGAAACGCCTTCCCTCCAGGTCATTTTTGCTTTACCCTGCGGTTCGTGTGCAAAATGTACTTCTTCATCTTGCTTGTTTCCCTCGCCACCCGGGGATTCATTCTCTCCAATTCGTTGTCGATCCGTTGGTGAGTTGTTCGTTGGCCTTTTTGGCTAGTCTCCGGCCTTCAACACACACTCACACCCTTTGCACCAACCGGAAACAACTTCGGTGGAATATTGATGCGAGCGTGTTCTTCTGCTCTCCGGTATCCCATACAGCTAGGAGTGGCCGTAGTAGCCGCAGCAGCAACAGCAGCAGCAGCAGCTACATCATCATCGTTACCAAGCAACATTCGGTGTGCGGCTCTGCGTCAAAGGTGAGTGAAATACCCGATTGCTGCTGCTGCTGCTGCTGCTAGCTATGATGTACAACTGATCACAAATCAATTCACGATGGCAGTGGCATACACGGGAGCAGCTTTTTGTGTTGCTTATGTCCAACGAAATACCTTCAATCATGCTGTTGGTACTCAAAAATACAAATTTCATATTGATTATGGAGTGAAGGAAATTAAGTTTCTGGACATTTGGTTGGGATGTTTTTGTTGTACCTCATTTGCAGAATCCATTTAGAGTGTGTGATAGTATTCGATCATTTATATAATGCTAAGAAGTTGTTGGTTTAAAAATAATAGAATTTAAAAAAAATGTATTCCACATGGCTTTTCTTCCTTTGAACAATTATTTAGTACCTCCTTCAAACTTATCCAAAACACTACAGGCGGTCCCCGAGATACTCGATTAATGGGGACTGAAAACGGCCGCACAATACCGCGTATCTCGAATTTCCGCGTAGTCGGATCTCGTGATTTCAGGTAAAAAAATATCACTAATTTTCGTATAATTTTGCAAGTAGGCGGTGGTTTTATCCACCTAATTAATTATTTGATATGAATCTGATTGAATATAACAGTTTTAAACAATTTGAAATGGTTTTAAACATTCGCTCAAAAGGGAAACTATTTGGGATTTGACAATTGATGTGTCAAATCAATACAATTTGCTCAATAAACTGTAAAATTTAGAAAACCGCGAATCTCCGAGTCCTTGTATAAGAGGTACCGTGTATCTCGGGGATCGCCTGTAAATGTTGCAATGCAATGGTAAATGTTTTATGGTTAATTCCATCACAACATAATAAGCTTTGTCTATTTTTTTGCATAAGCACTCTGATTTCAAGTTGCTGTTCAACCAGGGGGATGTATGTTTTCCCCAAAGGAATTACTCTCTCTTTCTCTCTCTCTCTCTTCTGGCTAATTAATCTGGGCTCATGTAATGTGTAACGAATAAGCTTATTTGTGAAGCGCTACATTTCGACGCTGAGGACGACCTTGTCCCAGCCATAGTCCCAGATTAATTAGTTGCCGGGATTGTTGAAGCGAGTGTTTGTGTTGATAGCAATTCCAATGGGATTAGTACTCAGCGGTTATTACGCATGGCATTGACAGCAAATTTTAGCCAAGAAGTGCGATTAAAGGGGATTATGCTAAATTTTACAATATCTAAATTAATAAGCAAAATGGAGCTTATATAAAATGCAGCTTAACTATGTAATACAAAGAGCTTCACTTAAAGCCAAGGATGCTGGATGCTCTGTTATTGGTTGATATGATGTTTGCTAGTTTAGTTTGTGTGAGTAGCTTGGACAATGATCGATTCTTTATGATCGGCTTTAAACTCTCAGATGATAAGAAGGCAGAAGTTGGCCATTACAATAACCAGGTGTGATATAGAAAGGGATGGCACTAAGCTAGCCATTGGGTTGCATGATCCAGTATCCTGTGGCTCATCCAGTCTCTTTGGATGATGAGATCATGTCGCAAGATATCGTATACGATAGAAAAGGATGACCCGCTGGTAAAGTGACACCTGCTGTTAAACATGCTTTCCGTTCATCTTGGATTGAATATTGGGCGAATTTGCAGCATCCGAGCAGCACCGGCAGTGAGGGGAGAAAACATCTGCGAAAAGGATGATCTATCGATCAATTAGTATGCAAAAAAAGGAGATGTCGCTATAACGATCGTATAGCGACATCTCCTCTAAAATGTGATCCTGTTGTTTTACCGACCGGCTTTCTCCTTTGCGATAAGCACGGGGTAGAGTAGAGAAGGAGACAACACTATGTTAGTATTCTGATCGATGTTACCTGCTGGATTGATTGCTCCCTGTGACATTCGTGGTCACTTTGGAGTGCAAATTATTTTTGCCGAGTTGAATGATGCATCCTTCTCTTTCTAATGATAAGATATAGTGGAACCCTATAATAATGAGTTTTTTTGCATAACGAGCATTATTATTTGTGTTCCTGGTACGTTTTTCGGTGCAGGTGTGAAATCAAGATCACGATCGGTAAAAATTAAGCATTTATTTAATTTTGATTATCGCTCAGACAAATAATTCGATATTAAGCATCGTTTAGCAGCTTCGTTATATATAGCAGCATCGTTAATATAAAACTATTCTGCGGAGGAAAATTGTCGTAGTACTAATAAATAAATAAATAAATAAATAAATAAATAAATAAATAAATAAATAAATAAATAAATAAATAAATAAATAAATAAATAAATAAATAAATAAATAAATAAATAAATAAATAAATAAATAAATAAATAAATAAATAAATAAATAAATAAATAAATAAATAAATAAATAAATAAATAAATAAATAAATAAATAAATAAATAAATAAATAAATAAATAAATAAATAAATAAATAAATAAATAAATAAATAAATAAATAAATAAATAAATAAATAAATAAATAAATAAATAAATAAATAAATAAATAAATGAATAAATAAATAAATAAATAAATAAATAAATAACAAATGTTCAATTGTGATGTAATTGGCTTTCTAGAATAAAAGAAAAGTATAGCTGAAAAAATCTAATAGCGAAACACACCGACACACAAATCAATCTAAAACGTGTTTTCTAAAATAAGAAACTAAAACAATCGACCAATTTTTCAAGAAAATTGACCAATAAGAATAACAAAGAGAAAGTGAACAACAGATATCTTCCCAATTATAAGAACAATATTCAATTTTAAAGATATGGAATCAATTATTTCACTTTTGATACAATTCACACGAAAAAGAGCCTCTCGTATAACGAGTGACTCACTGGAACGGATTAAACTAGTTGTGAGGGGTTCCACTTTACTTGAAATAAAGGGAAAAAACAACTCTTGGATTTGTACGAAACAATTTGTTCTTTTCAATAACGGGATGATTTTTATTTACAAGTTTGTTAATTTTTTTTTCTTTCTTTTATCTAAATTTGGAATGGGCTGAAATACTTACCAATAATTTCCCCCATTACAAACTGTGACAATCCGCCGAAAGTTAAAAAAGACTTCCAAAAACACAACAACGCTCGCTGAGTACTAGAGTGTGATTTTTATTTATGCTAACTGTTTCGATACAAATTGTAAGCAAAATGTGAGATACATTTTTTAGGGGTTTGTTTGCGGTTTTTGTAAGGGGTTTTGTGTTCCATTTTCTCCTGCCGTGTAATGCTGATTGTTAAAAGGATGGAAGGAAGGAGTGAAATGATGGTGAAGGAGCTCTATCATCCATGGGCAAGGGGGGGGGGGGGGGGGGGGGCTAGAGGATGATTTTTTTCAGTTTATGCAGGCTGCTTGTTTGTTTGTTTGTTAGCAGATGGGACTCTTAGGTTTAGGTTGGTTCATTTCGCGCTCACGCTTTGAATTAACATTATCGTTCTCGCACTGTTTGTCTTCGTTACATTCTTTATTATGTTATGTTTAACCTTTATTTCTTTTTTTTGTTGTTTACTTATGTTTTATCGCATCGCACTTACTATCTCCCCCATTTACGTTGACATTATTTTGAAAGCGTGTTTTTCTTAAATGTTTTGTTATTAACGTTTTCTGTCGTTCTAAAAGGGTACCGCTGTTCTTTGAAAAGTCGTTTTCATGTGTGTATGTATTGTGAACGTTTGTTGACACTGTGTATGTGAGAGTGTGTATGTACGTGTGCAATAGCATTCACTTTTTTACTGTGAGGAGTTTGACATTGTTAAGACTTATTTTAATATTTACGTTGCCGGATAGTGCTGTGATAAAAAATGTCTTTTTGTTTCGTTTGTTTTTCTGAGGAGACAAATTGGGGTTTTTTTTTAATTATGTGATTCAGTTTTTGGGTAACGCATTCGAAAGACGCATTCTAGGCGATTGAATTAAGTTAAGGTTAACGAAAGCATAACTGTATTACTGCGAAATCTACCAAATGGTAAAAAAAGGAAAAAGTAACAGTGGGAAAATAATCCCTATGTATCAGTTAGAAACAGCAAAGCTAAGAAAATATAAAAAACAAACAAAAACAGAAAAAAACAAAAGAAAAAAAAAAACGCTTAAAGCTACCATAACATATTTCATAACAGTCTGTACAAGAGAAAGCATAATCTAACAAATCGCTTAGGATAAACAGGATCGAGAAAACCAAAACCGAACTGATACACACGTCTCGTCGCTACATGACCGTTTTTCTTGTACAAACGAACCTATCGCTTTACTGGACACACTTTTCGGAGAGCACGGGTCCTTTTCACTGGGTTTAGTACGTCTTATCTTGTACATTCACTGGTTTGAAGCCGAATGAAGCCTTCTTCCGTAGATGGAAACCGAGAAGGATACTTTTTTTTGTTGTTGTCTTTTTCATCTGTTTTAGTTTTTGTCCATCTTATCTACTTGTTTGTGCCATGCCTTTCTTCTTCTAATTAATATCATTGGGTTTGCCTATTACCTTTTTTTCTGGTTTACACTTTCCTCTCTCAAAGGTCATTAATTTCATTCATTCGACAGTATTTTTTTGTTTTGCTCTTCATTTTGCTTATCACTTTCTAACTTTTGTTCTATGCAAACTTTCTAGTACCAATTTCAATCTAAACTTTCACAATCATTTTCCTCTATTCTAAATCATTCTTGCAACGCACACAACAACACTACACACAATTCATAGTAAATTGAGATTTATCTTCTCCGTTTTTTTTTGTAATGCGAAAAAGTACTAACTGCAGGTTGATAACAAAACTATGCAAACATATCCCGAATTTTGTAACAAATGTTACTTGTTTTTGGATGCTGTTGAAAACACGTTTGTGGTGGTTATCAAAGATATTTTCAAAAAGAATGGAACGTTTTAAGATGGTGTCTCGTTCCTACTGTTTGCTTGTAGTTGACAAAATGAAAGTAATGTTTTTAAAAACTTTGTCCCACAGTTTCCGCCCGTACGTTCTTCATTCAATATTTGCCATCGCGTGCGAGAATAGAAGAGGTTCTGCGGTTGCAGGAGGTTTCATTTGGGTTGTTAAAATGTATACGTACTAGAGTAGGTTCTAGTTGCACCTGTTTTCTTTCACTTTTCACTCAACAAAATTCCAGTTTATATTTACCTTCGCCTTATTTGTGCTGTTTTTACTGTTTAGTGTTCTAGTTCGGGGTTTGTTTGGAATCGCTGAAACACAGCGTTATGTTGTTTTTGTTTTTATTCACTGAGAAAAAAGCTCTCTTTTCACCGATGTTTCTGTCCAGTGCGATGTTGCTACGATGCGCGTACAGAAGGTGTGACACGATGTAAAGACGGTGTCTCCGGCCAAAAGGGTCAATGTAAAAAGGTACGTACCTTTCCATCGCTTGCCACTCACGCCACGATCGATCGCGGTCTGTTAGGAAAGAACCTCCATTCTTACTTCAGTACACGACAGAGAACAGAGAATAGACTTTTTTTTTCTGTCTACCACGGTTTTTGGAAGGCGCTGTTCCGTGTGTGTAAGTGCTGGAAAGCGAAACCTTTACTGCTTCTCGAGCGAATAGTGGCGGGACTTTTTCCAGAAGCTCTTGAAGAAACCTTTCTTCTTCTGGGTCGTCGGTGTCGTGTGCTGGGACGATTGTTGTGGGAAACTTCGCGAATCGGTCACTATTGTGAAAAGGGGGGGAAATAAAACAGTAGAAAATAAAATAAAAATGAAACCCAAATTCATGTAATATAAGCTTTCTAAAACAATGCCTACAGTGCTACGGTAGCCAACCTTCAGAGTTGGTAGTTGTTCCTCTACTTTGCCCCTCAGTACACGCCCCAGTAAATGAAACGTGCCTCCACTATATTCACAATTCGAACAAATAATGGATAGAAAAAAAAATGGCCCAAGAATCTACATCTCACACACAGCATCGCGTTCTTTCACGTTCCGGCGCCACACAAATGCCAAAGATGAATCCGATGGTCCATGGCCTACAGTGGTTTACATAGGCAACGCAGTAGAAGGTACCAGGCGCGGTACGGCACGTTCCCTTGCCGCCGCTAGAATAAGGCAAATTGGAGTGGGCAAAAACGTGGCCCGATTATTGGTTACAATGTTGCCGCCGTACACAAGCTAATGTCTAACGCGGTGTGTGTACGGTTAGAACACCGATGGCTGTGAGTGAAGAAAAGGGATATTTTCTTTCTGCTCGTAAACGGTGTGCTTTGCAAGCAGCAGTACTAGTCTCTCCCTTCGTCTCTCTGCGGTCCTAATGTGTAATCACATTTAAAGGCAATCGAAAGCGAACGCAAAGTGGACGTTAATTATTTCCCAGCCACGTGCTGCTGCTACTGCTGCTGCTGCTAGCGCATGCTAGGGTACTGTTGACGAAAGAGCATTGATGGATTGTGCTTCGTATTGTGTTTGTATGTTATTTATTTGATGGCCGATGGTAAACTATAAATTCGCCTCTCAAGAAACGCACATGATTTTCAATATGCGGATAAATTGATAAAAAAAATAGGTGCTGTGAATAACCTTGTAAATATTCTTTATTATTTAACAAATTGAAGAATGGAATAGTTTACACTACAGCTTTAATGCAAGCTTCAAATCAATTTGAAGGAAACTCCAGATTGAATTCCTTTTTTCTAGTATCCTTAATAAAACTCCAACATTTGACCTCATGCTGATATCAAAGGAAAAATTCACCTAATCTCCGTCATCTTACAACCATATCACCATAAATCATCGATCATACTTGCTGCTTACTCGCTTGCAACAAACCTCCTGAGGGCTGCACTTTAATGTGCACCATTTCGCGAGTGGTCCAATTTCCGCCCATAAGCGAGATTTCCTTCCTATTCTGACCGTAGCCATCGCCGTTCGGAAAATTCCTCGGCGTAAAGGCACAATTTCAGTCACATCAACAAACGGAAAGGAGTCAGTGGTACCATCAATCATCGCAACATACCAGATGTTAAGCGATGGGACGGGAGGACACGGGATACAAAAGGAATCGAGGTTAGGCACAGCCAGTGCTGCCCAATCAGGCTTACTTCGCATGGGAAAGCAGCAAAAAACAGATTCCTCCGGAAACCTACATTTCGTTCACTTTCCGTTTGATATCGAGCGTAACGCCTCACTACGCAAAGCATTCTTGAAGGACTTTTCGCTCTATCGTGGTTTGGCGTGCTGTTACTTTGCAAATGGTGTTTGGCATTCAAAACACGTGGTTACGGTTTCGGTTCGTTGGTCACCGCTAGCAGCAGCAGCAGCAGCAGCAGTAGTAGTAGTAGTAGCAGTAGTAGTAAAAGGTACAACGACGCGCCCTAGCATGCTGCGGGTATAGCTGCAGTGTCGTCTTGGAAGGTTTTTTTGTGTGTGCTCTGTCCTCACAGCATCCATCCCTTGTGGGATTCTGTGATGCTGTGCCGAAAGTGAGCATGCGTCATGATGGTGGGAAGTGCAAAACCGGCATCTTGCGTAGATAAACTCGAGAAGGGAGCAAATCTTTATTATCGAATGGAAGCAAATCGGCAAGACACTTTCGGATGGGTGGAAATGTTAGCAACGACACTAGAAAATCAATTCACTCGTCTGAACATAAATCGATTGAGCATGAATAATATTAGCAGGATGTAGAAATGGCTCAAAAAAATGGTACTGCAGCATCGTATGATTAGCTATGACATTTTGAAATGATGGTCATTGCTTTACATGCTACTCAGCACATTCTGTAGTGTTAATCGGTTTTGGATGGTACGAGGTGTGAAAAAGAGCGACAATGATGACAAAAAAATAGAATAACCTATCAGTTATGCAGCTAAAAATGCAGTAACAAAAAAGGAGACTTATTTCCTAGTTATCCTGTTCTATGTGGACTCTTATTAATCTGGCATATTTGCTTGCCCAAGGCACAAAGTACGTAAAACAAAAATATCTATGACACTTGAAAGATATCACATGTCAAACATACGGCCCGCGAAAGCTTTCAATACGACCCGACAAGAACTTTGGCAGTATTTGAATGAAGCAGAATTAGATTGTTTATAAGACAAAATAAACTGTAGAGGTAATTTTTATCCGCTCAAGAGGAAGGTGTTAATGTCCTCGAAAAAAATGTCCTCTCAGCTTACCTATATTGGCTGATGTAGTACTATGGTTATGAGCTATTATTGTTATTAATCATTTTTCTATTTGATGTAACGTCCTACGCGGACATGCCCGGCCTATACAGGCTTTCGAGACTCAATTCATTACCACGCAGCCGGATAGTCAAGTCAATCCTTGTTACGGAGGGACGGTCCATTCAAGGCTTGAACCCATGATGGGCAAGTTATTGAGTCATTCGAGTTCACGACTGCACCACGGAACCGCCCCATAGTTATTAGTCATCAAAAAGGCTGCATTTGCACTTCGTGAGCCTGACCTAAGTTTTGAACACAAACACACAAACAAATATAGAATTTTTATGCCATGCGTTTTTAGATGCTGGTCTGGTTTTTAGCACTCTCCGTAGCCAAAGTGAATCGTCATCGATGTGCAAAGACGATATTCTGATACGAGGATTTAAAGAAGTGTTCAGGAAGTCGCAAAATTGGCACACTTATCTTGAGTAGTGCATTAGAATTTTTAAATTTTCGGGCTGCGATGATGGCCACTGAAGGAATAAGTAAATATCATTAACTGCTTTGCTAAGTATGATTTCATTTTCATGTTCTCTCAATTCTACATAACCCAAGATTTTTGGTGAAGAATTTGACATGCGACATGGATTTGTTGGAGGTTTCGCAAAAATGGTAGATTTTATTTTAGGTCCAATGATAAATCTTTAATGATTTTCGCAATCGAATGCATGGTGTAGTGGTTGAAAAACAAAAATTTACCAAAAACTAATACTTTTAAATATTTGTAAAAATGATGGAAGGGACATTCCCATACCCTTCCAGTCATTAGATGTTTTTTTTAATAATCAAAAGGAATCTCCACAACCACTGCATCCTTTCAGACTGTTGAGTTATCTTTTATAAAATATTTTTTGAATATGTTGAAAACTGGATACTGAAATACGAGCAAGTTGTCCGTTCAACTGCGGCCCGCGAGAATATTTTTAACTGTAAACAGGCCCGCGATCCAAAATAAGTATGACATCACTGTTTTAAAGTATCTTCTGATGTCCGATTTGTGCTATTATATCTCAGACAATCAAGCATGTTCTATTCTTATTATCGAGTCGTGTCGACCTAGAATTGATTAATTTTGTGTGCTAATTTGTACGGAAAAGTTTACGTTGGAGTTCATTTTCTCGACTCGAATCGAATAGAGTTCAGAATAGAATACGCCTAAATGTGAGTTACTCTGCATAAACCTAAACTGGATTATGTTTTACTAAACCAGTGATTATTGATTCTTAACTAATTATATTGATTAGTAGTTTCTATTTCTGTAAATTCTGGAAGATGAATGCAGTTCATGTATTTCTTTAAAATATTTATGTACTAAACATTCATAATTAAATGGTTCTTTAAACATTAAAGAAACGTTACATTAAATATTTGGGTTACGTGCTAGATATGCAAACAGCACAACAAATTGGCCCTTCGAACCGGATTTTTTTTCTTCCACTCCTTAACCTACATATGAGTGTGATGACACAGGCGTACTTACTACTACGACGCTCTACGTGAAAGTTTGTTAAACAGTTACCAAAATTCGATATCGATTGAATTAATTATAGATTTGTAAAGTTTCCATTTCCCACCCGAGAGACCTTGCAGGCGGTCCAAAAATGTACAATTTGCTCCAAATTTCCGATGCACCTATGGTTCCACCTTCAAAATCTCACCCTCTGCTAACAACAAGTACGAGGGCATACAGTGAGTGTACCACATTTCACCACCAACACCAACGCTGCACGACTGCACACCCCACACATACACACACACCCGGTGGCCGCTCATTAATATTACAGCATCAATTTCGATACCGAAATCATATAATTCACGCTCTATTCGCTTCACTACTGCTGTGGTGTGTTCGCTGGTGCATGCACAAGGTTCACAGGTCTTGCACCCGGCCGCTGCGATCTTCGGCGTCGTTGTTGTCGTTTTAGCATGTACACTAGCAGTCGAACTTTCCCTATCCGCCGTCGATAAGTAATTAGCAAAACTAAAATTAAATAGGAAGGCTGTGGGCTGTGGAAGGCATCGAAAAAGGCCTGTGGCACCCCGGAACACACATACACACACATACACATTCCGTTATTCGATTCGATTGGCCTGGGAGCATTCGACTGACCGAGCACAGGAGCAACTGACCAGAGCAGCGGCAGCAGCAGAGACAGTGTAGAATAAATAAATATTTCGAACCGAAATAGTTCACTTGGCCTGGCCCCGCGCCGTGTGGCCTCTCCTAAGTACAATCCAGCAACAAAAAAGTGCTATAAATCGTTCAGCGTAATTGAGCTCGGTTGGTTCGCGATCGGTTGGTTCGTTGGTTTGGTTGACTAAGGCTAGGTTTTGCCTCGTTTTGGCGTTTTTACACCGTTTTCTTTGGTAAGGTGCTATGAACCGCTCTTTGGAAGAAGAACGCACTGGAGGAAAATATACCGATACTGCTGATGATGTTGTTGATGATGATGATGCTCGTCGGTTGTTAACGCGCGTGGAGTCTTTTCCCTGTGGAGGCTTCAATTCAATGAACTTATCGTAAAGATTCGTGTGGTGTTGGATTAACAGCGGGAAAGCGGGAAATAGGCAAGGGGGCGACGAACAAAATTCCTCCATACCGTATCATCTCACTCTCTCTCTCTCTTGCCCTCCTGATCCCCCCCGCTCATCCACTCCTAGCCCGCATTGAACCGGAAAAGAAAAGTAATTAAAGCTGGATTCTTCCTTCCACCTTGCAGAGAAAAGCATAGGTGTGGATTTTCGAAGTGGCGGAACACAGCCGCAGTGGTTAAAAACTCTCTTTGAGTGCGGTCGGTTGGTTCTCGCATGTTCTTTAGGAACGCTATCACTTATGATCGGTGTGGTGTTTGTTCTGACCGTTTTGTTGTTTTTTTGGGAACGTACTACCGGTTGGATTTTTTGTTGTTGATTTGGCTTAACTTCTCAGTCTCAGGCCACAAAAGCCGTTTTTGGGCATTGTTGCGTTCAATATGTGCGCGCGTAACTGTTTTGTCCGGAGGAGCAACAAAACGCATTGAATGCAGTTTCGGAATCCCGTTTTTAAGGGGGTTAATGTTCCAATTTGTTCAATAGATTGTCTAAGCTTGCTTACTAGCAGGTTCTTAGTTCTTAGGTTCTTATACTAGTCTTGAGGTTTTGATTTTTGTAAGTCTTTAGTATTAATCTATATAGATAGTCACTGAGGGCGGTCCCGTGGTACAGTCGTCAACTCGTACGACTTAAGAACATGTCCGTCATGGGTTCAAACCTAGAATGGTCCGTCTTCCCGTAACAAGGATTGACTTATCCTGCAGTGTGGTAATGAATTAAGTCTCGAAAGCCTGGTATAGGCCGGCATGTGCGCTAGGACGTTACGCCAAATAGAAGAAGGTAGTCACTGAGATACGTGGATTCGGTGATACGCGACTTTGTCAGTTCTTTCAGCAAATTGTACTGATTTGACCCATCAATTGGCAAATGCAAAATAAATTCCTTTCTGGTCGAATTTTATAATTCGTTCTAGATGGTTTAAGATTGTAATATAGGGGCTGAATGATATAAAATAAAAGATATAATTGTCAATATCTATGGAGTTAAGGAACATTGCACGACCATCATTGATAAAATGGAGACCGGTGACATTCAACTTACGCAGAAATTCTTGATACGCGGTAATTTGCGGTCGTTTTCAATCCCCATAAATAGTGTATCTCGGGGACTGTCTGTATTTAAATATCTTGTGCTCTGTCAAATGTTCATGAATTTGGTTGCCATTACCAGCCTAACAAACAATGACATGGTCAATTATTCAATCATTGTCTCTCTTTTTATTAAATAAAATCTCTTTTTAATAAAACTTCATGTTTCCGCGGCACCGTACAAATACTTTGAGCTCGCAGGAGGCACAACAAAGACGGAAAGGCACAATAACAAGAACATGCAAATGCCTGCAGCCATATTCTGAGCTTCTTCATACCATGCTTCAAACGTGTTCCACAGCATCAAGCATCAAAATGGCAAAATATTGTCTTTCCTTTCGTACACCAGCGCATAAAACGTAAAGCAAAATTGGAAAATATTTCCCTACGCCTCCGACTTTCGCTTCATCGTGCGATCCTCCAAATCAAACAACACAATTTGTGCCTTCCACGCAAATTCCTATCCTAGCCCAGGGGAACGTAGTCGGGTGGACTAGGAGGTAAATGACTCAACTGGCATTTTTCAATTTTTCTCCAAATAAAATGTAGCTTCACCAGCGAGCTGGCAATGAGAGAATAAAACAAAACTCTACCAAACATTTTGTGTCGTGAAAATGGTCCACTTCGACTTCAGCTTCGATCGACATTCGAACGCCCACGGAGCGCACTAAGCCACACGAGCGAAGAAGAGAGAAGGAAGTTGCTGTTTATGGAAAAGTCGTGTACGAAACGCGCCGTGAAAAGTGAATTTGTATTGTAGCGCAGAGGGCTGCTGTGAGGACCGAAGGACCAACAACAAAAGCATCCTCTTGCCCGATTGAGGAGCGATGTAATTGAACGGTCAACCGTTTCTGGTGAGGATGTTGGTAGAGGATTCCACTTTGGGCAGCATGGCGAAGAAGCCGCACAAGAAATGGTTTCCTTGTGGGTTGGTTGGCGGGGAGCAGCGTGTACCTTCATCGGAAATGAATATTAATATTTCTTGTGGAAATGCGCTAGACCTTAATTACACGGTTGACATTTCGTTTCGCGAGAATGAGGCAAAGAAGGGAAGAACGTTGTTGTTATTGAGGGGTTGTTAATTGTTTGAAAATTTTGAATTCCACTATGAAAACAAATTAGCAGAAAAGGCGTTTGCGATCGCTTATTAAACCCCAACCGCCGCCTCTGGGAGTGACAAATATTGATTTAGGATTGGAAGTAGAAGAAAAACTGAAATTGAGGTCACTGAAAAATATGAAACAAAAAATCCTTCCTGTTTGTCCTGCGAGTCACATGCTTCAAATTACTCTTCATGGGACATATTTGCGGCCAACCCCCGAGCGCCATTACTTGTTCCCACATTGCAACATTTATTTTCATTCTACGCCGAAGTGCATCGGGGGCTGTACACAGTTCTTTGTCGTTGCGGTTGCAAATCCGTACGATCTGTGTCACCCAGACCCCACCTACGGAGGAAGCGATAATTTCTCCCCTCCCCCCGTCGCTACCCCTTAACTTTATCCTCTTCTTTTCTTTGGCACCCCCCATTCCAGTGTGAGTGTGTTATTTATAGCTGCGCCAGCCAGTGGAACAGAAATCGAAATCGCCCTGCGCGCCCACGAAAAAGGCCCGTGTGATGCCGATGCGATGATGGGGGTTGAAGATTCAGAACGTACACACGCGTTCACAGGGAGAAGTGCATTGGCTGCGTTTTACAGACATACACACACACATACAGCTTCAGTTTGGTGGAGAAATTGGTTTCGAAGGGGTATGCGATTGAATTGGGATGTACTGCAGTTCAAGCTTTTGGGATGTGCTGAAGGAGTGGTGTTTGGAAGTGGAGTGTGCATCGAGGGAAACAGTTGTAAAACAGTTACGGGGAGTAACGGACCTGTATTGAAGGGTTGTCTACATTTTGGGCTATTTTATGGTTTATCGAGAAGTTTTGGTCAGATGAGTGCATCTTTCTATTGATGCTATAATTGATCACAAATATGATTAATTTACTTTAAAAGGCGTTTTTCTGAAACAATTTTGAGGTTCTTGAAAGATCTAATTTTGGGTTTAATGTAGTGTAGTTTTACTTTATACCCTTATACCTACTACACCTCCAAACTGATTATTCGACTCTAACTCGCCTCTTTGTTTGCCCACGATCAAACAAACTGCTTAAATTTGTTGAATTAGTTCTTAACTGTATCTTCCTCTTAACAAGCCAATACACTTAATCTTTGCAATACACCAACAGCTTGAAATATGGCCAACACATGGAAGCGATGATTTGCCAGCATCTTCCTTCCACTTGCAATAACATACAAGCGGAAAGTGCACTGCAATCCAAAACTCTCCCACAAATCAAAACACATTTTGAGCTCATTAAGAACGGAAAACACAGCGCAAAACGACGTCGACCGTGCCAAACTCTAACCAGAGCAGAGGCTGATGCAGAGCACAAGCAAACGCGGGTGCATACAAACACACACACACACATTATGGAGTGTGCATACGATTAGGTATGCAAACAAAATGTGTTTCCTTTGGCACCACAGTGCCTTGCGTTGCGTATGACAAAATTGCAAAACCCGGTTGCTGCGTTAGCAGTGGTCGTACCCAAACCGCTCCCCCTCTGGTGCCGGTGGTGGAAAAATCATTAGGAAAAATTGACAACCATCAGCGGGAGAGGTTGCCCGATGACGACACAAACCCCGGCACGCAATACCCGGGGTGGTGTAGTGTAGTGATCCGGTAGAGTGTGTGGAAGTAAATTCTACTCCACGTCGATGGCGTCAGCGCTTTCTGCGCAGCAGCAGCGCAGCATCATCATCTTCGTCATCGCCATCCTCAGCTTCACGCAATTGTGTGCGCAGGAAAGGAGGAAAAACAGGCGGCAGCCACAGCTTCATGGCAGCAGCGCGTTTTGCTGCTAGGAAGAGCGAGCGTGTACGGCAATATATACATGTTGCGACCGGCAACATATGGTTTCGATTCTGGGCCCCGCTTGTTTGTACCCACGAGTGCCCCACCGGCGAGGGACGATGGGAGGAAAAACCGCATGACTCACTACACAGTGGCGAGGAAACCCACGTGAGTCACTAAAAGAAGAGCAAGACGGCCACGATTGTCTGAGGAGCAGATGTGAATTTTCATAATAAAAGGGTTTAAGGCTAGAATCGAGTTAGTGGGTAGTAAACTAACAACCATGTTGTTGTGTTGTCCAATGTGTTCATACTGCTCTGTATAGTAGAAGCTGTTTTAGACAAATTTACTTCAAAGTTTGTGAAAAATAAAACCCTGATCTTTTAATCACATTTAATCACCCCCTCTTTTTTAATCACATTTGCGTGAGCTCGTTCGTTTTTGCACGATTGGATGAATATTTAACACGTCGGTTGTGTATTGCACAAATCCCACGGGAAACAGCTTCTGCCCTGGGTGGACAATTTTAATTTGCATTCGAAATGAAAATCCCATGTTTACAACCGTGTGTGTATTTTTCAATCGAGCAATAAAGTAGCGAGAGAGAGAGAAAGAGCAGGAAGAGTGAATGTTGTACAGTATTTGCAAATTGTATATAAGCACAGAATGACATTCTTTCGATGTAGCTGTAAAAATGTGATTTACTTTAATCGGTATAAAACTCACAAAAAATGAAAGCAATCTAAATGCACTTTTTATCGTAAAATGGAATTGTAGTACGTGGAATTTTATTGTCCAACTCATGAATCTAACGGTTCTGACATTGAACATCTGAAAATAGTGTATCTCGAACATCTGCGTAGGTGTCGTATCGTCATTTTGAACCAAAATGCTTTTCGTAAATGGATAATTAATGGGTAGTTGTTAAACTAGTTTTATAAAATAATTGATACAGAAAATCAACAATTTATACTTTTATTGTAACGTTTACATACAAAAATGAAATTTTATTGCGATGGCTATAGAAAAAAACTAAGACAGATAATTGCTCTTTATAAACAACCTTTGAAAGGTATTTATTTAAACTTACTACAAAAAATAAATCCTATGATTTATTAAAAAAATTTCACCATGGTGGACGAAGTCATGTGTGCAGGCATATTTTTAAGTTCTTTTTTAAGCTGGAGGATGCTGACCCGATTCGCTGACTAAGGTGTCACAACGAAATTCCGCGGCGAAAATCGCCTAAAATGATCGCTTTGAGTTTTAATACAATTGGCTCCAAGAATCATGCAATTTGGAATCCCACGTATCTTCAATTTTGCGTTAAACAAGATCCGAGTAACTCGAAAACAGACTGTAACTTTTTCTTGGATTATCGGCATTTGGGATAAGTGTGCCATAGGGGCAGAGAGCCACGAAGCATTTTTTTAATACAAACTTTTGTTAAATGATCAATTGTGTATACAGTTGGTTGCGTTCCAATGACTAGGTATACTGTGCCGAATTTCATATAGATCAATGGATTTTTCCCATTGTTTCGAACTGATTTATGTTAAGTTTCAAAATTAAGAGCAGAAAATTATAGTTTTTTAATCAAACCAAATAAGCTCTCAAAAATCATGGGACAATCAATTGAAAAAATATTTACACCACCGTAAAGCTAAGAAAATGTGCAATTGTTTGTGAGCTTAGTTGAAAAAAACTTTCTTTTTGTCACTGAAAAATCCAATTTCATAAAAGTTACAACTTTTGGGACAAAAGAGCCACCTCTATTTCATAGTCATATTTTTAAAATGCTTCAAAAATAGTGCTGTTTGGACTTTTTTCAAGCGAAACTTACTTACAAGTGAGGAAATAGATGTAAAATGGTTATGAGATTTAAATAGGGCTTTTGAAAACCACGTTTTAGTGAGTTATAAAATGAAATGCTTAAAGTGGCACATTTCCTCCAAATTCCGCTATTTGGTTCACAATCCCGAAAGACCCAATGTATAATATATCACAAAGGACCTGATTGGCACTGTTCGTCTGCGTCGTAAAATGATTCTAGAAAATGATGTATTTGGTACGATAAAATCGTTAGACCAAGGCAATCAAGTACAGCATTTTGCTATCCAACATGTGTGCCTAGGAGCTATTTCATCCAATTCGATTCCCAACCCAACATACACTTACATCTCAGAAATGTCTTTCTCACCAGACGCGACAACATAAACGATAACCACACTTCAAACTCATTTCATTCCATCCACCACCAATAACTAGCCAGCATGGGAACAAGCAGCATCGTTCGTTTCTGATCACATTTGCATCCACCGTAGTAGATACAGCAAAAAAAAGAGAGAGAAACCCTCCAAAACTCATTCCGATCATCGTCCGCGTTTGGTGTGAAATTTGTGGAAAGTTTCCTTGCCCCAACATTCATTCCAAAAGACTTTCGTCCTTCCAGACACACAAGAAATACCATTCGAATGTGCGAGAGTCAAGTTTTCCTTGGGTGGAAAATGTTCATCTTACCCGGTCGGGAAACATACACCATCATCATCATCATCATCATCATCACCACCAAGTGCCATTGAACTCAACTGACCTCCCTTGTTGGGTGGAGGTGTCGGGATGAAAAAAGGAAGAAAAGCTTCATTCGGAGAATGGATGGAAAAAGCTCCTTCTGTGGCAGACTGAGCCGGCCAGACGAAAAAGTCATCGACGGCAAAAGCAACGGGAGGCAAAAAAACACACTGGGA